>NC_081293.1:36304642-36615357 GCF_030435805.1 Mustela lutreola
GTCAAGAGCATTCTTCCTACAACTCCCAGCCCTTTGGAAGGAAATCTTTCAGATTAAAAGTGTATTGGCAATTTTATATAATAGATATTGTGATATATATATATATGTATGTATATATATACGTATACATATGTATACATACACATATATACATACACATATCTATACATAGATATGTATAGATATACATATCTCTATATAGATACATATATTGATATATAGATACATATAGATACATATCGATATATGTATCTATATATGCATATATAGATACATATCTATGTATAGACATACATATCTATATACATAGATAGATATGTATATCTATATCTATATACATATCTATCTATGTATAGATATGTGTATGTATATATATCACTTCTTTTTTAGACATCTAACTATATAAAATTTTGACCCCATGATATCTGCATAACTTACATCTAGCAGTTTGCTTATCATATAGCACATGCTCAGAATATATTTGTTGAATAAAGATTTCAGAGATTATGTAGGCTACTCTGTTTTCTTAAACCAAAAAACAAGTTAACAAGTAACAAATTATAAAAACATCATGTTCCATCCTCATATGCTGAGGTAATGTCTGTAGTTGTATGTTTCTACATACACAGAATACATTCTTAAACTAAAGTTGAAAATGAAAAATACTGTACGACAACTGATTGAAAGCATTTCCAGTGGCCAAGTCAAAACATTTTATGTCAAAGAATTAAAGCCATATCTAGAAAACAGAGACCCAAACTTAAAACACACCTGAATCCCATAACTATTTTGAGAAGACTGTAACATCCTGGCTTATATATTCTGCTCCTTTTTTCAATTCTCTAATGTATTTACTTATTTATTTTTTACTGGGAACTGATCAGAGGGAAGAAAATTTTGAGTTTTGGCACTGAATCTGAACAATGGGATAAAACCAATTTTAGGTGAAAGCAAAAGGCAAAAGTGGGTTTCATAAAATGGAGGTGATAATAACTTTTATATTTAATATGTTATCTGCAATCAATTGGCTCTTCCAATTTCTTTGCAAAGGATGAATAAATTTCATGCAGTAACAACCTGAGGTTTTTAATATTTACACAAGAAGCATAAGGTGATATTTTATGAAGATAAAATAAAAGTTGATAAAAGTTATCTACACTATAAAATATCCAGTAGAAGAATTAATATTATAAACAAAAGCTTTTCATGCATGCATGTGCACGCACATACACACACACACACACACACACACACACACAATAGAATAGTAGCTGAAGTTCTCATTCCATATGAAGATATTTCAATAAACTAAAGGAAATGACAGCTCTAGCAGTAGATTCCTGTCTTGACCATTAACTTGTAAGAACATGATAAAAGAAAATGAAGCTCACAAATGGCATATTAATTTAGAACTGATTGTTGGTTTGGTTGGTGTGTTTGTTTTGCAAAATGTCATTTTCCCCTGGCACCAAGTAGGATGTCAATCCCATCTCATGGCCATCTGGGCATGCAAAGCCCGAGAGCTGCAAGTCACCACATCCATAATATTGTCCTAATTCTTCCATTTTACTGAGGAACTTAATTTTACTATATTATCACTTAACTTTCTGCTCTAACAGTCTCCTATCTTAGGATTCAAATAAGATAGTGGACTTTTCTGAGGAGAAGACTGCTTCTCTTCACATATTTCAACTTTATCAATTCATTTGAATGGTAATTTGATTTCTTATCTCAAGTGATCCATCAGATCATAAACTGTTGACACTCTTTGCTGTCTAGTTATTTGGACTAGGTTAGCCATGGAGTCAGCTTATCAATGTAGAAATGTCGACTAACTGACAATTTTCCTCAATAAGTCCCCGAATGATCAATGTGCTGCCCAACTGAGAAAATCTGTAAAAATATCTTGTCGATTGCATAATTCTGTTGTGGCCATACGGGCAAGTGGGAACGATGGAGAGCATAACTTTGCACTTGAAGTTCCTTGCCTACTGCTGCACAGATTTTAGGCAGCCATCCAGTATCCTAAAAGCAACTGTGAACTAAACGCCTATAAGATCTATATGCCTACAGAAGATTTGTTTTTCCAAAGCTTCCTCTTGGGTTTCCTTTCTGTTGCCACTCTGTCCTTGTGTTCCCCCACATTCTTGACTATGAAAATAAGAACTTATGGCTGAAGTGTGAAAGACATGCTGCCTCATGACAACACAGTAACGTCCAAGGGACAGAAAACAGAACTCTGCAAGGCTGTCCAATAAAAATATTCTACAGAATTTAGATGAACTTTTGATTTTGAGAATTAGAAGGGACTTTGATTTTGATTTTGAGATTTTGATTTTGATAAATTAGGAGGGACTTCAGGAGTCCTAGGACCCCTCCTGAAAAGGAAACCCAGATCTCCTCATTAATCCCTGCGTACTAGACGTGTCTGGGCTTGAGTCACTCAAGAACTCACTTTCCCTAGAGACCATCCCATCTGGAGTCCATTCTCACTGTTAGGAAACTCTTCATGGACCCCAGGTGTTCTGGGCATCACCAGCCAACTGAGCGTGTAACTGTAGTAATATTAATCCCATGAAACTCCTACTTGGAAGACTCCCCATTGCTCCTTAGTTGAAAATGCTCTTACCCAGAGAGGAAGGTTGACCTTCCGCAAGTATTTCCAAGAATCCACCAAAGAACTTATGTACACAATACAAATGTTTCCTAGGTCTCAGAAGTTGTGGGATACAAGCAATCTCCCTTCAGATGTCCCCAGGTCATCACTTTAAAGAAGGCTGTGTGATATCTCAGTATATAAACCAAACTACTGCCACCATTTCTGTCATGCTCCCGGTGCCACCTGGAGTCAAGGATGCCCTCCTCCAGATCACTAGACTCTCATTCTTTGTGTCTTGGGAAGAGCACTATGACTTTGTTTCTTGAAGGGCAGGTACCTCTCTCAGAGGGAGTTCCCTCAGTAGAGTCATTGAGATCTTACTGACATAGTTACATCTTTATGCCATCACCCCAAGGGCTGGCGGGCTGGAGGCTGGTTTTGCAAGATGTCAGTCACCAGAAGAAACCAGTGAAGACTTGCTTCTGGTCTTTCTACAAGGGGTACCTGTGTGAGATGTGGAAGGGCTGTCCAAGGATACAGTGAAGATGCCTGGGTAGTGTGTGCTCCCGGAGATGTGAGGAGAATGTTTACACAAAGTTACAAAGTTTGAATGCTGACTCACCCAAGGAGGATATCCCAGGCCATCCAGGGAGAGCTCACCTGAGGCTGTCCTTTCGGCTGTGAATGATGAGGAAATTTGGGTCACCTCTGGCTCTGAGGCAGTCTGTGCCTGGTGCTTGGTTGGGCAAATTCCAAACTCTTTTCCTCCAAACAGCTCACATCACAGATGGGCAGTCTGGGCCTGGGGAAACTGATTGTGAAGCAGGCTTCCTTCTGACAAACATGCCTCTTGGTAGTGGGTCCCTTAGAGAGTGTGCAGGAGACTTCTCCGGTAGCTGCCCCTCTAAGAACTTTTAAAAACACACGTGTAAGACCAACTACTGCATATTTTCATTGTTCTGTATGTGATCAGTACATTTCTTTTTTTTTTTTTAAGATTTTATTTACTTATTTGATAGACAGAGATCACAGGTAGGCAGAGAGGCAGGCAGAGAGAGGGAAAGGGAAGCAGGCTTCCTGCTGAGCAGAGAGCCCGATGCGGGACTCTATCCCAGGACCCTGAGATCATGACCTGAGCCGAAGGCAGAGGCTTAACCCACTGAGCCACCCAGGCGCCCTGATCAGTATATTTCACTCTGTCTGCAGCCAGAGCACTCTCTGATCCTAGGACCTGTTATTCTCTCTGTCAACCTGATGGTTGCTCTTGGCAACCACTGTATGTGTGTGTGTGTGTGCGCGCGTGCATATATGTGCATTTTCCACTCAGCTTTCCTTCTTGGAAAGGATTTCAAGTCTCCTTCACACTTTGTTATCTCTGCAAACCTTTATTCCAACCAAGTTATCTTTCTGACTACAAGAGTCTCTTTGTAACTACTCAAGATACTGTAAACTAGGCAAATGAGATTCTTTTCTTACTTTTAGAGGTCTGTCATTTTTAAATCTACTCAGTCAATGAGCATTTGTTTGGCCCCTACTTATACCTCTCTATGCAGTAGGCCCATGGTAATACAAAGATATAGAAGGTATGGTCCTTGCACTTGAGAAAACTATACTTGAAAGAAATGTTTAGAACCAGTATAGGAAAATATCTGATCAATTATCTGGGTCTTATTGGAAACAATACATGGTTTCAAAGTAAAGCACTGTTTCCAAAGGAATAGTCTACTGGGGAGTTTTGGAGTGATCCAAAACATTTCGAGAAAGAGGTGTGACTTGAGTTCAGCCATGCAAGTTGGCTAGGGGTATGACCAAGTCTGGATCACATGGAAGACCACAGCAGGAAGAATAAGTCAGTTTAGCAAAGGGGACTTGGTGAGGTGCCATCAGGGTCAGACAGGAGTAGGACAGGGAGTCTCCCTGATGCACACTGCTGGCAAAAGGAAGAGAGGATGAGTGGGTGTGGGGTTTGTTCACCCCAAATCCACTCCTTGCCCTTCCTCTGCTCTGCTTGGTCCCACTGTTCTCAGTCCCTTGCATCAGCTGGCTTCGGTGTCAGTTTAGCCAGTGATAGAACAAGCAGGGGATTGTGGAGCAGGAGAAAGAATGAATTCTAGTTGTTTTGTCCTCTACTTCACTGGTCCTAGGCATTGTCTCAGCGATGGTCATCTCTCCTTATGGCTCCAGCTCCTGCCAAGTAGGCCTGCTGTGGATTCTACCTGCCAACTGGTGACTCCAGCCCTTGGACGCCAGTAAGCCTGGTTCCCTCCTTTGTCCCCACCCTGTTCCTGTTGGGGTTGGCAGCGGCTTCTCACTGTGACTAATCTTGGAGAGAGCTTACTGCTCCCTGGGTAGCCTGTCAGCCTCATCACGGGTGACACCAAGTCACTCTGTTCACTGTTAAATACAGTGGGATTTTTTGTCCTGGTTGGGTACCGACCTATGTAGAGGGTAAGAAGTGGGTAGAAAGTTTTATGAGGAAGCGTCAGTAGAACTTGCTGTTTGATCCAGGAGCTGAAGACAATGACTAATAAAATGTGACTCCAATATCATTGTAATCAATCACTTTCAGTGCCAGAAAGCCAACTTGGAAGATAGAGCAGCCAGTAAGAAATGAAGACTGCTATGGGCTTTTCACCAAGAAGCTACTGTGAATCTTGGGCAAGTTTCAGACCATATATCTCTAACAGGCCATCAGACTAATCATCTGAGTGGATTTGAGGGAGGGTTGGAGATATCATAGCTGATGTCATGGTAAATTATTCAAATAATGTAGGAAAAATAGCTCAGTTCTCAAAGTTCAGGTAAAACCAGAAGAGTAAGGATGAAGAGAAATGCCAGGAGACACAAGGGAGGAGAAGAAAAAATTCATCCGTGCCAGAGACAATAACCCTAGACCAGAGGTGGCCCAACTACAGCCTACAGGCACAGCCACTGGTGCGTGTTTTCATAAATAAGGTTTTAGGGGAACACAGCTGCACCCACTCATTTGTGCATTATCTGTGGCTGCTTTTGAGCCATAACAGCAGAGTTGACTAGTGGCAATAGGTGTAACCGTGTAGCCCTTAAAGCTTAAAACGTTTACCTTCTGACCCTTTACAGATGTGTGCCAATCACGGTGCTAGTCCTCCATGTGGACATTACTCCTCCTCGCATCTGTGTTCTCGTGCTTCTTTTCCTATGCAGCTTTTCACTTGATCTTAGCCAAAAGGCTGAGAAGCGATTCTATGCAGCATTTTTCTTTAAATTTTTTTAAAGATTTTTATTTATTTATTTAACAGGCAGAGATCACAAGTAGGCAGAGAGGCAGGCAGAGAGAGAGGAGAAAGCAGGCTCCCTGCTGAGCAGAGAGCCCGATGTGGGGCTCAATCCCTGGACCCTGGGATCATGACCTGAGACGGGGGCAGAGGCTTAACCCACTGAGCCACCCAGTGGCTGCACTGCACCTCTGTGCCCCTTTTCTAGCGTCAATTACCGTGTCACCTAATCACTGCAGAGACTGTGTTTTGCCATAACCATGTCCCCACTGGATTATAGCAGATTCCCCTATGTCCACTGGCTTCCATCTAGCCCCTGTGCAAATCTGCCAGAATGATCTTTTAAAAACACGAGTCAGGCTATTCCAATGTTCAGTGACCACCAGGAACTTCTATCTATTTATCTTCAAACTACAATGCTTTACCAAAGTCTTGAGGCCCCTGCCTCCATCCTTGACCCCAGGTGCTACCCAGTCCTGCTGCAGCCACACTGATCACTTAGGGTGCCCCCATACAGGCCAAACTTGCTCTCTCTGGGCTTTTGAAATTGCTGCCCCCCACCATGAAAACCGCCTCCCCCAGATCCTCACAGCTGGCCACTCCCTGATATTCAGATCTCAGCACAAATGTCACTCTCCCAGGGAAGCTGCTCTAGTAATACTACCCTCCCTACTTGTTCTGTATTAATTCCCCCTGTTTTATTTTGTTCGTAGCACTTACAGCCACCTGAGATCATCTTGTTTATTTGTTTACTTGTACTTATTCATTCACTTTTTCCTACAATACAAGCCTTGCAAAGTGAGGGCTTGTCCCCCAGATTCATGATTGCATTCACCATATTCAGAGTAACTCCTAGCACCTGGGTGCTCAATAAAGATTTGTTGAATACATAAATTAAGGAATTGCATAACAAGTATTGATTTATTTGTATTTTGCCTCAACCAAACTTCAAGCTCTTACAGACCAAGGATCATACAATTGTTATATCCTTAGTCCAAAATATGGTGCCTGGAATTCGTTACCACATTTGATAAATGTTTGTTGAACAAATAACAGCTTTTGAGGGAATACCTAAAGACAGTGACAATGCATACAACCAGAGAGAACTGATGTTTTGTCCTATAAATATGCAAACCACAATTGAATTAGTTTGAATACTAAGGTATTCTTAGGAGATGACAGATACTGATAGCGTTGAACTTTACAAGTTTTGAAAGATTTCAGATAATGGTCATGGTTCCGATTTACCTAATTGGCCAATTATTTTTGCCTTCAACTGACAGCAAATGTCCGCCTACATCTTTGGTTTATTTGTGATAGTATGTGTTCCTCCATAGGTAAAGCCTACAGATTCTCCCTGTCGGTAAGAGACAACATTACAAATCTGGCATCTTCACAAGCCATGCATTTCAGACCCAATCGTCGAGTTAGACGTCTGACAGTATTGCTATGAAGCAAAAGAAGAAAAGAGTCTATTTCACTCTAACTTCTCTTTGATGACACTAATCATGTGTGCTTTTGTTAGCTCAGGTTTGGTTCCAAATGAATAGAGAATAGACAGCTGAATGTCATACTCCTTTTCTTTCTAAGGTAATTTGCCCCCTGAAGAAAGAGAAAAATCAGTATTTGCAGGTGCAAATCCATTCAAAGTCAGCTCCCCTGAATCCAAGCGTCATAAGTGAAGATGCAGTGCCTTGAGGTCCAGAGCCCAGTGACTGAAGCTAATTACTAGCAAACAAAGAAACTGGGGCTACTATAAGAGAATCTTCAGGAGAGCCTGCTTTATGTCTGTCCCCACACGTGTGCATCTAGATGTAGGGCAGTTCCACGCCAGTACTCCGTACAGTCAGAGAGCAGGCAACTATGTCATCTGGGAGGCAGCTGCCAAGCCTGGCAGGATTCTGTCTCTTCGTGGGGTCATGGCATTCCAGCATCTGCTCCTCAGCTTTGCAGGTCCAGAAAATGGAATATGTCAGTGTGCTTGTACTTGATTAATCCCTGGAATTTACAAGAGACTGATGTACGAAACCGAGTGCCAATTTAGCAATTTACACTAAGAAATGCAACTGCCAAGAGGTTCAGAATGTTTATGTCAGCAAGAGAAGACAGCCTCCTAACAACACGAGGAGGAACTTCACAATCACAGGGTGACTGGGTAAGTGCAGACTGGGAGCAGGAGGACAAAGTTGTCTGACCTTTATGACTGCCATCATGGGATCTGACTTTGAAATTTACCTGCCTAGGAAGACAGGACACTTGGATCCTCTGGCCAGTGCTGGAAACCCATTGACAGTTCTTGCTCACTGTCCTTTGTTTTTCTAGATTCCTTGCTGGACACCTACACATCCTCGCCTCACATGCATTCATGCTGCTGAATAGGTTATATCTCTTTTTTGACATTTGGCGAGTCTTCATGGCTAACAGTGATGAGCTAATGATTATCGAGAGGTAATAAATGTTAGACATATGCTAACAGCTCTACTGTCAATTCTGTTCAAATGCATATTTTGAAAACCCAAACTTGTTCCAAAACGATTGCTATATTAGGGAACCATTTGAAAATAACATCAATTTCACTTTTTTTTAAACGATTTTATTTATTTATCTGACAGACAGAGATCACAAGTAGGCAGAGAGATAGGCAGAGAGAGAGGAGAAGCAGGCTTCCCGCCGAGCAGAGAGCCCAATGTGGGGCTTGATCCCAGGACCCTGAGATCACGACATGAGCTGAAGGCAGAGACTTAACCCACTGAGCTACCCAGGTGCCCCTCAATTTCACTTTTTTATGCACAGTTTTCTCTGGAAGAAATACTAGGTGAAACCAAAAAACTCTGCTCAGCTGAAACCACTTAAGAACACCTGCCGAGCGTCAGCGCACATGCTTCAGATGTCTACCAACTGTCTCGGTTCCCCACCTGTCATGGGGCAGCTCCTCCATGCCCAGCGTCACCATATGTCATCTGACTTCAGAACCTCCACCCATCCACCACTCCATAATTGCTCGCAAGTTGCAACCCTTGCCAACACCCGATCTCACACACAAAGCCCGGGTCCTTTTTCTAATATGAAGCCACATTTACTGTAATGTTCATATATTCACCATAAATCATGTAAAATTGCATTGCCATTTTCGTTAAGGTCTTATTCTTTGTTTTAATGTGTGTCATCGATGGCTTGGTGTTATGCCTCAACCTCACGTTTTCCATGAGCCCTGTAGTTTTTATTGTGCAATTTTGCATGGCACAGTGGTTTTTAGAAATGCCTATGTTGCATTACAGCAGAATTGCCTGTACCTTATGATCTTATTTAATCTTACAAATATGAGGAAATTGAGGTTTAAGGAGTTTGAGTAATTTACCCCACAACAAAGAGCTGCAAAGTGGTCATGCAAAGATTTGAACCCTGCTCCACCATGGTATGAAAGCCTTAGGCTCCTGATTTGATATAGGAGCCTGTCTTTTAAGATGACTTTCCCCAAGAGCCAATAACAGCTCTCCTTTACTCAGTACAGTGTCGTAGTCAGTGTTATGCCCTCCAGAGCCTTACTACCTGGGTTCAGATCTGGCTTCTGTCACTTATGACCTGGGTAACAGTGGGCAAGTTATGTCAGAGGATGTGTTGTTGCACAGTGGCCCAAGAATCTCCTCTTTTGTAGCTCACCCTTTGCAATATGATTTGCCATCAACAAGAGAATTTTATTTTCCTCACACCTTGACTCTGGGATGGCCCTGTGACCTGACCTAATGAACAAAGTACAGTGGAGATGACACCAGACCCATCCTGAGGTCAGGCCTCAGGAGCCCTTGAATGCTCTACTCATTCTCCTAGAATGCTACACAAGTCCAGAGCCTGCTAGATAATGAGAGGCCACATGGCTCTGCCCCCCCAGTGTCCCCCGATGACAATGAATGAATGCCAGAAATATGAGTGAGGCCATCATAGACTCCCCAGACAGCAATGAGCCAACAGCAAATTTCAGATGCGTGAATGAGGCCAGTAAATATCAGGTGAGCTGGACCCAAATCAGCAGAGTCATTATTTTATACTACCATATTTGAGTTTATTTGAAAAAAAGGCACCTGATGCATTTAACTTATCTATACATCAGCTGTCTAGAATGTAAAGTGGGAAACATCATCGAACTGTGAGAATTGAATGAGTTAAGTCAATCTAGAAATACTTAGAATAATACCTTGTAAGCCCTGCTCTGGTTATCCTGTATAACAAAAATAATGGCATAAAGCAACAATGATTTAACATTATTATTTCTCAAAGTTCTGAGGGTTGACTGGGCTCTTGGGTTGTTCATCCTTGGACTCTCACATACAGGTGCAGACAGTGATTAGGGCATCAGCCATCTGGAAACTTCTTCATTCATAGGGTACCTGGGCTAGAAGATTCAAAAGTTGTGGACTGTACCAACTAGAGTTCAGACATCCTTCTCTATCATCCATCTATCTATCTATATCTATCGTTCTGTCTCCTTCTCTCACATCTCTCCACATGGTGCCCTTGCATGAGCTAGACATCTAATTTGGCAGCTGAAGAATCTCAGAGTGGGACCCCCAAGAGAGGGAAACTGCATGGCCTTTTCCATTATGGACTCAGAAGCCTTCAAGTGTCATGTTGCCACCTTCTATCCAACAAGATAATTACAAAGCCCTGTCCCAGTTTGAGAGGAAGGGACATACACTCCATGTCTTGATGGCAGAGGAATTAGAGAATTTGCAGATGTCTTAAAAACACTCTGATCTTCTTACATACACACCCATAATCATATCATTCTCACAGCTACCCTAATAAGATGGGTAACAACAGGATATCCATTTTCTTTATTATTTGTAGATCTATTTTTTTGACAGTTTTAGGTTCCCAGCAAAATTGAGAGGAAAGTATAGAGATTGCCCATAAACCATCTACCCCAGAGCCTCCCCCCTCATCGACACCCCTCACCCCACCAGAGTGCTGTATTGTTACAGTTGGTGAGCTACACTGACAAGGGACAGCAGGGTATCCATTTTCAATACAAGAGAAACTTGGCTTCAGAGACCATAAAGTTTAGATACAAAACTAGAACTACCCAGTATCTAAAATACCAAAGCAGGGGCGCCTGGTTGGCTCAGTGGGTTAAAGCCTCTGCCTTTGGCTCAGGTCATGATCTCAGGTCCTGGAATCGAGCCCTGCAGTGGTGGTGGTGGTGGTGGTGGTGGGGTCTCTGCTCAGCGGGAGCCTGCTTCCCCTCCTCTCTCTCTGACCACTTGTGATCTCTGTCTGTCAAATAAATAAAATCTTTTTGAAAAGTTAATAAATAAAATACCAAAGCAGAGGAGGGGAGGCAGAAATTAAGGGGAGGAAATTAACTTAAGCTACCCTGACTAACCCAGAAATTTGTACTGAAAGTGGAGTTCCCCCTAATAAAACCCAAACATGTGGAAACTCACACTGGAACAAAATCTCCCTCAGGCTTTGTTCTGAATGACCAAGATGAACAGAAAATGTGGCATGAAAAGAAATAAGTGTTTTTAGTGTAAACTGCTCACATTTGTTTTTTCTTTTCTTTTCTTTTTTTTTTTTTTTTTTTTTTTGTTAACTCAGTATAATCTAGCCTATCTTGGTTAATACACTATGTGCTCTGAAATGTTAAGGAAGAAAACTATGTCTGTTCTTGGAGTAAATTAATATGTATGAGGGAGTTGTATCAGCTATCAACTGATGTGTAATAAACCACTCTAGATCTTAGTAGAATGGGTTATATATAGGAGCCTTCTGGAGTACTGGAAATGTGTGTTGGGGAAGTAGTCACATCAGTGTAAAGATATAAATAGATGCAGAAAAATACATATACAAAGATAAATCAAGATGAACTCTAAGATTTACTTTGTGTATAAATAGAAAATAAAAATAGAAAAAGAACACAATAAAAATAGAAAATGGAAAAAGAAAATAGAAACACAATAGCATAAAATAGAATCATATAATTAAGAAAATAAGTGGAAATGAAGTAAAATAGAATAATAACTACCATAAAATAGAAAAAGAGACAGTAACAATCTAAGTTGACAGGACAGCTCAACATGGAAGAGAGGAGAAAGGAAGTAAATTTATTCTTACTCTAACTATTAACATTCCCAGAAAAATATGATTAAATATGTGTATTAAAAATTTAAGGGGCGCCTGGGTGGTTCAGTGGGTTAAGCCGCTGCCTTCGGCTCAGGTCATGATCTCAGGGTCCTGGGATCGAGTCCCACATCGGGCTCTCTGCTCAGCAGGGAGCCTGCTTCCTCCTCTCTCTCTGCCTGCCTCTCTGCCTACTTGTGATTTCTGTCTGTCAAATAAATAAATAAAATCTTTAAAAAAAAAAAAATTTAAGAATAAGGCCTCCTAGCTGGCTCAGTCGGTTAAGCGTCTGCTTTCAGCTCAGGTTATGTTCCCAGGATGCTGGCATCAGAGCCCTGTGTCAGGCTTGCTGCTCAGCTCGAGCCTGCTTCTCCCTCTCCCCCTTCCTGGGCTCACTCTTACTATCTCTGTTGCTATCTCTCTCTCTTTCTCAAATAAATAAACAAAATCTTTAAAAAATTTTAATAATAAAGTATCTTTTTCAAGTAAAGTAAGTAAAGAGTTCATAAATTGAAAGCAAAAAAGGGCTAATCATAAAGGAGGAGTTATAAATTTTGCTATGTTAAAGTGGAAGATTCTGTTCACCAAGGCATAAAACTCAAGAATAAACTTGCAATACATATATCCGCATGTAACTCATATGTTGAATATCCTTAGATATTCTACATATCATAAGCATAAGCAAAGAGGCAGATAACACAATAGAAAAATTAGCAAAGAAGTCACACAAGAGGATATCCAAATGACTACTGAAGTTGAAAAAGTCTTCAAGTTCATAGCCATCAAGGCAATGAAAATTCCCACTCCAAAGTGATATTGTTATACCCTCACCACAGTGACTAAAATGGAAAAAGATGGAAATAAAGTTTTGGCGAGGATGTGGAACAACTGAAACTTTCCTACACAAACTGAGGATTCTGAGGAGTATTCCATGGTCCACCCATTCTGGGAAACTAGTGGTAAAACAGTTCTACTAAACCTACCCGAAGCCCACTAAAGCTGGACATACACGGACTGTGTGACACTTGACTTCCATGCCGAGATGCACTCCCCATGTTGAAATGCATCATGTACTCACTCTACGACAGGTTCAAGCAGGTTCATGGCATCATTATTTATAAAGGCAAAAAACACCTCAAAAGGATGGTGAACAGTAAACTGGGTAGCTGACCTGCAGAGATATTCAGGGAAATACTGCATGCTCTATGCTGCACAGCAATGAGGGTGAACAAATTATGGCTGCATGAAATACCGTGTGTAAATGTCAGAAGCAGTATGTTAAGCAAAAGAAGCCAAATACAAGAGTATGATTGGATTTACATAGAGTTCACAAATCAGCAAAACTAATCTCGGGTCTTGAAAGTGAGAACAAAGTTCCCCAGGCAGAGGGATAGTCACCAGGAAGGATCTCTGGAGAGGAACTGCGGGTTGTTCATTGTTCATGCCTTGATCTGGGTTCTGGTAACACACAGGCATTCAACTCGTGAAAATTTATTTGCACACTTTTTTAAAAGAATATTTATTAGAGAAGGAGTATGCATGAGCGAGAAGAGGGGCAAAGGGAGAGAATCTCAAGCAGATGCCTCTTGAGCATGGCGGCGGACAAGGGGTTCAATCCTAGGACCCTGAGATCATGGCCTGAGCCAAAATCGAGTCTCATGCTTAACTGACTGAGCCACCTAGGTGCTCTTGCACTGTTTTCCATATGTAAATGATAATTGAATACAAGGTTTATTTTTTTTTAATTAAAAAAAAAATCAGTGGTACATTAAAAAAAAAAAAAAAAAGTGAAGAGAATCAGTGGAGAAATGGAATAGGGGATAAAATTTCCAAACCACTAAAGGAAAAAATTGCTCAAAGAGAAAACAAACAGAGCACAGAAAAGTGAGAAAGAAAAATAAGAAATCATAATAACTAGATAACAAAGAATAAGAAATATATAATGAAATTAAGGCCAAATATACTAGAAATTATAATAAAGGTGATTGAATAAAAATCTTCTATGAAAGACAAAGTACTTGAAGAATCTGATGAAATAAATACTGTCTACCTTTAGGCTGTTCCACAAGAGACCTAGGACAGTGGCCCAGAAAGCTTGAAGATAAAGGAAGGGGAAACAATATTGTGAATCAACACCACTGAAAGGCAGGCAAATACAGCAATTTTAATTTCTGACAAAATTAACTGGGAGGCCAAACAAAACAAAAACCTTCAAAAAGAGAAAGAAGAGTATTTATCATTGATCGTAAAGTGTAATCCACCAGAAATTTAACAGTTGTGAGCCTTTATATATACTTAACAACATAGTTTCAAGATATATAAACCAAAACTGAGATAAAGACAAGCAAAATTTGACAAACCCACAATCACTGTAGGAGATTTTTACACAGAAAATCAAAGTGAAAAACAAAAAAAGCTCTAATACCTTTGATTAACAGTCACCAAACTTGATTAGAGAGAGAAAATGCTTCAGAAAATACAGATTATTCTCAAGTATGTAAGGCAGCTTGACAGAAAAATTCACCAGTTAGTGGTCTAGGAAGAAAATCTCCATACATTCTAAACCAGTAGTCATGCAGGCCATCTTTCTGACAATGATGCAATCAACATAGAAATGAACAAGAAAAGGATTTTGGGAAAAGCCCACCTAATATGAATACATATGTTGGATATTTAAGAATGCCTCACATTGTACAGCTTTACTATTTATTGAAATCCATTTCATAGTAAGCCCACTTGCTTCTGCTCATTATCTCCTCCCCAATTCACAGTTGAGAGACTGCAAACAAAACCCACAATTTGTGCAAGTCACAGGACAAGTGTGTATTACAGCTGAAATTAAATCTTATTTCCGCTGGTGTACTAAATCTCGCTTCTTCCCACAAAGGCCTCCAGATGTGTCAGAGTTGCCAAATCCCTGTGAATTTAGGGTGTATATGCCTCAAAACCACCGTCTTTTTTGAAGTCTACATTTAGACACCAATTTCTATTTGCTTCTTTTATTAAATGTAAAAGTGAATTTCACAAAATTACTGAGCAAACCCCAAGTACAGTTATTAAACCTTTACACTTTTATAACCAAAGATTCTTCAAAACCATGACCACTTTTATGTTTTCAGTGAAAATTTTGTCCACAGAAAGCAATGTTATATCTAAGCAATGACATTATTTTTAATATTTGTCATATCTTTTCATTTTTCTACATTTCCAAGTTCTATTCTAGTGTCAAAACTCATTATTCTATTTTCCTGTTCCTCCCACATCCCACCTGGGGGTCTTTATATTAAAGTTACTTTCCAGGGCACCTGGGTGTCTCAGTCAGTTAAGTGTCTGCCTTCAGCTCAGGTCATGATCCCAGAGTCCTGGGATGGAATCCTGTATTGGGTTCCTTGCTTGGCAGGCTGCTTCTCTCTTTCCTTGTACCCCTCCTGCTTGTTTGTGCTCTCTCGCACTCTCAAAAAAAAAAAAAAAAAAAAAGCTACTTTCCAAGCTGTGGAGAGTGTCTATCACTTTAGACACTTTAAGGAATTCCCTTCCACATATCTGCTTGCCTTCAGAAGGCAGCCTAAAAGCTTTGCAAATAGCCAGTGACCATGACCTCTTCTATTTAGTCTCAAAAGTGCAAGTCCTGCATTAGTCTCTATTTTTATACCAAAGCAACCTACTCTTTTGGGGCTTTCTTTTCTCATTTTTCTTTTATTCTCTTTTGTTTTTTTGTCCCTCATTATTATTTTTTTTTAATTTTCCCTAACCCTTTTTTCAGTACACTTCTCCAATTCCATAATCATCTAGACAAGAAATGGAAAGTAATTGGGGTTTTGAGGGGCAAGGAGAAAAAGGAAAAGATAAGAAACAAGAAAAGGTGATTACTGTAATAAAATAGAGAAAATAGGTAATGTGAGGCGAGAAGAATGGAAAATGGGGTTTTGTATGGATTTTTTTTAAGAGTATTTATTTATTTATTTATTTAAGAGAGAGTGAGAGAGAGCAAGCAAGCCTGAGCAGCAGGTGGAGCAGCAGAGTGAGAGGGAGCAGGCTCCCCACTGAGAAGGGAGCTCCATGTGGGACTCGATCCCAGGACTCTGAGATCATGACCTGAGCCAAAGGCAGGCTTTCAACCAACTGAGCCACCCAGGCCCTGTTTTGTATGGATTTTACTGTGCTGAATGGGAAGAGAACATATGAAAGAAAAATGAAAGAATCAAAGTGAGAGTAAAGAGAGCAGAAGAGCGAAATGGGGTTAGGCTATTTGGTGGCTTAGTCATCAATTAAGTTTCTAAACTGTTGCTACTGGACAAACTGCTGGCCTTGCAAGATGGTGCCCATAGAAAATGCTTATACTCCGGCACATAAGAACTTGCAACCTCTCACTGCATTTGTTACTCACTGAAAGTAGAGTGTCTGATTCTGCTTACTTTAATAGAAACAGCTTTGACACAAATGAACAGTAGATTTGATTGGGAAAGCAACCAAAACAACCACTCATTTTCATCTCACATGCAAATCTTAGCACTTCACTGACAAAACCATACTGTTTTATAATAATTTTCCCAACTAATGTAGCATACATCAGAAACAATATTCCTCTTTGAAACATATCAACACAGCTTTCTCATGCTGGAAAATACCTGCCTACACACCTTCTTCTTTTGCTTCCTGTATTTTTCAAGTGGCTAGTGTATGCATACCTTGGTGTTCCACTCTAAAAAATATCTCAAACACAAAGTTAAATGAAACAGGCTTATTTTGTGTACCCCTACTTTAATTGTAGTTTTAGGGAAACAAATAAATCACAATGTAATCTGATTTCTAATTATAGTGGACCGATATTGTTTTTATCTGCCAGGCACCTTATATTTTCTGGCAACAACCCCCCCTGCCTTCTGCTTTGGAAAAATTGTCTCTCCAGAACGCTTTTCTCCTTTGTTTACCTTCATTCTCTGACCTAGACATCACGAGTTTGGTCCTCTTGGTCCTCCCTTCAGTATACACACTTGAAGTGTCATTAAAGAAATCACATATGTCATTTTATGTTATTTGAGAGTTCATGTTTAAGTTGATTTTCTATTATAAACCTCATAAGTTTTTTGTTCAATGTCTTAACACAGTACTTTTTTAAACAACCAACCATGTGTGAATTGACAATAGCAGAAAGTTCATCTTTTTTCTCTAATTCTTATAGATGCTGTACAACTTAAAGACACCTACTTCCACCCAAAGATGGTAACTCTATACTAATAATAGCACATTCCTGCATGAATTTGCCTGGGGGTAGAAGGCATTTGTGAATTAGGGGCCCAAAGTAACAGAAGTATTACCAACAGGAATGAGAAGAACAGAAACAACAGGTGAGCTATGGATTTGGTTTTTGTTACATTGAACCATATATATATATATTTTTTAAAGATTTTATCCATTCATTTGACAGACAGAGATTACAAGCAGGCAGAGAGGCAGGTAGAGAGAGAGAGAGGAGGAAGCAGGCTCCCCGCTGAGCAGAGAGCCCGACGTGGGGCTCGATCCCAGAACCCTGGGATCATGACCTGAGCTGAAGGCAGAGGCTTTAACCCACTGAGCCACCCAGGCGCCCCGAACCATATATTTTGTATATATTGTGTATGTGTTGTTTTATTGAACTAGCAGGATGGTTAGAGTTTAATGATAATGGTTTTCAAAACAATCTTTGACAATTAAAACATTTGGGCATTCTATTTCAACAAGTTCTTTTCATAGGCAACAATCTTGAATAGGTGGAAGGATTTTTTACATCACTTAGTTATTTACCCAGAAAATTGCCTAACAGCCATATGACTGGGTGTATCCACAATCAGTCATTGAATCCCAGAATTTACAAATGTAACTGTGTACCAAGTCATCTGTGGAATTACCAAACATACATACACACACACACACACACACACACACACACATATCACACACACTTATATATATTTATATTTATGTTTTTATAAATTTATATATTTCCAGATCTTCACCCACCCCTTTATTTTTAACAAGTTCCATGTGTGGTTCTGAGAGACATCTGGCTTGAGAATCACTGGTTTAGTCCATCTCTTTCCAATTTGTTCATCTTCAGTCTTGAAAAATTGAAATTCTGAAAGTGTGAATGCTTGTAGTAAGAATCATCTTCTTACTCATCATGCATTTCAGTTTAAGAACACAAAGGCTCTCCTTGATGATTAGAAGCTGTCAAGGCCATTTTATGGGTGTGACATCTCTTACTAGAGCTTGTCTATACTTGTGTATAGGCTGCTGTATGATGGAAACTAGAAATCTGACACACCAGGTATGTTTGAGCTACTCTTTTGCTGTAAACTGCTGGATAAATCTCACTTTTTAAAAAATTGTATTAGTTCTGGGGTGCCTGAGTGGCGTAGTAGGTTAAGCAACTGACTCTTGGTTTCGGCTCAGGTTGTCATCTCAGGGTTGTGAGATCGAGCTCTGCATTGGGCTCCACGCTCAGTACCATCCGCTTAAAACTCTTTCTCCCTCTCCCTCTGCTCCTTCTCCCTGCTCCTCTCAAGTAAATAAATCACTCTTCTTTAAAAAATTGTATTAGTTCTTTCAGATCCGTTGAATAACGTAAGTTTAGCCTCCATGGTCAGAGTTAGAAATGTAACATTTTTTCCCAAAAACATGTTGAAATTAACATTTTGCCAGTAGTGAGTTATTACAAATATGACCTCTGGCAAGAAGAGAGGAAATGGAAAATCTCCACTGAAGAGAGGAGAAACTAACTAAGGGAATGCACAGGCAGGAGGAAGACAGTGCAAAGCTTGTCAATCACTTGAAACTTATCCTTCTCCCATAGCTACATTAATGTCATTAATGTCATTCCCCAATTATATTGCGTTGTTTCTAATGCCAGTGCCTTTGAACATGCTCCATGTTTCTTGATGAAGTAGTGTCTTTTAAGACCCAGCTGAAATGTAATCCCTTCTGTGGAAATTTCTTCAGCTCTCCAGCTCCCTCCTGTGCCCCTTCCAAGTCTCCATTTAGCTTTCTTGACAGCGCCATGTTAACTATTTGGTTTCATTCCCCTGTTTGGCTATCCATTACATGAGGGCATTTCTGGGTTTTCAATTCCTATCTTTGTATTTGACAACCCCAAGTAACGAAGAAATGCTCATTCAGTAAATATAAAATGACTTGCTTAATTACATTTGCATTCTACTGTACCTCCTCAGCCTTATCAAGGGGCAACCGAAGAGGGCTAGGTGTCCCCTTGGGGTCCTTGACATCACAATAAATCCACTGACTTTAAAAAAGCAGGAGACCTAAGTCCCTATCCAGCAGCTACATTCACCAACTTGCCTACAGATTTCTGTGACTGAGTTGCTGTGGTTGGGACCTGGGAAGAGACAGAGAAGAAACCTGGGTGAAAAGTCCAGAAATGTGCAACCAGATGAGCCAGATGGCCAGTTTCAAAACCCTGGGTTTCCAGATGTAGTCCAGCAACAGAAATTCATACTGCCCCTCAACCAAGAGGAGGGCAGGAATCAAAGGACAGGCACATAGCCCTGGATCCCAAGAGAGAGGTTGTGTAGGTCACAAAGAATAGGGAATGATGAGCAGTATTACTGGGACTGAGAGACCATAGTAGCCAGGAACATGTACCCCTTAGGTACAAGTGATAAAATCCCAAAGCAAAAAAAAAAAAAAAAAAGAAAGAAAGAAAAGAAATGGAACCATACCTATACCTCCTCTAGGGTCCCAAAGTCCCCTATGGATGTCTTTATCATTTATCATATTGTCTGTTTCTCCTTCTGGTCTCTGAACCCCTCAAGCAAAGCCACTTCAACTCATTCATCTTTCTGTCTCCAACACCCACCAGGAATCCAGTGTATTGTCTGATACTTAATTTACACTTCACGTATTTTTGCTATTGAGCTGGCCTCCTAAGAATGAAGAAGTGTCTAGCTTTCTCCCTCCCAAGTCCTAGAGCTAAAGATGAGTTTTTAACCCAATGTGTTTTACCACATGAATTTCAGGCTACCTTCTAGTTCCTTGATCCTATCATTATAAGACATTTTCTCCTTAAATTATATGTGAATACTGAAGCCTCAGATGATGGGGAAATAAAGAGATGTAAGTAGAAGAGGAAAAAAATGCAGGAAGACTACTTTTTTTTTTTTTTAGTAATGATACATTCAAACAGTGTTTTATCTAGTGCCTAAGAAAGTAAAAGCTTATTCAATTACACTGTGGTTTTGAAATAAAATCCACTACTGACTGACTGCTCATTGCTCCAGACGAGCTTGGGTGTGCTGGCTGGTGGTTGGTACAGTGACTGATACGGTGTAAGATTTCTGAGTGGCAGAATGGTATCAGCTTTGTGCAGAAGTTAGCTGCAATTTTATTGAAAAAAGTTATCTGACGAGATTGAGCACTTACTGCATATGCATAAAAATGTCCCAACAAAGAGCTGTAAGGTATCTTCTTGATCAAATTGACTTACACAATAGAGGGCAAAAAAAATCCAGCTTTTCTTCCAGCCTTATAGATCATTAAATGGCTGCTATAAAATATCATTGCTTTCCTTTCCTGCTTTTTATCACTGCCAGTACAGACATTAAGTTTACCCTTAACAGTAAATGGCCGTTCCATCCTATGGCATTGCTTCACAAGGAGAATGTCCAATTCTTATGGTTATCTCCTCATTCATGCCCCATGTATTTAACCCATTGGTTGCCTATTTTATGGTACACAGAGGATTGGGATGTGCAAAGATGAGTAAGTGATCATTATTTAAGGAGCACAAAGTCTACTACTACCAAAAAAACAAAACAAATAGTGCCCTTATAATACCCTAAGCGCTATGATGAAGGTTTTACAAAGTACTATCATAGAGGAAGATAAACCCTTCAACTTTGCCCATGTGGAAGAATGAGAACTTGAAAGGACTAAGCATGTTAATAAGGAGATGCCATGGGAAATTTACTGTAGTACTTTGGGAATTTTGGAGGCACTCTTACTTTGGGGTCTACTAAGCTCAGTAGGTTTCTATTGGAACAGTGAATTAGTTTAAAAAAAAAAAAAGTTTGTTGTTGAATGCAAAATCTACATAATTCGGAGTGAAATGAAAATCTGAAATTGACTCATGCAGCATGAACTATACCCACAGTCTGAACAAAGTAAACCAAACCAATGAATTATTAATTCACACAAAAGCAAGGTCCTTTAACCCCATCTCCATGGAAATTATTTCTCCAGACTTCAGTCACCTTCATTCTGAGTTTACTCGCCTCTAAAGACCTATATCTAAAAGGTGATACAGGTTTAGTAATAAAGGTATAAGCACTGATGGGGTTAAAGTTCATAAGCTTTGGGACACAGTGGTAGCAGGAAACCCAGATGTACAAATTGGCTGTGTGCCAGTTTGCCAATTAGCAGGCATAGCAATGGTTGAGAAGTAACATTCTTTGGAAATTATAAAAGTGGTGCATCTGAAGGATGGGTGATATGGCTTGTTTTCCATTATAGCCCATAATACATGGCTATTTGCTCTTTGATCCATATCATGACTCCTGGACTCCAGGCATAATAGAGGTAAAAAGAGAGTACAACACTGGTCCCATTCACAGAACTTAAGGACATTTTGTGGCTACCAGCAACAAATATAGGAATGAAGATGGAGGAGACTTTTCCTTACTGGAGTTCCCCTGATTTTTCTTTCTGACAATTTGGTTCTCAGTACCACCATCTACTGAAAAGGATTCTAGGGATTGTTACTCAGTATCCTTACTAAAATGGTTCAAATGTAAAGTAGGTCCCAAAGCAAATCTACCTCCTGAAGAAGTGATTCTGATCACCAGATGTTCCCAATGACACAAATGGTTATTAGAAGTGTTATTCTAGGGGTGCCTGGGTGGCTCAGTGGGTTAAGCCTGTGCCTTTCATTCAGGTCATGATCTCAGGGTCCTGGGATCGAGCCTCTCATAGGGCTCTCTGCTCAGCAGGGAGCCTGCTTCCCACCCCCCTCTCTCTGCCTGCCTCTCTACCTACTTGTGATCTCTGTCTCTCTGTCAAATAAATACATAAAATCTTAAAAAAAAAAAAAAGTGCTATTCTACAGTGAACGCCCTTGTAAATGAATCTTTGCATGCTTCCTAAATTCCATTAGGATATATGTTCGGAAATGGAATTGTGGGGACAAGGAATGGGCACATTTTAAATGTTCTCAAAGTATTGCCAAGTATTCCTACAGAATGTTGGTATCAACAGAGTCAGCCTGTTCATGTCTGTAATCCAGTTACTTGTACTCATGGAGGCTATTTGCTCATCCTAACTTGTCACTCATATTGCTACAGTATTCCAGTAACCACTGGAAGATTCTTGAATGTTCCAAAACTCACCACAATGGTTGAGAACAAGATTGATTTCCTTGGAAACCCTTTCTTTTTCCTGAGTAGTTACATGCGGCTAGCATGCAATTTTTTTTCCAGATTTCTCCAATCAGTTAACAGCAGTTTAACACCACTGAGCATATTTCCCTTATTGATTGTCATTAAATAGGCTACAGTTTAAATCACGTGCAAGACTTCTTGATGCAAAAATTTATATCAAGAACAGCGTTTGAATGATCTGGCATTTAAACACTCGCACTCACACGTGGAACCATTTAGATGATGCAAGAACTTGGCTCAGGAAAGAGATGCTTCAGAAAAAACTCTAGTTTCTCTTTGAGGCCAGTACTTGACGTTTAAATGGTCATTTCATTAAAATCACTGAATCTGTTAATTTCCCCAGCCACCGAGGAAAATGTTGAGAGGAAAAGTCGATTTCCAATCTGTGGGGAAATGATGGCAGTACCGCTGTTAACGACCGATGATAGCAGTTGTCTTCTGGAACACCCGGGCTGCAGTCTCCAGCTAGATTCCTTCTGCTGCTTTTTTCTTTTTCTTTTTCTCTTTTTAACAGTAAAAAGAAGAAATTACAGAGGCAATTCTGTCTAAGGAAAGGAAAGGATTCAAAAAGAGAAGGCTTTATTTTGAAGCATCCACAGGACATCGTGGAAAGCTCCCAAGCACTTGAAAAGAAAATCTCCTTCCACAGACATCAATAAGGATAAATCCTCTCGGATACAGCTTAAGACAGGGGGTGGGGGTGATGAAGCCAGTTTTAAAGTATGGGCTTTGCAAGCTGCACGTCCTCAAATAACGACTTGAAGGAACTGAAGTGAATTCAGCAGGTGGAGATGGCATCCCTTCCGCATATTGTTTATGGGCTTTCTCTTATGGTAAGATCTACTGTCTGACCTCAAAGCGCACTGGTTCTACCATCTTGGCTGTTTGATGAGACATTTGCTCATCACGCGCCTTCCAGCCCAACAGCCAAGGATACAGCTACCATGACCCAGGACTGAGCGGGTAGAAGAGATGCAGAGCTCTCACGGTTAACCCAGCCAGTGTAACTGTCCTGGTTTTCTAGCCACAGTTCTCGCATCATTCTAGAAGCAGCCTGCCCAATCGCAAATGTATGTCAAGCGTTTTCTCTTTGCCAAAAGGGATATCTCTTTTCAAAATCTCACAGACCCCAATTTCAACCTAAAATCATACTTCAAATTATATTCCACCAAATTTCATTTTAATTCCTAAATCTTCCAGAAAAAAAGTATCTAAGAGCTCTCAGATGGATAACATAATTCAGAATCTTTATATATGCACCTTTTAAAGTTAGTATAAAAGTAACACCCACATAAAATAAGTTCTTTTTGTTCCCAGATTGTTCATAAAAGTAAATCATAAAAATAAATCACAAATATAAAGTTTTTCCTTCAGTGAATGAACTGTTTTTTACCTGCAAAATTGCCTTTACTTCCTTATAGCAAATTCAAGGTGATCTTAGAGGGGGGGAAAGACAAAAACAGAAACAACAACTGTGTTACATTTGTTTCCACAAGCTATGAAAGAATAAACTACTTTCGATTATTTGCTCTCTCTGCTGGCTGTAAAGCGATCCAATATCATTTAGAAGAGAAAATGGCTTGTCACAGAGATAACAGTGATAGTCATCACTGCTCATGTGTATATTATGTTAAAATATATAACCTAAAGCTATTTGTTAGCTATTATAGCTGGTAATAATTCTGTGAAACATTGTTTTTCCCATTTTACACAAGTAAACAAGCTCGGGGTTGTTAAATTATACACTACTGTGTGACAGAGTCATATATGAACACAGATAGGGTTTTACAGCATGCAGTGGTTGATGTCACAAAGGTTACATCCCCAACCTTTCTGTCTGAAATGGCTCTACTTCTCTGTGGTCACCTCTGTGTTCATTAGAAATGGTGATGCAGTTCAGAAAACACGCCAGTATTTCCTTTTCACCCATTTGTCTCTTTATAAATTTATTTTTTCAACAAATAACAAATGATTACTTGACACTGTGGAATCAAAATGGCAACTCATAGTGATCATGACTCCTGAGTTTGGTGAGCAGAATAAACAGATTTTTTTAAAAAGTAGTTAAAAATTGCTCTGGGCAGCACAGACATTTTTACAATGTTTATTCTTCCAACCCATGAGCATAGAATGTTTTTCCATATTTCTGTGACTTCCTGAATTTCTTTCAGATGTGTTCTGTAGTTTCTAGAGTATACATCCTTTACCTCTTCGGTTAGATTTATTCCCAGGTATCTTAGGGGTTTGGGTGCAGTGATAAAGGGGATCAGCTCCTTAATTTCTCTGTCTCCTGTCTCATTGTTGGTGTATAGAAATGCAACTGATTTCTGTGCTTTGATTTTGTATCCTGTCACATGGTTGAATTGCTGTATGAGTTCTAGTAATTTGGGGGTGGAGTCTTCTGGGGTTTCCACATAAAGTATCATGTCATCTGCGAAGAGAGAATTTTGACTTCTTTTCCCCATTGAGAATGATAACTCGCTGTGGGCTTTTCATAGATGGCTTTTATGATATTGAGGAATGTTCCCTCTATCCCTATACTCTGAAGAGTTTTAATCAGGAAAGGATGTTGTATTTTGTCAAATGCTTTTTCTGCCTCACTTGAGAGGATCATGTAGATCTTGTCTCTTCTTTTCTTACTGTGCTCTATCACGTTGATTGATTTGCAAATGTTGAACCACCCTTGTATCCCAGGAATAAATCCCACTTGGTCCTGGTGAATAATCCTTTTAATGTACTTTTGGATCCTATTGGCTAAGATCTTGCTGAGCATTTTTGCACCCGTGTTCATCAGAGATATTGGTCTGTAATTCTTCTTTTTGATGGGGTCTTTGCTGGTTTTGGGATCAGGCTAATGCTGGCCTCATAGAATGAGTTTGGAAGTTTTCCTTCTATTTCTCTTTTACACTGTTGGTAGGAATGCAAGCTGGTACAGCCACCCTGGAAAACAGTATGGATGTTCCTTAGGATGTTAAAAATAGAGCTACCCTATGACCCAGCAATTTCATTACTAGGTGTTTACCCCAAAGATACAGACGTAGTGAAAAGAAGGGGCACATGCTCCCTGATGTTCACAGCAGCAATGTCTACAATAGCCAAACTGTGGAAGGAGCAAATATGTCCTTCAGTAGATGAATGGATAAAGAAGATGTGGTTCATATATACAATGGAATATTACTCAGCCATCAGAAAAGATAAATATCCAACTTTTGCATCAACATAGATGGGACTGGAGGAGATTATGCTGAGTGAAATAAGTCAAGCAGAGAAAGTCAATTATCATATGGTTTCACTCATATGTGGAACATAAGGAATAACACAGAGGACCACAGGGGAAGGGAGGGAAAATTGAAGGAGGAGAAATCGGAGAGGGAGAAGAACCATGAAAGACTCTGGGCTCCAGGAAACAAACTGAGGATTTCAGAGGGGAGGGGGTGGGGGTGGGGTAGCCAGGTGATGGGTATTAAGGAGGACTCGTGTGGTGATGAGCACTGGGTGTTATATGCAATTAATGAATCATTGAACACTACATCAAAAACTAATGACGGATTTATACAGTGGCTAACAGAACATAATTTTTAAAAATTAGTTAAAAGAGCCTAAGATGGGGCACCTGGGTGGCTCAGTTGGTTAATTGTCTGCTTTCACTTCAGGTCATGATCCCAGGGTCCTAGGTCCCTCTACTGTAGCAGGTTCCCCGCTCAGTAGGGAGCCTGCTTCTCCCTCTCCCTCTGCCCCTCCCTCTGCTTGTGCATTCTCTCTCTCTTGCTTTCTCTGTGTGTGTGTCAAATAAATAAGTAAAATCTTTTTAAAAATTTTTTTAAAAAAGACTCTAAGATAAGTTAATGTGTTGGCAGAAGACCTAGTGTGCAGTGGGAGCCCAGAGAAGAGGGGAGAATATATTATGAAGACAGGAAAACCTCGACTGGGGAGACACCAGTTTTGTTGAGAGCTGGGGCATGAATAAGAGTTTGCCAGTATTTTCGACCCCCGTTGCTTGCCTCTTAATTATTCAGCATGTAATCAGCTTCCAAAGATCTTTCATAAGTTGTGTCTTCTTTATGTAAGTTAAAAATTATAAATAGTTTCAGTGGCTTTCCTCTGGTTATTTAAAGGAGTTGGAATAAAGTCAGCTTGTTCTAGAGAGAGAAAGTATTAGAGCATGTCAGGCAGTAGTAGCAGTTGAATGAAAAATAAGAGCGTATTTCTTTCTTCCAGAGATGCCTGGGGCCCTGAATTTGAGCCACAGATTTGGAGTTTGGGTTGTTGTTGTGTGTTTTGTTTGTTTGTCTGTCTCGAGTTCCCTGTCAGCCAAGTGTGGTTTCCTCAGTTGTCTATGGAGTTAGGACTAAGGACTGCATCAAATCAAGACAGATACGAAGCATCGTTTAACAAAGTTGTACTTTGCTTTTTTCTATTTCTTCTGCCCTACTAAACATATGCATAGTGTCTCTGGTTTGGAAAGGACCATCTTCCTGTGAGTCTGCTGGGAGGGGTTTCCAGAAGAAGCGGAGATTAGAGGTCCTGTCTCAGACAAGGCTTGAGGGCCTTGCCTGGGGCATTGCAATGTAGGTGCATAATAAACGTAGGTTGACCAAAACGAAGGTCCCAACCCAAGCTTCCTCCTTTCAGATTTTATTCCATTTTCCGACAAATTTGCCTCGTCTGCCACCTGTTGGCAGGAGGAAGCATTTTTCTGGCTGAGCTTAACCTAAAGACTCAAACCTCAGCTCGGAAACTGGCGTCACCATACATTACATCCTCCATTACAGCTGTTCAAGGACAGGAGGAGAGACTATTGGTGGCAGGGGGAATTTGGATGTTGGAGGACTAGCAGAGCAGTTGCTTCCCTAGGCATCACATTTATAGCCCTGCCCTGAGCATCCTTGTCCTGATTGTTCCTCCAGAAAGGGCTTCAGTCTCAATGAGTATTTCCTTTTACATCAAAAGGAGATGACAATATTTTCACTCCCCAGCTCTCAGTGAGTTTGGGAGACAAATGAGATAAAGTTGTGTGCCCACCAAAAAAAAAGTTGTGTGCTCTCAAAAAAAAAAAAAAAGTTGTGTGCTCTCAAAAAAAAAAAAAAAAAAAAAAAAAAAAAAAAAAAAATCCTTACCCATAGCTATTACATTTATTTGCCTCATTTGCCAGAGGAGACCAGATACCCAAGAGGAAATACCCCATGACATGTGAGCAAACTTGAGGACACAAATCACAGATCTCTGTGGCTAGAACTCAGAAGTAGCTTAAAGACCCACAACAGAAGAGCTGCAGCCTTTCACATTTTGTGTTTTCATTGTGGCTTTTATCACATTCTGAGCCATGGGTGGGGTGTGTGTGTGTGTGTGTTACTGTATAAATGGCCAAAGTGGGACCCCAAAAGTCTCAGTAATTTGTTCAGGATAAGAGAGTACATCAGAATTGGAGCCAGAAGGTACTGTGAGATCTGATACTAGACCTCTATTCCCTCCATTGTTCTTTGCTTCCAGGGGGAACCCCAGATTGCCTAAGTCACAAAGTAGCGTGGTCTCCTCTGGTTCTCTGAAGACCTGGAGACTGTGACCCTTGCTTTTCCCAAAACCCAAATGAATCATCAATGGCTGTGCTGGAATGAGGTGGAGGGAGCTGCAAGGGTGGAGGGTATGACACTTGCCCCCATATAGCAACAAATGGGGGGGGGGGGATGAACACAGGGAAGAATCAAACCTACACGTGGTGGAATGCAGGGGCCTTGGTTCGTACAGGACCAGGCACAGCAGATCTGCTCACTTGTTCTGGACATGATTAGCTTTAGTCTGGATACATTCCAACTCCGGGAAGGCAACATATTTGGATATTTTTGCTTAGAAGAGTAGAGATTACGTACAACAGTGGAGATGGTTTCCTGCAACATATTTCTACCATAGGAAAGAGAATCCCAGGGGCATGTCATCTCCATCCTAGCCATATCACTCATGTAAAGCCCAGCCTTACCATATGTATAATGCTAGTAACAGCTCGGGAACTCCGGGCTAGCTTTATTTCTGAAAGCAGCCTGTCCTAATGTACACACAAAAGAAAACCAAAACCTGCTACATTTTACTGGTGGTGGCGCAAATTTACTGTTAATGATATTAAATTGAAGAGTGAATCTGGTTACTGTTTGTACATTCCCTTGAGCACAAATTATGACATCAGTTATGGTTATAAATAGCATTGTGATAACTACTCTGTGCTTCATTTCATCCTCACAGCAGCTCTGTGGGATGCATTTGCCTTACAGATGAGGAAGCTGAGGTACAGAGAGGTCAAAGGCTTTGCCTGGGGATGTACAGGCAGGAAGTTGTAGAGACACATAGAATCTAAACTAACTGAGCCCTTACCCCTAACCAATAGTCTGTCAAGTCCAGCCTTGTGTTTCTGTTCCCTGGGTATATGATTTATCCTTTCCACTGGACGGCAGGCTCTTGGAAACCAAGACTCAAGTCTTACTCTGTTCCCCCACAAAAGTATTTGTCATAGTGTGGAGCAGGAATGTATCCTAAGATCAGGATGGCCAGACACAGATTTTGTAAGTCAGCAGATAGATGGTTAATCAGTAGAGACAGACAGAGAGAGGAAAAGTACAGTTATGTGGAGAAGGGGGGATGGGTGGAG
Source organism: Mustela lutreola (assembly GCF_030435805.1). Taxonomy (NCBI): domain Eukaryota; kingdom Metazoa; phylum Chordata; class Mammalia; order Carnivora; family Mustelidae; genus Mustela; species Mustela lutreola. Next base: position 36,333,677 of record NC_081293.1, read on the forward strand.
GAAGAGAATGCACAAACTAGCAGAAAACAGAAGAAAAGATATTTATAATGTAATTCTTTTGTTCTAACATAGCAGCCAAGTAATAAGCTAGTAATAAGACATGTCCTTGCAGAGAAATAGCTAACATCTCTGCTGATTTATACTTGAAAGGATTTATCATTCGCCTTTCCCCTGTAAAGCAATGTAAGATCATCAGGATTACTGGCATTCTGTTGTACCCTCTGCAGAGTTTAATGCCATCGCAGACTATTAAAAATTTATAGAAACAAATAAGAAAGTCCAGCATCAGCTGAAGCTCTAAGCCCCTGGAAGAAGAGAATAGCTTCTGGGCTACCATTTCCCTTGCAAATGTAAATTCAAGGGATTTGGGTTCACAGGTGACCTCAGCCTTCCTCTTGAGCCACAACCAGAACAAGCTGGCTGGACATCCATGGAACAGTGATGTAGGCAAAGGAGCATATCAGCCCATCCCATTTTTTTTTTAATTTAATTTCTTTTCAAGGTAACAGAATTCATTGTTTATGCACCACACCCGTGTTCCATGTAATACGTGCCCTCCATAATACCCACCACCAAGTTCCCCCAACCTCCCACCCCCCACCCCTTCAAAACTCTCAGATTGTTTTTCAGAGTCCATAGTCTCTCATGGTTCACCTCCCCTTCCAATTTCCCTCAACTCCCTTCTCCTCTCCATCTCCCCATGTCCTCTGTGTTGTTATGCTCCACAAATAAGCGAAACCATATGATAATTGACTCTCTCTGCTTGACTAATTTCACTCGGCATAATCTCTTTCAGTCCCGTCCATGCTTCTACAAAAGTTGGGTATTCGTCCTTTCTGACGGAGGCATAATACTCCATAGTGTATATGGACCACATCTTCCTTATCCATTTGTCCGTTGAAGGGCATCTTGGTTCTTTCCACAGTTTGGCAACCGTGGCCATTGCTGCTATAAACATTGAGGTACAGATGGCCCTTCTTTTCACTGCATCTGTATCTTTGGGGTAAAGACCCAGTAGTGCAATTGCAGGGTCATAGGGAAGCTCTATTTTTAATTTTTTTATGAAGTCTGTAAACATAGAACAAGGAGGCAAGGGGTAAGAGTGAGATGGTCCTTCCTCTCCAAAGACGAGACAAAAAAATTGAAGATAAAATAAAACTGCCTTATATTATAATACAAAATCATTCCCTTAGAGTAGATAGGCAAAATCCCTTAAAGGAAGCACAATGGCCATGGTATTTATTCACTCACCAATTTGTGCATCCATAAGATTAATAAGAAAATGTGCCTCTCAAAAAGATGATCATGAGTCATGGAAGCCTCCAACACCAAATGTTTCTAAGGTAAATATGCCTGGCATGCCACCTAGGGAGAAGGAAATCCATCCTAAAGATCCTGATCTGTCTGGTCCCGGGCTCTTTCCACCTGCTCATGGAGAAAAATACATCAGGTCACTCTGTCATGTGATTCATTTGATTCTCTGTTCTAATCATACATCACAGAACCAGAGACTCAAAGAACCCCATTCAAAGATGCACTTTATTTTATACATCACTGATGAAGAAAAAGTACATCATGATAACACTATTCTATAGCTTTTGAGTTTCTATTACTTGAGCACTTGACTTAGCCCTTCCACTAGACTGCAAACTCTTATAAAGGATCAAGTACTCTTATCACTGAGATTTGTTTTTATATTATTTTATATATTTGTATTTCTATTATTATTTTATATTATTCTAAAACAAAGTGCTGGTGTAAGCCTTATTTCATGTATCTGCCGGTTGCCCACTACCCTTGCAAAATCTACTCCCCACCTTTCTGCATGCTTGCTGTGTTCTGACCCAGAAGGCTGACCTGGATGGGCTACCTCAGCAGATCGCAAAGCGTGCCCAAACCCCTGAGCCTCCTCAAGACTTTGGCACCAGGTATACAAAGTCAAAACTATTTTTATAATAATACTAAGACATTATTTGCCCTTGGGTTATGTTGGCATTTAAACTGATGGTGAAAATCAAAAGTGGGCAAAACTACTGGAGCCGCAGCAGAAATTAAGACATTGGCACCGAGCCAGACTAGCAGTCATTGTCTTCTTCTCTTGTCAACCACTCTCAATTTAAAAAAACAAAACAAAACAAAATAAAACTGATTTCATTCCAGAAAGTCCATGATAAAACAGTAAAAACAGTACTAGTTTTATTCAAATCTCTGTGTCCACATCCACTTTTCATTATTATTTGATTTTATTTTGGTAGGGCCGAAAGATAGCAAGAAGGGGCAGAGGGAAAGAGAGAGAGAGAGAGAGAGAAAATCTTAAACAGGGGTTTGACCTAGGGCTCGATCCCATGATTCTGAGATCATGAACCTGAGCCCAAATCAAGAGTCAGTTGCTTAACTGACTGAGCCATCCAGAGGCCTGTGTCCACATCTTTTTAATATTCCACGTAATGAATTGGGAATGTGTGTAAACTGCTGCTATGTACAGAAGCATGAGGGCTCTCTCTAGGAGAAGCTTTTATAGATCTGATTCTTCCTAATCATTTTTTGCCGAAGAGTCACTAATGGTCTTCCTTTCCGTCCCTTGTGCCATCAAGGTCGTGGTGAGCTCACATTTCTTAAAAGGGTTATCTGCATTTGTCTCCAGATTTTCTCCCATTTTGCAAGCTTTAATGCTGGCATTTTTTATCTTATGCATATGCAAATTTTAGTAAGCCACATCTCAATTGTTTTCTGGCAAGCACGACTGTTGAACTCCATTGTCTAATATATATCATAATTTTGGAAATATTAAAATGTGATAATATATGTGTCTTAGAATTAATGAAATATGATAGTTCAATTCCATGCTCAGCAAGCAACCTCCTAATTATCTAACTTCACATGAAGCTTCATCCTCTCCCAAATCCTTCCATTACTGCAACATTGGTTCATTCATTTCACAGCTGCTTAGAAATCTAGATCAACTTGTCAAATGATAAGAAATTTTGACATTCCTGGCTCTGGGGGAAAAGAGGAGTTACTACTAGTCTGTAGCTCAGTCACCAGCTTGCACTAAGCATGTTTAACTTTCAGTCTGGAGCTTTCTCACTTCCAAGGAAGACAGGACCCCTCTTCCATGAGCCTTCAGGAGGCCTGGCCCCTTCAGGTGAGACCCAGTGGATCTCCTGTCCCAGACACAGCTCCAGGACCCTAAGTGATTTGTTTACCCCCAGGTGTCTACACCCAGGGATTCCCTGGCCCTCTCCACCCCATGATATGTCTCATCAACACCTCCCAGTCCTCAGACAGATTCCACAAGAAGAGTCTGTCTTGGAATTTTTCTCAGTTTTTGTGTAATCTTTACTTCTCACTTTGCCTTTCTTTTTTTAAACAAATCTGCCATCATTCTAGACAGCCAGTACCTTTGCTCCTCTCAATTAAATTTACCCTGTGTGCCTTGGGCCTTCTTTTTGTAATCAGTTTGCTTTGCTGTTTCCTGGCATCAGCCACCTTTTCTCCTTATCCCTTTGAACCGAAGATGCAGAACCCTTGTTTTTCCAATTTTTGTCGGTACGTTCCTGGGCCATCCTAAAGCTGTGATCCTCAAGGCCCTGTGTCTCATCAACACACGTAAATTCATTTTTCATGGAGGAAGTAAGGAATAGGGGTATAGGGCACTTATAATCCAATATTGTTTTCAGCATTTATTCAGTACTTACCAGGCACTGGGAATTATGATGCCAAGAACTGTGCATGATTTTATCATGTAACTCTCCCCCCACCCAAAAAAAAACCCAAAACCCTAATAATAAACACTGAGGCTTAGAGAGGCTGATAATGCACACCAAGTGCATATAATAGACCCAGCAGCCAACATCAAGTCATTTCTGGCCCTAAAGCCTAAACTCTAGGCTTTTGTACTTATTTACTGACACCACTTTGGGCAAAATGCTGTTCTAGGCAGTGAGAGTAAGACAGAAAAGCAGGAAAGATGGGGTCCCTCCTGTCAAGTGACGTATGTTCCAGCAGGGGACAACAGCCATGTCCATCACACTCCTAGCGCTGGTTCGGATGCAGTCCGCCCTCTGTGAAGCCCACATGAGCGCTGCTAGAACACAGAGGAGAATTCCAGCCGGGGAGACAGAGTGAGGCTTCAAGGAGGAACTGGCCTTTGAACCGCACTTGAGTGATGGGCAGCATATAATGAAAAGCTGTTAAAAGGAGCAGAAAGTAAGGCCGGATGCCTGAGGGTCTAGGGGAGGGAAGAAAGGGAAGCTGAGAAAGAGTTATTTATTACTGCCTGTCACTGTTTGTGATTCTGCTTCTTAGATTCATGGTCCGTCCAAAGTCAGAACTCGGGGAGGCTGCCCCCCGCCCCCCGGCAGCCTGGCCACAACTTGGTTCATTGGCTGCAGCTATGCCCCAGTGCGGAAGGGTGTCAGTGGATTCTTAAGGGGTTTCTTCTGTCCCCCGCCCCGTGCACTCCCCTCACTTCAGCTCACGCACTGGCTGTCATTTCAGTCTCCATGCTTGCCTGGTCTGAATGAGGTGGACTGCCCTGAACAATGGAGTTGTCACGGATTGTCAGAACCAGGGCCCTGCAGGGTCCTGGCGACCAGGCGTTAAGAAAAGAAAAACAGGGGGAAAAGAGAAAAAAAAACCAACCCACCTGGTAGCCTATGGACAAATTCAAGGTCCCTGCTCAGCGGATGGGGAGTATTTAATAGACGGGGACGCAGCAGGTAGAGCAGATGTTCTCTGTTCCCCAAAATACCACCTCTGCCCTTGCCTTACACCCAGGGCCTTGGACACTGACTTCCCTGCAGACGTCCTTGGGCCCCTGAGGGTTTGGAGTCCTGATCTCTGGTCTAATCACCACTCAACTTTGAGAATAAGAGAACGAATCCCCCAAAGCCTTGAGCAAGATAATACAGTTACTTAATACCAATGCTGACAGTTAAAACCCAGAATTTCCTCTCACTCCAGTGATTTTCCCAGCAAAACCATACCTGTCAACCTTGTAAGTAAAGCAGGAGCTTACAGGATTAGCAGAGAAATCTTAACACAATATTCAAATGGCCACAGATCATCTACAAGGAAATCGACAAATGCACACCTTGTCTCCTTGTTTATGCAGACTTGCCGCCCTGGTGACAAAAGTCATTTGATTTTGTTTATGGATACCCTGCTATATTCCAGAAAAGACTGGCATTACCTCTCAAAGATACAGAAGGTCCCTCAAGATAACAAATTAGAGAAAGAGGATAAAGAAGATGAAGAAGGATCCAGCAGTAAGGAGATAAGGTTGATACAAAATAATAATGAAGTAATATTTGCTGACCATAAGAAAGTGGCACATTTGGAGGAAAGTGCCTGCAAATTTTCCAACAGTTAATGCTCTTTCTCGTCCATCACGTAATTCTGTCTCCCAAAGAGAAAATCAAACTATCTGCCAAGAAGAAAAAACAGTAGCTTTTCCTAAATCTAAAAGTCTCCCTAAAGAGATGAGGGACTATGTGATGTAATGAACCCAGCCCTTTAGAACCAGTACATTTCTTGATCTTCATCTGGTGATTACACAGCATAATTAACTCGTGTTACTCTGGAACTCCTAACTTGTGAGCCACAGAGCCCTGGAGAACCTTGACCTTTTTGCAAGGGTTCCTGAAGCAGTGCCCGCACATTTATTCTATAAATAATCATCTCACTCATCAACGTATGAAAAAGTTCCAGTATTTATGGATGCTCCTGTGATTATAAGATACATTGAATTTAAACTGGGCCCACGGTTTGTGAAGGTTTCTTTTCTCATTCTCTATTTGACAAGGGACATTCCAAGGACACTTGGAATTGTCAGGGGGTGACAGTAGACAGAGGGGACTCCACGTGACTTTGTGATGTGGGAAAGAACCCCCACTTCGAAGACAGAGTCAAGACAATGTGGTTATTTGCCATCACCGTCCCTTCGCTGGTTGGGTTCAGTGCTGTACCAGTTGTCAAATATCAATGTTCTTGAGTTTAATAAATACGAATGTTATTATTTCCCTTGTTAGGAAAAATTAGGAGGCATTTATCTGGAGGATTTAACAGATTGTCTATCCTATGAGCTCCTCTCTGTAAATATTCTCTCTCAACTAAGAGTTTGAACAGAGCACCAGAGAATTCAGATTTGTAATCCTTGATGATTACCTGGCTTTGGGGCACTTTTCTCTTGCTCCTTAAATTTGAAATAGTATGTGTTTACTTGCAACTGAGGTAGGGGATCTGTTGACATCCTTTGGTGAAATTTGAGAAGCCTAACATGGATATTCATCGCTCTTCCTTTCTGAGAGGGGATTCAGGCATTCTGTGGGAACACAGCTGAGCTTTTCTTCATCTTGACACCTGCGTCTCTCTCTGTTAACTCCATGGGCTAAAACCAGTCAATATTGCAGTAAGATGACTGCATAAAACAGTCTAAAAACATCTAAAAACATGTCTAAAACATCATTCACGGAATGCCTAATTTTGAGTCATGTTATTTCCTGCTGTTCCCTTCGATGCAAAATATGTGCCAAGAGCAAAGAGTGAGATGACTTGCTATGTGAAATTATTAAATGTGAGCTAATTAAAAATTAGTTGCTCTCTGCAAACTGTTTTTCACTTTGGCATACCCTATCAGTAATCTTCCTCTTTTGTAATAACTAGATGGCATGTCAAGTTGATGACTAAGATCTCTTCCTAGATCATGAAATTGAAAATACAGAGGCTTTATATATAAAAAAATGTTCATCCCAATGTGTTATCAGATGATAAGAAACTAATTAAAATGAAGGGAAGTCAGGACATAGCCAGCCATGCTTTATCTCACTAGAAAGGCTTGCCTCTTTGATGAGGGGCATCCTTACTCACTTCGAGTCTTGTGGAATATTCGATTTTAGATTCTGTACCAACATCAGTAGCTGAGTGTTGGGGGAGGGGAAAAAAGGTATTTTGAATTGGTTTAACTAACTTTTTGTTCACAAACTGAAAGCTAATGGAAGGTCAATAAAAATGACAAATAATTCTATATTATTCCTGATAGATTTTTGCATAAAATGAATATATCTCTATAGAATAGTAATAGCTAACCCCCACCTCCTCCTTATCTGCCTATTAGCTTGAGAAACTCAGACTTACCGTTTTAAGAAACAAATGGGCCAGATTTTAGCCCTCACCAAATTGTGTCATACCTATCATTTACTAACAGCAAATAAATCAGCAAGAAGCATGGCACACCGTCTAGCATAGGTTCTTAATTTAGGCTGGTGCCGGCAGTATTTCTTAGATGACCTGTTTGGTTTGAGATTCATGATCCCATGTACTAAGGAAAAAGAGTGAGTCAGGGGTTAAGTAACTTGCTCTAAATGGACCACAGAACTTCCAGTAAAACTTACATCTTCTGGAATGTAGGCAATGGTTAAATTTCCAAGCAATCCTATTCTTTCTAGGCCTTCCCTCCCTTGCTTTTCCCGAAAATACAGCATCACTGCAATGAGCTACCTCTTTATACCATTAGGATGGCTATTTTAAAAAGCAAAACAGAAAATAAGAAGTGTTGGCAAGGATGTAGAAAAATTAGAGCCCTTGTGCCTTGCTGACAGGAATGTAAAATATTGCAGACCATATGGAAAACAGTTTTTTGGTCCCTCAAAAAGTTAAACATAGAAATACCATATAATCCAGAAATTCTGCTTTTGGATATAGACCCAAATGAATTGAAAGCAGGGACTTGAAAGATATGTGTACCCCAAAGTTCATAGTAGCATTGTTCATAAGGGCCAAAAGGCAACAACCCACCTGTCCATCAACTGGTGCATGGGTATACAAACTGTAGTATATCCCGACAGTGGAATATTACTCAGCCATAAAAAGGAATGAAATTCTGACACACACTATGACACGGAAGGACCTTGAAAACATGCTAAGTGAAGTAAGGCAGACACAAAAGCACAAATATTGCATGATTCCACTTACATGCAGTAGCTAAAATAGCAAATTCATAGACATAATAAATAGAATAGAAGGTACCAGGAGCCAGGAGGAGGAGGGAACAGAGAGTTTGTGTTTTTTTGTTGTTGTTGTTGTTTTTTGAGAGTTTGTGTTTAATGGGTACAGAGTATCTGTTTGGGGATGAGGAAAAGTTCTGGAAATGGACAGTGGTATAGTTACATAATTTTCTGAATGTACTTAGTGCCACTGAGTTGTACACTTAAAAATGGTTAAAATTATTAATTTTGTTATGTATATTTTACCAATTTAAAAACATATACAGCACTAAAAGCCACCATGCCCACTTCTGACTCTCTCATTCCCCCATGTAAACAATGATTCTATTAGCATTTGTTGCATCCAATCTTAGAATCCCCGGATCTGCCTCTCCTGGGCAATCCTGGCAAATCCCCTGTGAGGACAAGCATGTCCCTGAGAGGAAACTCTTTGATATCTCCCAGGTGACAGTTTCAGGAGGCCACTGGGCTCCTGGGCTCCACCATAGTTGCAGGTCAGTTATTTTGAATCAGTGGCTTGGGCTGTATCTTGGCAAGAATTGTGTGACTATTCAAATTCAATCACTTGAACAAGGTTATAAGAGAATTTAGGTTATCAGTTAATGCACCTGAAGGAATAACTTAAATCTTTAAACATTCTAATGTTACTGCTTGAACATATGCAAATTTGAAGCAGTTGGAATCCCCACACCTTCCAACCACCATCTCCAGAAAAATTCAACCGTAAGGAAAAAGCTGTCTGTCAATAAACAAAAGCCTCCATTGAGATGCTACATTGGCCTAAGCCAAACAAGCCTTTAATCATACCTACAAGGACAGGAAATTAGTGCATGGGTCTAAAGTGAGTATCCAGTCCTATGGCGGTTAGAGACCAAGCCCATCCTTCAGACCAGTGACTGCTCCATCACGCGCCTGCCACAGAGAAAGTAGTTACCTCCTCTCTGATGTCCCCATTTCTCCTTCTCTTCTAAGGGGTAAGAGGCAATGTCAGGGTCCAAGAATAATCACTGAGCACACAAAAGTGCCATAAGACTCCTGGCTACTGAGATTTCTTTTGCCACAACAGAGGATGTTTTCTGGTAAAACACTAAGTAAGAACCTAGTGACTCCCTTGGAGGTACGCAAACATCCAGGTGCAAACTAAAGTGTTGACCACCCAAGGAATAACTGTGTGTCTTCTTCCTCACGTGGCCACAGTGGTAGTTGAAGCAGGAACAACTCCCCACCATATGTCGTGCTCTGAGGTGTTCTCACTTGGTGTCACAGCTTCTCTCAATGGGTAAGAAAATATCTGTAATCAGTTATAACTCCTGAACTGGAGTAAAATGACCCCAAATCAGCCGTTCTTAGAACCAGAAGGACCTCTCAGCCTATCCAGTCTACCTCTTTCATTTTACAAATGAAGAAGCTGAGACAAGGAAAACTGAAAAGACCTGCCTAGGGGCTCACTTTCATTAGTGGTAAATAAGGGACTGAACTGACCCTAAGAAGTCCCAGCTCCTTGTTTGGGGGACTTGCCTCAAGAATGTGCTTTTTCCACAGACACCTTAGAAGCATCCAGCCTTTGGAAAGTCGTCACGGATTTGGTAGGTTGATTTCATTTGAACGATGACTCCAACTCGAGGGAAAAATGTGTTTTTCTCTCTTCGAGCTGTTTACTCTGAGTCACTGCTCAGGACAGTGGCCTCGGTTTGAATGATTCATGTCATGACAGCCATTACAGACTTGAAACCCTTAAAATGTCATTGGGCCGATGATGTATTGGATTTTACTTAAAACAAGGAAAATGCAAATTGTTCAAAAATGATATTTTTCTATCCCTTTGTGTCTGGGATTTGATAAATAGTGCCATAAGAAATTCCAAATGGCAGCTTTCTTTTTTAATAACAAAATTGGACTAGTAATACGGATGTGACTCTCTAGTTTGTTCTGTAAATCCAGTAAAATATGGCCGCAATTGATTTTGTGTCCTAGACTTCACCAGTTTACTAATGCTCTATGATTTGTTTTTCACCCCAATGGACAGTCTTCTGAAGAGTCTCAGATGTTACAAAGAAGCTGAAGGCTGGATTAAAGTCTAGGCTTCACCTTCACCACCTCTGTAGCCTTAGACGAACCACCAGTTTTTCTGTACCTTGGTTTCCTCATCTCTGAATAATGGGGGGTGCGGGGGGTGGTGCGGAGGGAGACAGAGAATCTTAAGCAGATTCCACATCCAGCACCAAGCCCAACACAGGACTCAATCTCATGACCCCATGCTTATGACCTGAGCCAAAAATCAAGAGTCAGATGCTTAACTGACTGAGCTACCCAGGCACCTCTCTCATCTTTGAACTTTTTATACCAATTCCAGTCCTGGTTAACATCATAACAGATGGTGTCACAGCTTCTCTCAATGGGTAAGAAAATATCTGTAACATCATAACAGATGCTGGATAGACCAGCTGAGATTCACTCATCCAAAAATGCCTTCAGAAGAATAAAGTACTATACACATTTAAGAAGCCAGATCTCTTAATCACTTCCCCCACCACAAGAAAGACTGAGAAATTTATTCAGGCAGGTCATAAAGAATTCAAGCACTGTGGTTGAGTAGTTTCCCTTGGTAGAGAACCAAAAGGAAGGGTAACATTTTCAATAATGAAATCATCTGGTGTAAAAGCATTCAGGGAAGCTGGACTGAGGTTGGGGTTTTGGGACAAAAAAGCAGCAGAGGACCAGAAGATAATGTAGAGCTTGAGTAGTAAGGTTACCCTAAATAAAAGACAACCAAAGGAGAGAAAATGGAAAAATATTTAATATCAATCAATGAAGTAATAGGAAAGCTAGGGGAATCAGGATAAATTAATAGATGGATGCCTTCACCAGCAGACTCCCTTTCCTTAGCACTTCTTAGTCTTTACCTCTATGTCAGTGCGTGATTTAATTAGTAAATATTTATTAAGAAGCACCCATTGCATGCTGGGTTCTGTTCTAGGCCTTAGGAAAATTAATTAATGAATAAACCATGAAATCTCTGACTTCACAGAACTTACATTTTAGCAGCAGGAGGGGGAGGAGAAAAGAATGAGCAATAAACAGAAAATTAGACATTTTCTGAAGAGCTAATTTCAGAGAGCAATCGGTGCTATAAAAACATAAAATAGGGCAACAAGATAGAAAATGGTAGGTAGCACAAAGGGCACTAAATTAGCTAGAATGGTCAAAGGAGGACTCTCTGAGGAGATGGCATTGAGGTCACAATGCTTTCAGTTGCAAGTGATAAAAATCGGTATCAAACTACACGAAACAGAACAGAGATTTTATTGACCCAAGAAGGGAGATAGGATATTGGAGTAGCCTTGAGATTGAATGAGAAATAACAGGTCTGGGACCTTGAGGCCTCAGAGATGGGGAAATCAAACCCAGAAAACACAGCCTTCTTTTCCACATCTCGGCCTCTCTAGTCTTTGCAAATTCACATCTCCCCATTTGGGCATGCCCAGTAGAAAAGAGGTTTCTTTTTCTCAGAGATTATTTCTCGACCTCAAAATGCAATTTTGGCTAGAAGCAAGTTACAAGGTCTTTGTTATGGCTGGTTCAGAATGGTAGGGGGATAAAGGAAAAATGGCGGGGGAAGGAGCATTTCACTAGAGAAGAAGGTGGAGAAGCTGTAGGAACAACACGATAGCTCTTACAGATGATTGCACTCGACCCCTTCACTTCCTAGCACATTCAAAGCACCTTTTCCCCCAACATGGAATTCAGAAATGCCCACCTATGGAGATACCAGTACCCTGTGTACAACAGAAAACACAGCCAACCCAAATGACATCATTTGCTAGATTGATTTCCAAGTCTTCTCATATTCTTGCCAAATAGGGAATTTAACCACCCCACCAGAGCCAATATAAAATTATGAAGGAGTACATAATTTCTGCAGTAAAAACTCCTATTTTGGAAAGCACAGAAAGGAGTAGCAACATCAGCTGTCTCTAGTCCACGGCATATATAGCATATTTCTGAACCAGAAGATCAAGGACTCCCTTCCCTGTCCACACAGCAAGTCCTTGGATGGGTTTCTCCATCTGCCCCTGGATACTTGCCAGAAGAGTTGACTATGACCATTGGCATATTTGAATGCGCCTGAGACAGAATTAGGACTTGATACTTCTTTTAGGCGTTGCGATGATTTATCCACTTCCCATTAGTATAGTTATAGCTGTGGTCATGACCCTTAAGTCTGGCCTCAGGTAACAATTTCTATATTTATCAGGACTGTGATTTTTAAAGTCGGAAGTCCATTTAAACTTGGAAACTAAGGATGTGGCAACCTTTTCCCTGGACTTCAGCTGACTCTCCTTATGTCCCTAAAAATAAATGCACTTTAATCACTGCATTAGACAGATCTCATTCAGTTGTAAGAAATAGAAATCAAATTCACATTGACTTAAAGAAAAAGTATTTATTGGCCTCCTAAGTAGAATGTATTCTGGAGAAAGGCATGGAAACAACAACAACGACAAAAATGGTGCAAGAATCACGATCTTAGGACTCTAGCTGGATTTTACTTGGCTTTCTGATTGGTTTCATCCACACACTCTCTCTGAGATGGTAGACAAAGTGGTTCTCAGTGGTCCCAGACCCAAATCCCTCAATACAATAACCCCATCAGGAAAGAAAATGCTTTCTTCCGATTTCAATTCTGGTGAAGAGACATGATGGGCTAGCCCTGGGTCCCATTCCCACCTCTCTGGTGGTTATGGGGAAAGTGAAGGAGAGAAGACACAGATTAGCAGAAGAAAGAGTAAGACAAATTGGTTGGACAGACAAATATTGAACCACAACTGTGTTCACAAAAGTCATCAGTTAATTATAATGACACAAGTATACAGTAGAAAAGATAATGTGTGTTCCACAGTTAGAAACAGACATTAGGTGAATCCTTCTGGGCTTCAGCTGGACATTAAGGATGAAAGTAAAGTCTGAACCCCCATCACTATTTATTTATTTATTCCTTCCTTCCTTCATTCTTTTTTCAACAAACTTTTATCAAGTGGCTACCAACTTCTGAGCACTGAGTTAGGTGCTCTGCATCAGTAATCAGTGAAGACATGATCTCCACCTTCATAGATGGTGAGTCATACAATGAAACAAGTTATCCCATTAAGTGAGATAACAGGCACCATAATTAATAAACCTGAATCTACGAGAGAACACTGCAGGGGTGCCTGTCCTATTCCAGGCGTGAGGATGGAGCTGAAGTGTTCAGGGAAGCCATCTTGGGAGAAGTCACACTTAAAGCAACAGCTCTATAAAGAGTACAGGTTAACCAAGTCTGAGGTACAGAGTGCTCCAGTTAAAATAGGCAAATGCTCAGTGTCAATGAGATCATGGCACTTGTGGAAAAATGAAAGAGTGAAAGAGAGCTGCCATGCTATTTCTGCCCAGTGGCCTGATTTTCACTTGCTGTCTTCTGAGAAGAGCAAAACACTCTAGCATATCTATTTCCACCTGTCTCTACTGCTTTGTCTCCAGGTCCCTTTTTGTCATCCTTAAAGGCAGAAGTGGCACAAGTGGGGAGACGTGGCAGTTTAGGAGTCAGTGGAAGTGACCAACGGGTTTGTTTTCCATTCTCCTCCAACCCAGTAACTTCAAGTACTGTTCTCTCTGCCTCTAAGTGTCACTGCTCCTCCAGTCCCGTGAAATGTCCTCTCAGTCTGGGAACAACAGATAGGCAATAGGGTTGGCATTTTCCCTAGAAATAGCTGGCCTTGCCTCAAATGTGGCTTTCCCTGAAGCAGCTTGATGCCCATCAGGGCAGTTGACCTGCATCAGAATTGTGTCCTTTCCTGTGTCTCCTTGCTGGATATGAGATGAGCTGTTACTAAGCTCTGTCCAAGTCACCAGGGCCATGCATAAAAAATAAATAATTGAGCATGACTAAAATGAATACTCTATTATCAGGTGCATTTGCATAATTAAGCTTGCTCCAAAAAATTGGCAGAGCACAAACTAGCAAAGTGGTGTTGCATAATATCGACCAAAAGCCCTGGAATGTGATTCTAGCAAAACACAATGAAGTCAGAGCTCTGTGTGTACAGATTAGATAAATGCATCAGCTCAGTGACCAGAGGACAAACTACATGCTTAGAATTTTTTTAATGTAGCTTCTTCTTTTTGTTCAGAATGATATGGCTTCTGACCAAGAAGAAGGGCTTGGGAGAGGCAGCTCACACCAAGAGAGGCCAGGCCAGTTGTCAGAAGATCTGGGACTCAAGTTCAGTGGCATCTGTGATGGGTTTCATGGCTTCTAGCCAGACACATTACCATGCTTTGCTTCCATTTCTTCATTTTTAAATGGTGTGACAGTGGTTCCTTTACCTACCTAATGGTTTGTAAAAAGCACAATGAAAACACAGAGCTATCTGTCCTGCTTCCCATCCCCCCATAGGGACACAAGGAGCCTCTAAGCGCACATCTTCATGCAGGAGTTGGTGGTGGGCACAGATGTGCTGTGTGCTCTACAGGAATTCATCATGAACCTAAAGAACTGCCCTTCTGATCTTTCCCTCGGCCTGTTTCTCATATTGGAGAGAAGCATCAGAACCAGGCACAAGCAGAGGCCTGGGGCTCTAAATCAGTATTTCTTTCTTTCTTTTTTTTTTTTTTAATTTATTTTTTTGACAGAGATCACAAGTAGGCAGAGAGGCAGGTAGAGAGAGAGGGAGGGGGAAGCAGGTTTCCTGCTGAGCAGAGAGCCTGATTCGGGGCTCGATTCCAGGACCCTGAGATCATGACCTGAGCAGAAGGCAGTGGCTTTAACCCACTGAACCACCCAGGAGCCCCTAAATCCGTGTTTCTTATAAAGGAGTTTCCAAGAGGGAAAAATGGTCAAGAAAGGTGTGTGGCCTCCTCTGATAACCTATTAAATAAGAGGTTGGAGAATTAAGGAGAATCTCTCAAGGTATCCTCACCCTGAGGGGGAAACTGTCAGCATTGAAGAAACCCCCAGATTTCTATATTTTCTTTTCACCTTGAGACTTTTTGCAACACACAGAGGAGAAAAGCAGGCAGCAGGCCAAGATTTATATTACGTCTTTTCCAGTTTGGTTTTGTGAAAAGAAATTCTACTCTAATATAAGCCTGATCTACCGGTGACACCCGTCACCCATGGGTTACCAAGGCTGATTTAGTGTCTGTTTCCTTTCTCTTGCTTCCCACTGAAACTGGCTTCTAGATCAAAGAAGATTATCTTCTCAAATAATGAGGACCTCTTTTCTATCAATACTGTGTGATAATCCCATGTTACTAATGTAAACGGTATTGTTGTCCTTATTATCATCTGCTGGCAGGCCTCCAATTGGTGAAAATTTGTTTCACAAGAGTTCATCTTCAAGGGACTACTTTTCCTCAATCTCTAATGATCAAATTCAATTATCCAAATCAAGTTGTGGTCTTTGGGATGGAAATGTATATCCCTCAGTGGGGTGAGTGGTTGGGGGGACACTGCAGGGGGCCTAAGGAAAGAACAAGATGCAGGAGAGTGGAGGACCACAGTGACAGTAAACGTGGGGTCTGCTCCTGCCATGCAGAACCTAGTGGGGAAAGTCAAGACCAGACGAACCCTGACTCTGGCCTTGAACTCTGGGGTCAGAGTCCACCAGACTCAATCTGTGTCTTACTGAGAGTGAAATAGGGTCTCAAGAAAGTGGCTGGCAAGACACAGCTGAAGAAATGGAATGGGCAAAGTAAAAGGGAAGAAAAACAGAGACAGATATAAGATGAGAAGAAAAGACACAAATATTGCTGATTTCTCCACAGTGCCTTTTCTCCTAGCAGCAAGCATTGAGAAGGAAGCGAAAGAAAAGGAACCTTCTGGTGGAGAAGGATAAGAGAAGGACACCGTTATATAAAGATTCACTGTGATGATCTAAATAAAAAGGGATACAAAATACTGCGTGGCAAGACATTACAGGGTAGGAATGCCTATTATTGATTCCACTGGGGTGGACCCAAGAGACCTGTTTGCAGTAATTCAAATCCCTGGAAATAAGTCATTCAGTGTGCGCCACAGAGCATTAGAAAAATTGGACTTTGAAGGGAGCATTAAAAGAAAAAGAATGAGCCAATAAGAGAGCATCCTTTGAAAGCTAAGGTTAAAACATGGTTTTTTTCTCTCCAGGGAGGAACAATTGCTGCGGGAGGCATTGTGACTATTTTCAAAGGCATTATGATGGACTGGCAGTCTCAATAACGGGGTGCCTGAGTTGGGAGTCTGAACTTGGGAATGAAAAACTGAAAGGCAACAATGGGAAATGCTCACCAGACACTTTCAGCTTAAGGGTCCAAGATTAAAGCCATTATTAAGGACAGGACACATAGAGAGATGGGGCTTGATGATGATCTGAGAGCCTTTTAGGAACAGAAAAAAATTTTCTAGTGTAGAAAATATTCCTCCAAGTCTATAAAAAATTCCTTCCTTCTTAACACTCATAGTTTCTGGTTGATGCACAATTTACCCTTTCTCAGCTCTGATCTGTTGCCCTCCCAACTACTCACTGTCTTCGCTGAAGATCCTGGCTGTAGTTCATGGTCTTTCTACCCATGTCATGACAGGCTATTGTCCTGAACAACAACAGTTATCTCTAGACACCTACAAAGAAAATAAGCCCCTGCCCTTCTCAGTTCTGGTGACTTCAGCTCCTCCTCCATTCTGCCACACAGATCATATCCAATCATAGCTTATTATCATGATCAGAACTTTCTACCCATGACACTTCAATCATTCATTTACTCATTCATTTTACAGATATCTACTGACTATCTACCTTGTGCCAACCACTGTGTCAGCCGCTGTAATGATAATTATAGTTAAAAGAGACAATATCCTTTCCTCTGGGGACCTCATAAACTATTGAAGGAGACAGAGAAACCAATAGGCAATTAGAATAGAAGATTTTAGGTGCTTTTCTGGGGTATGCTGGGGTCCCACAGGAAGAGCATCTACTCTGGACATAGGTTGTCAGGCAAGGCCTCTGGAGATAAGCGTTATCTAAAATGACACCGTAAGAATGAGTATGAGTTAGCCAAGCAAAGGTGAGTGATATGTGGGAGAGGAACCATGTTCTAGACAGAGCAAATAATATTCACATTGACAGATAAAAGGAGAGAAAGCATATCTAGGATTCTAAAAGTTGTTCAGAATGGCCAAGCTTGGTAACTGATGGACTACATATGTTCGTTGAGGGAAGATATGGGAGAAGAATGCTCTAGTTTTGGCTTGAGCAATCAGGTGAGTGTTGGTGTCATCTACCGACAAGGGGTTGCCAGAGGAAAAGCAGAATTTAATTTATGGTGTGTCAAGCCCTAAATATCAGTGTGACATCCCTGTGAATCTTCCTCACATCACATCCCACATCCACTCATCCTTCTTCCCTACCTCCATCTGCCAAAACACAGCAATGTACAAATGATTCATTACGGGGGTGCCTGGGTAGCTCAGTCTGTTAAGATCTTCCTTTGGCCCAGGTCATGATCTCAGGGTCCTGGGATCAAGCCCTGCCTTGGGCTGTCTGCTCAGTGGGGAGCCTGTTTCTCTCTCTCTTTCTGCCTGCTGCTCCCCCTGCTTGTGTTCTCGCTCTCTCAACCTCTCTCTGCCAAATAAATAAATGAAACCTTTAAAAAAAAAAAAGATGAATAAACAAATGATTCATTACCTACCTAAGTCCTCTCATCCGTCAAGACTCAGCTTCAGTGGAACTTTCTAGGAACTATACTATGATGACCCCTGTCCATCCGTGCTAAATCCCTCCCATCCCACGGTCACCTCTGCTGCATACTGAGCAGCAGTTTCCTCTTTGTTGTTTATCTCCTGTGCTGGTCTGTACATTCCCTAAGGAATGGAAAGGTTGTTGCTGGGTCTTTTTAATGCAGTAGCCTCAACAAATGTGTGATTTTTTTTTCTTTTATTATTCATAGGTTAGTTTTCTTTTTCAGCCCTTACATGAGTGGGCATTTCTTTCTTTCTTATTCTAAATCTTCCTTCTTAATACAATAAATCCTAAATCATAGCACAGCATTCTAATAGTGTCACTTCAAGCACTGTTCTGACACAACTTTTGCCTTTCTTTTGCATCCCATGTTTAATGGATGCTAAGTAGGTACTTGTTAAAGTTTAATGAGTGAATGATTGCTTGCATGAATAAGCAAAGCAGAGTGAATAAACTAGCATTTTCATAGCTTTTCAGGAGAGAACTATCTTTGGGTAGGATAGGTGAATCTGGACATTTGCACTTTGGAAGGATGCACTGCAACAAAGAATTTGCTTAACTGTTACCCATACGAACCAAACAGGAATTTGGGGCTTTAAGACAGAAAGGAGGTAGAGGATGAAGAAAAGGAGGGGGACAGGTCCTTAAGCCATTCAGTGAGAGAAAGGTGCCCAGTGAGGAAATCCTGTAGGTGGAGTAATTAGATACATTTGGTAAAGATAGAACAGTCTGCTCTATGAGTTTGAGTCGCAACACTGAGGTAGTACAATCCCTCAGCTTTCCAACCCCTCTGCAGGGCTAGCTATCCTCAGATGCCTTACATGGGCTATTTTTGTGCAAATTCATTCCTCTTCTAGATCAAATTGGAGAGTAAAGAGAAAGAATAGCCATGAGAAAAATGTATGAGAGAAGTAAACATGTCAAGACTTCACTGAGAACAGGCACTCAAATCCCTAGGAGACCTATGGGAGGTGAGCTCTGTGGGATCCACCAGGACGTGGATGCCTACAAGATGTGGATGGGCAGCTGAGGCAATTTTATTAAACTTTTTATGATGGTTAACTTTATAGGTCAGTTTAACTGGGCCACAGGGTGCCCAGATATTTGATTAACATTATTCTGTTTGTGTTTGCAAGGATCTTTCTGGATGGGATTAACATTTGAATTGGCAGAGTGAATAAAGCAGATTGCCCTTGCCAATGTGGGTGGGTGCCATTGACCATGGGCCCATCTGTTGAAGGCCTGAATAGAACAAAAAAGGTTGAGTAAGATAGAGTTCACTCTCTCTGCCTGTCTTCTGACTGAGATACTGATCTATCCCTGCTTTTGAACTTGAAGCTTACACCAAATGGAAGTTTATACCACGGCTCTCCTGGGTCTCCAGCTTGCCTACCACAAACCCTCAGACTTCTCAGCCTTCATGACCACATGAACTAAATTCCCTACTTTCTATACTTAAAAATAATAAATATAATATATATCTATATAGTATAATATAGAAATTAAATTAAAGAATATGTATACAGTAAAGAATATATATTCCATTTCTCTGGAGAACCCAGACTAATACTCTCCTCCTTTGTAATGTCTGAACCTACAAAGTTCTACTCAGACAATTTCCAAAAGTGAAGGGAGACAAGCCAGAGCACCTGATTAAGCAAGGACTTCATTCTCTCAGCCCAGAAGAAGGCGTAGAAGACACACAAGCCAGTAAGAATAAGACAGACTCTAGGAACAGTTTAAGGAATATAAAGAAGAAACTTTATATTCAGAGAGGGAAATAAATAAAAGGAAAGGAGGAATAACCTGGGGGTGAACAAGAGCTACATAAGAAAATGGTAGGGAGAAACTTCTTGTTGCAGAAAAAAGAAGACAAAAATACCTGCCTCTGTAGGAGCAGCTTTGTTCAAAAACCCGGAGAAGAAGAATGGAAGTGAGAAGAAAAGAAGCAGAGGGATTAATGTACAGAGAAATCAAAGATAACATGAGTAATGGGCCCCATTGTAGGTAGAACTTGAGACCAAAAGACTATGGAATACCTGAACCTCAGAGAGGACAAGAAGCACAGCAAGACACGAAGAGAGAAGAGTGCTCAGAGGAATACTTGACAGAGTAAGAAAGATCACCTGAACTTAGGACGAGCACAATTCCGAAGAGAAACATGGTGCACAAGTGGCAAAGGAACTCAAGGGCACCATGTGTTGCCTGAGGTACTCAGAAGAAAATACTAATGGAATTTTTGTGGCAAAAGCAAAGTGGAACACAAAAAAGGGAATTTACTGCTCCCAAAGAATGATATTGGAGGCTCTTCACTTGGTAATAATAGGACTTAGCCACAGTTTTTCTAGTGGCAATAGAAAGCAATTCAGGTTGGCTTAAGAAAGGGGAAAAGTTTTTTTTATTAGAAGGAGACTGAGTAATTCGCTAAGCCCAAGGATAGCTAGACCACAGGAGGGCATGGAAACAGTAAATAGTTACCAAGAAAATTAGCCATGCTTTCCGTCCCTGCTTCTCTCTGAGTGTGTTCACTTCGTCTTCCCAGCACAGAAGGTGGTGGAAGATGGCTGCCTCTCAGTTTTATGAGTAAACATCAGCTCACTTCGAGGCACCCACAAAGGCTGACTCACCGAGGAAAAATACGACTGGACCTCTAGCTCAGCCATTTTGGTACCGGGACAAAGGCAGATGACACACAAGTGTCACAAAGGCCCCTCCCTTACTGGTGGGGATGACTGTCAGAGAAATAAAGTTGTTATGAGCCTAAAGGTCACTACTTCACTGGACAAATGGAAACATCAAAATAGAAGGTAAGAAGACAAAATATTTTTGAAGCACACATAGTCAAGATCAGAAGAAGAGATCTGGTAATAAAACACAGGGGAAAAATCATGTGATGAAAATAAAATCAAAGAGTAAAAAAGCACAAATTCTTTTTCTGCTTCTGCGGACTGGGTAACTGTGACTCTTCAAATGTAACACAATTCTACTGGGTTAAATAGAACCTTTAATTACCAAACAAGAAAGACTGAGTACTTGCCAATGCCAACTCTTATTTTCATGGCAATCCTAGAGCAAGACTGGCATCTGTGGGCTGAGGACCTTTGCCTCAATGCAAACTATGTTAAAAAAGAAAAAAGAAGTCATAAGGGGTGCCTGGATGCTTCAGTCAGTTGGGCATCCAACTCTTGGTTGCAGATCAGATATTGAACTCAGGGTTGTAAGATCAAGCCCTGAGTCAAGCACCACTCAGCACAGAGTCTGCTTCAAATTCTCTCTCCCTCTCCTTCTGCCCCTCCCACTCATTCTCTCTCTCCCTCTGCACAAACAAATAAATCTTAAAAATAGTTTTATACTTTCTTTTTTTTAAATTTTTTTATTTTTTATAAACATATATTTTTATCCCCAGGGGTACAGGTCTGTGAATCGCCAGGTTTACACACTTCACAGCACTCACCAAAGCACATACCCTCCCCAATGTCCATAACCCCACCCCCCTTCTCCCAAGGCCCCTCCCCCCAGCAACCCTCAGTTTGTTTTGTGAGATTAAGAGTCACTTATGGTTTGTCTCCCTCCCAATCCCATCTTGTTTCATTGAATCTTCTCCTACCCACTTAAGCCCCCATGTTGCATCACCACTTCCTCATATCAGGGAGATCATATGATAGTTGTCTTTCTCTGCTTGACTTATTTCGCTAAGCATGATACACTCTAGTTCCATCCATGTTGTCGCAAATGGCAAGATTTCATTTCTTTTGATGGCTACATAGTATTCCATTGTGTATATATACCACATCTTCTTGATCCATTCATCTGTTGATGGACATCTAGGTTCTTTCCATAGTTTGGCTATTGTGGACATTGCTGCTATAAACATTTGGATGCACGTGCCCCTTTGGATCACTACGTTTGCATCTTTAGGGTAAATACCCAGTAGTGCAATTGCTGGGTCATAGGGCAGTTCTATTTTCAACATTTTGAGGAACCCCCATACTGTTTTCCAGAGTGGTTGCACCAGCTTGCATTCCCACCAACAGTGTAGGAGGGTTCCCCTTTCTCCGCATCCTCGCCAGCATCTGTCATTTCCTGACTTGTTGATTTTTCTCCCCCCTCACGATTTGGGATCTCTTCTGATTTGGTTAAAGCATATTTTCCTGGGGTTGTTGCCACCCTTTTAGTATTTTACTTGCTCCTTCATATACTCTTATCTGGACAAAATGACAAGGCGGAAAAATTCACCACAAAAAAAAGAACAAGAGGCAGTACCGAAGGCTAGGGACCTAATCAATACAGACATTGGTAATATGTCAGATCTAGAGTTCAGAATGACAATTCTCAAGGTTCTAGCTGGGCTCAAAAAAGGCATGGAAGGTATTAGAGAAACCCTCTCGGGAGATATAAAAGCCCTTTCTGGAGAAATAAAAGAACTAAAATCTAACCAAGTTGAAATCAAAAAAGCTATTAATGAGGTGCAATCAAAAATGGAGGCTCTCACTGCTAGGATAAATGAGGCAGAAGAAAGAATTAGTGATATAGAAGACCAAATGACAGAGAATAAAGAAGCGGAGCAAAAGAGGGACAAACAGCTACTGGACCACGAGGGGAGAATTCGAGAGATAAGTGACACCATAAGATGAAACAACATTAGAATAATTGGGATTCCAGAAGAAGAAGAAAGAGAGAGGGGAGCAGAAGGTATACTGGAGATAATTATTGGGGAGAATTTCCCCAATATGGGAAAGGGAATGAGCATCAAAATTCAGGAGGTTCAGAGAACGCCCCCCAAAATCAATAAGAATAGGCCCACACCCCGTCACCTAATAGTAAAATTTACAAGTCTTAGTGACAAAGAGAAAATCCTGAAAGCAGCCTGGGAAAAGAAGTCTGTAACATACAATGGTAAAAATATTAGATTGGCCGCTGACTTATCCACAGTACTAGAAGTTTTATACTTTCTTCATAATACTTAAGTTTCTAAATTTTCTATAATAACTATGTACTACCATTTTAATTAAGAAAAAACTATTCATATTTCTATAAAAGTCTTTAAATTCCCATGAACACAGAGACAAAAGAATAATTCAGTTCTACTTTACCGAGCATAATTCACTAAATATACCATGGAGCTCAAGCTAATTCCTTTTCTTTTCTTTTTTTTTTTTTAAAGATGTTATTTATTTATTTGAGAGAGAGAGAGAGACAGCATGAGTGGGGAGGAGAGGAAGAAGCAGGCTTCCCACTGAGCAGAGAGGACTCAATCCCAGGACCCTGGGATAATGACCTGAGCTGAAGGCAGATGCCTAACTGACTAAGACACCCAGGTACCCCAAGCTAATTCCTAATGCTGATATTCAGAGTAAAATATGTTAAAGATATATGCCACGCTAACCAACTAGAATAACTTGCTGTGGAGACTTACCTATTTACTTGGCCTGTATTTGTCACAAATCTATTCTGTACCAGGCTCTAGGCTAACTCATAAAGTTGTTAATAATGAACACTTGAAACATAAGCCCAGCCTCACAAAATTTGTGTTCCAGCATGATGGACGAAAGCAAGAGAATTGAAAAACAAAACAAAATGACAACTTCTAACAAGTTCTGTGAAGGGGAAAGAGTTCATTGGGAAGTATTACAGGGGGCACCTGGGTGGCATGAAACTCTTGGTCTCAGCTCAGGTTGTGATCTCAGGGTCGTGAGATTGAGCTCTGAGTCAGGGTCCACGCTCAACACAACATTTCCTTGATATTCTCTCCTGCTCTCCCTCTGCCCCTCCCCCTGTGCACATGTTGTCTCTCTCTCTCCAATAAGTAAATACATAAATCTTTTAAAAATAGTATTGCAGGCTGACATATGTTGATGGTTAGTGAGGGTATCTTTTAGGAGGTGACATTTAAGCTTAAGGGAAAGCATGGAAAGGAGGGAACAGCATATGATTAAGTTTGGAGGCAAGAATATATTCAAAATCCTTGTGGAACCAAAAGACTAAGGCCCAAGGAGCAAAAGGAGTAGGTCTGGGATAAACCTGTAGAGAGATAGCCTCCATAACAAGGTTAAAATCTGAGTGTAGCTACCAAAATCATAACTTTGTTTTTAGAATGGTTGATCTGTGGCCCTTCTAGGGAAGCCACTGTGTTGACAATAAAGCCACTTTCTCTCTGTAAAGAAAGTGTCTGCCATGAAGAAGGTTGATCTTGATCCTGAGAGAGTTCTCATAGGTGGGCAGAAGGCAGATGCCTTGCCTTGGGTAAAAAGACTTAGAAAAAGAAACAGAAAACAAAAAATAAAAAAGAGGAAACAGAAAAGTGAAATAATGAACACTTTTTTAAAAATCGAGCACTTTATGAAAAATGACAGATAACCCTACAAGGCTAACTGGTGTGCACAAACTGTTTAACTCTAATTGGTCTCATATAATGTTCTCATCTATCTTCAGTTTAATGTCCCTATAATATATTTGTTCTATTATTAGGAAAGAGGCAGAGTATAAATATTAAACATGGGACATACAATGTTTGGCTTTCTTAAACATCTGGTAATGTAGAAGAAATGTTGAGTACATCATATGTAAATGTCTTCTCCTTTAATCTTCTGGGAAGCTGCATTAAAAAATAAAATGGGACACATAAAAAAATAATTATCAAATGGAAAGGAAAAGAAAAATGAAGTGAAGACAGACATTAATTTTCCCACAACACTCTCCCCAAGTCTCACAACCACAAACCCTCTCAGGTACTTGAGCAAAGAACAGAGCCCACCCTCTCTAATATCCGAGTAATGTACACAAAATTCTGTAATAGAAATTCCTCGGTTTGTCCAGTATTATTTTAAAAGCTTCCCAAGCTGTGAAAACTGTTGTTCAGATTCTAGTATCCTTTCCCTGTCTGTCTTTTTAAAAAAGAAAGAGGAAATAATTAAGCTAATAAATTATATAAAAAGAGCTCATCTATTCATTGAGATCAAAAAGGCTAATTAGTGGAAAACGCTGAAAGACAATGAAACTGATCTTTCTGTATTGTGCTGCCAAAAAAAAAAAATAGCATGGGCTCTTAAGTCCTGTGCCAAAGAGAATTCTCAGTTGGTTGGAAAGGAAATGAGACACAGATCTAAGTTTTCAGCAGAACATTCTCTTGCTCTTAAGGAATGTATAATCTATACTTTAGGATGAAAGCTGTCTGTGGAAGCCTCCCAAAAGCAAACAGAACATGGGAACAGAGAAATTGCCTCATGACTCTACAGTCACTCCCACAAAACTGAAATCTTTTAAATGGAATAAGGAATTATTATTAAGAAATAATGTTACTAATCCTTTAGAGGCTTAATATTAATTATAAGAAAACAAATAGGCCAGATAGCAGAGCTTTCAAACCTCTCTTCCTCCCAGCTGCCTGCCAAGGCTCCAGAAGGCAGAGTGGCTGGGCATGGTCAGGCATGTATAGAACAGTCTTTCTGTCCCCGCCCCCACCAACTAATTACCTTAAAAGCAATCATTAATATCATCCTGCTGACGAAAATCAGTCAGGCTGATATGTTGGACCTCTGTGGTTTTGCAAATCAAAGAAAAATCTTCGGATGTGACAGGATTTCTGGATATGGTAGAATCTGAACTCACCTCTTTTCTGTTTGTATTATATGGATTGTCACGATGTGGGGAGGGAGAACTGGTGGAAGAATTGGAGAAGGTGGGTGGTTGGGATATTTTAACATGCTGACTTGGAGATGAACATGACCCAGGCCCTCCATGTAGGAGAAAATTGGGCCAGTCCAATCTCTTACAAATCTTTCATTCCATTTGCTGCAGGACCCTAAGTGATTACAGCTACTGAAATAAGAGGAGTAGGGACTACTAACTAAAAGACTGCCTGTTTCTCTCTCTTTCATTTCCCTTCCAGTACCCTCTTCAAGTCTCTGTAGAAGGGAACTCAATAAGGGAAAGATTAATGAATTTGTTGAGCAAAACTGACAGCCAATTTGCAGAATTCAAAGTAGACACCTTTAGTTGCCTCAAATAAATGACATGGGCCCCTTGGCATGGATAATTACTTGTA
Source organism: Mustela lutreola (assembly GCF_030435805.1). NCBI lineage: Eukaryota > Metazoa > Chordata > Mammalia > Carnivora > Mustelidae > Mustela > Mustela lutreola. Next base: position 36,359,479 of record NC_081293.1, read on the forward strand.
CTCCCCACTTTTCAACATTGACATGCCTCAAATGGAGTTGCCACAGGCCTAGACTTGAGCCTGATAATGCAGGTCACTTTGTCAAGAGGAAAAAGAAGCACATTGGAAGAACAGGGCAGGCCTATGTCCCCAACCTCACAATGGGTTGAGGATGCGTCAGGCCCTGGAGGTTTTGAATGTCCCCTTATAGTGTTTTAGGGGAGCACTACTCTATGAATGCCTTATATTGGTGGAATCCCAGCTTGGAAAGCCAGTCCATGAGGTGCTAAGATACCACTGGATTCCTTGAAGTAACAGGCTTCTGCCATGCATTAAAAATAAGATTCCACATTTTAATGACAACTTTGGAAGATGATCTATATAATTAAACAGATTATCAGTCCACGACCATCTTGCCTACCTTAGGTAAATCTGATGTTTGACTGTCAAACATCTTGTTACAAGAATACGCAAAGAAAACCACCTTGATATTGACCACATTTGTGCAATTATTCAAGTCTTGATGACTTCTAGAGGATTCTTCTATCCCTATGTCACAACCTCCAAAGAAGCTGCAGAGATCTGGTCCATATTAAGCCTCTGAAGGATTTATTTTATTCTTAGCTGCACTCATTGGTATAGGCGTCAGAGAGTATGTTTGTTTCTTTATGTTTTAATTACAAAGGGCCGTCCTTCATCAAAGAGTACAATACAAAAGTCCTTAAAAGAATTACATGAAGCCAAGGGCTAGGATCTGAAAACTTACTCCATGGAAGGGAGAGACCCCTCTCAGTAGAACAGATACTGAACAGGCTCCAAATGTTGGGAGCTTAGCATGTAGTGGGACATGATACCATTATCACAACAGAAGGTTCAGCCATGCACCTAGGAGAACTGTCTTTCCTAGAGCCCAGGGTCCCTGCGGGAGTGGGGGGGAGAGGAGGGGTTTTCTCACTTCACTCTAATTCACTCTAAATCACTCAAATTCACTCTAAAGAGAAATTGAATTTTTAAGGTCTATGAAGTGGGTCCCAAGCTGTGACAGGTTCCCTTGAGAAGAATTTCCTTTGTTCTAGATTCATTTTCTCTTGTCATGACTTGGGTCAATGGATGTGACCAAGGATTAGAAGGTTCTGTCCAGAGCTCTGTGCCATTTTTCTGCCATTTAAGATCAGGTTACAATGTGGGAAATTAAATGGCTCACCAAACCTGCAGACCCTACCCAGAATACTTTCCTTCTCCTTTCCTGGTGAACGATCACTTCGTTTGCAACAGTAAATTGGCTTATAAAGGAAAGCAATATTGACCTAAGTTCTCAGTGTGAAAAGCAGTGGAGAAAGGAAATGGGGAAATTCTTGCAAATTTCCCTCCAGCCCCTTATCTGCCAAATAGAGCCGAATGAACCGAGTCATAGATGGTGTTTTGCATGTGTTCTGTTTCTCTGTGCGTCATGTTTATATATCGTAGCTGCCTTGTCCTGTGAGATGTACTCTGCCAAATTATTAGTCAGAGTTTAGCCTGATATTTGTTAAATGGGTTTTTTCCACTAGCCTGCAGCTAAATGTAAATAAATGTAATAGGATGCACTTATTTATGAAATGGGAAAATGCCAAAAAAAAAAAAAAAAACAAACAAAAAACCTGGTGTCAAATGACTTCCAGGGGATTTAGATTAATTTGCATCTGCTCATTCTGTGCCTGCTACGCATTTGGAATGTCTGGGTCTTATCTAGGGCTTAAAAAAAAAAAATTCCTAAAAATTATATTAAGGTGTTTGATATGTTATCTGAGTGTACCTGAGAAAATTAATCGCCACTTTTTTAACTGTTTCATCTAAATAATCAAATGATTATTAGTTTTTTCTAATTATCTTATGTAATATGTTAAGATCTTTTGACTGAGAACCTGTGTCTTTAGACTTCAACAACAACATACTATTAATAAATTAAAAAGCATTATGGAAAGAAATTATTCAAGTTCGTTTCCCTCGCCAAAGTATATTCTGACATTAATATACCAACATTAACTTAGTATTTAAATTGGCTTCTGTGCTCTTTTCTTGAGACACTATCTTGCTTTTACTTCTGTACTCAGAAGTGTATTTCCCCCCAGAGCATATGGTTTAATTATGCATTGGCATTGCTGATGGAAAAGGGAAAGATAGCACGTAAATTGCTATATAATCACAGCCTAGTAGCTCTTAAAATGGCAGTGGATTGAGAAAAATTAATAGCAATTTCACAAATGCAATAGAGTGTGTAGGAATACCCCGCTAATGCTCATATCCACATGCTTTCCTTTTCTAGCCAGCATCTGGGTAGAAAGGTGGAATATTCTCTTGGACTCCGCCATTGACTATACTATCCTGAATCCAGAGCTTGACAAAGAAGGGATCTACTGAGAGACATGTTATTCATTCAGAGAATATTGATGTAACACTAAATTATACCAGACTCTCTTTCATGAAGGTTCAAGAACCAACTTGTAGTAAAATCTAGAACCTGGCATGGAATCTGTTTCTGTGGCTAGTCTATCTTCTTAGAGGAGGGTGGGCATATTCTTAAAGTGTCATATAGAGGGGGGTGGAATTCCAACGAAGGCAAAATTGCTTAGCCCTCAATATTGTAGGCACAAAACCACAAGGTTCAACTCACTGCTCTACTGCTCGCCAAATGAGTAACCTTGGGCAACTTGCAGAAACTTCTTGAGCTTCAGTTTTCTCATTCGTATGGTAGTAAAAGTAGCCACCTCTTAATATTCTTGAGCACGAAAATGACCACATACATTCTAAGTTTTTTTTTGCTATTATTTTTCAAAATGCTTAATGGTATCCCATTGGATCCTGGGCCAATGAAGCTGACCCCCTAGAGCTGTCTTCTTTCATGATAGGTCTTTGTGTAGAGACAATTTAGACAGACTCGATAATGTCTGTCTTATGTAGCCTTCAGATCCTGAATTTAAACCCCTCTGGCGAGTTGGGGAACAAGGCTGGAGCCAGCCTATTAACCTCGGTAATTTTTATATGACAAAAGAAAAGGCCTGAACTGATGGGTAAGTGATGTGGTGTTCTATTATTTCGGCCCCTGAGCAGTCTTCGGCACAAACTCTTTCAGTTTTTAATCTCCCAAGCTTTCTGATTTTAAAAGGAGCTAAAAGCTAACACACATACACTGTAACAAAAAAAGTAAGCCTCAGGAGTTCAAAGTCATATATCTTCATCTGGATATAATTTTCTACAAAGGTTGCCTTTCATTGTCTTTACACAATAGTTTCATGTAAAGTTCAAAACCATTTCCATAAAAACTACATATTAGAATAGACTGGGCTGTGTGTGGGACACATCACAAAGGATAGAGAACTTCAAGATCTATCCATATGACCATTTTATTTTCAACCTTCTGAAATATGGCTTGTGGTCTTGACCATGGTAGTGGTATTTGTCATGAAGAAGAAAGAAATGGTCAACATAGACATAGACTTTTTCCACATATGCCCCAAAGGTGAAGATTGGACAATCACCTACCTTATTTTATTCAATAAATTCTTCTTAAACTCCTCTGTAAACTAAGTGCTGGGCTAAATTAAAATAACATGCAAAATCATACCTGCCTTCAAGAAGCTTTAAGTCAAGTAAATAGATGGAATATATATATATATTCCATATATTAATATTAATATATTACATTGTATATAATACAATATATATAAACTATATATATGTAGTTCTACATATGTGGCTCATACAAAATAATCAACATGAATTAAGTAGACCAGAAATGCAAACAAGGAAGGAATCTTTGCTATCAGGCTCATATTAAGCTCAGATAAGATGGCAGCATGTTATAACTGAGCAGTAAAGGATGAATAGTTAATCACAGAACATTGGGCTTTCAAACAGTACATGTTAAAAGAATTATTCTCATTACTTTTTACCAGCCAAAATGTAAGGTAGCCATTCTAAGCAGAGAAGCCTTTAAGACCCTTTAAGACCCTCTATCCTTTAAGACCCAACACCAATGCCATCTCTCTTGCAAAGATTTCTCTGATCCCATCAAACTATCTATCACTGATTTCTTCCATTATTATGGCTTACTTGGTATGAGAGAAATGTCTATGCTTATTTTTATCTCCCTCCATTCATTAGGACTTCATTCCTCCTTAAAAGCCACGTTCTTGTCTTATTCATCTTCATTCATAAACACCTCTCTTGACATCACCAATTCTTTGTTTAAAGATTTGTTTGAAGTTAAGAAACAAATTTCAAAGAGTGGTTAAGTCCTCTAATGATAACCGCAGCCTTCCCCACTTCATGAGATGATGTAGCTGATTTTGGAAGAACATAAAATTAAAGCGGGAACCACTGCAAGAGCAGCTGAGAGAATGGATGTGTTTATTCTAAAGCTTTCTACTGAGAGATGAAATCTCCGAATGGAGTCCTTTCGTTTGAACCGGTTGGTCCTGATTTATCTGTATTACTCTTGGCTCCATTTATACAAAGAAAAGAGAGGAACTGGGCAAAGACCCAGTAGGTTGAATCAATGTCAAAAATCAATTCCGTATGCCTTTTTCTTCCCCTTCAGTAGCAGATTATTTTTTTATTTTTCCCCTGGATTGCTCAAATGATGAGGTGACGTTTCTATTTCACGTTTCCTTTGGCTTTACAACCTAAGGGTCAGCTGATGTTACATCTTTGCCACATGGACACACAACTGCCCAGGATTCCAAGGTCCAAAAGCACGTCTCAGAAAGAAATGAAGTGAGAATTGCCGGTAACTACAGGTCAGAAAGATCAAAAATATGAATTATTGAAGCCAAAAATATTATCTGTCTCCATCAAATGGTGAGAAAGGAGTGACAAGAAGTTGGGCAAGCAGGGGTTTTGTTTCTGCGCTGCCATTTCCCACAATCTGTAGGTCCTGGGACAAGTCATTGAGTTATTTATTCACTGGGTTTCCCCATTGACCAAAGCCGTCTCCCTTCCATTGCGGAGGTTTTATGGTTCCAAATGTGAGCTCCCTCCCTGGGAGTTGTCAGAATCAGATCTAGAGCACTGGACTTACAACATGGCAGTCCAGGCCATTTTAGCAATTCCTGCTTTTTAATATCACCCACATGAGGCTTCATTTTGGAAGCCTTTTCTTCTGGAAAGTTTTAGAAACCAATCAGCAGTTTGGGTTTTTTCTTTATTTTGTAACTTTTTTGGAATTTGACAGAACAGGACAGGAAACAATTTTATGTAGCAGATAGTGGAGATGGACCCGTGTAGGCCTCAGCAAAACGATTAAATGGGTTTTCACTTCCTCCTATCACTGCGCATTTACACAGATTCACCTCTCAAGATAGTCTTTCTCCTAGTTTGCATTATCCTTCACTTAATGCATTAGCAGAGGAGGGGATCCCTGTCTCAAATGTCTGCCAGGGCCAGGACGGTAACACATCCGGGCTGAGAATAATATGAGAAAAGAGAGCTGGGGTTAGGAGGATGAAGCACAGACTGCAGACCAAACCTAAAGACGTTTAAATCAATTTAAAATAAACAAAAGCATGCCAGCCAAATAAAACAATTGTTCTTGTGCAACTCGGCCAGAACTTATAGTCCTGTTATAAACTCTTTAAAATCAAGGGTCATCTTGGGGCACCTGGGTGGCTCAGTGGGTTAAGCCTCTGCCTTCAGCTCGGGTCTTGATCTCAGGGTCCATGGAGCCCCGCATCGGGCTTTCTGCTCAGCGGGGAGCCTGCTTCTCCCTCTCTCTCTGCCTGCCTCCCTGCCTACTTGTGATCTCGCTCTCTCTCTGTCAAATAAATAAATAAACAAATAATCTAAAAAAAAAAAAAAAAAAAAAGAAATCAAGGGTCATCTTACTCAGCTTTTTACCTCCAGCATGGTGGAAGAGAGTTATAGCTAGAGCAAGCGCTTCCGTTAAGTATTTGTTGAATTAAATTAATGGCAAAGGAGCCGCTCTGGAAGCTTAGATATGCTGACACCTAGTGGTGGGGGAGAGGGATTGCTTATGACTGCAGGGCAGAAACCACAAGACTTTCTCAGAGTCAACATTTGCTGAACGCTATGCAGGAGCTTCCTGTTGAATTATCATTCGATTCTCACAAAAGCTTCAAGAATTAAGTACCATTGTTACCACATTTAAAGCTTTTCAGTTTTTAAGGTTTTAAAGGTTTTAACTTCAGATATTTCCCAAGGTTATAAAAAGAGGGAACTGAGATTTGGTTGGAATTCTGGTTGAGAACTGAAATTTAAGTGGAAGGAAAAAAAAAATCTTCAGCTGTCTTGACTCGGCCAGTGTTTTGTATTATAACAAAAATATGTGTATTAAACAACTTCAACTTAGGTTATTGAATTCCACGGAATATTTAGAACAAATGTGTTTTTCTTGCTTTTTAGCTAATACTTCTTATGCTGCCTACTCTGACTCTTGTAACCCTAAGGCTTTAACAGGGTGTCAAGAGTCCCCCCCCCAAAAAAAAAGTTGATTCCAAATGCCTCCTGGGGCTTCTTTCATACCACAGGTGAAACTAGAGGGAGGAGGAACACACAGCTATGAGAGAGAAGGAATTCCTGCCATTTGTAACAACATGGGTGAAACTTAAGGATCATTATGCCAGGAAAAAGCCAGACGGACAAATGTTGTATGGTGTCATTTTTATGTGGAATCTTTTTTTTTTTAAAGTCAAATTCATAAAAACAGGGGAAAAGTGGTTTCCAGGGGTACAGACGGGTAGGCAGTAAAAGGAAGAAGGAGAGGTGAGTAAAAAGGGATAAACTCTCAGCTCTAAGATGAATGAGGTCTGAGGATCTCATGGAAAACACAGCAGCTGTTTAGAGTTGAGAACACTGTATAGTATAATTAAAATTTGCTAGGAGAGCAAAACTTAAATGTTCTCATCAAAAAAAAAAAAAATGAAAGGTGATGGACGCGTTAATTAGGGGGACAGGAGGGGTCCTTTCACAATGTATACTTGTATCCAATCGGCATGTTTAAATATCTTATAATTATATATGCCAATTATACTTCAATAAAGATGAATTTAAGAGAGAAAGAAAAGGGAGAAGGGAAATAGAGCCTTTCATGACTTGTCTGATTTTCCTACTAAGTTAACATGAACACGTTGGTCCTCCAGACACCTCCTGCCTCTGGAACATCTGTTCGCGCAGGTCAGGATGCCTTTTCTTGGGTCTTTCTCCTACTGGACTCTATTAATAGAAGTTGTTATTTTGGTCGCAAGGCTCACATCTCATTTGTAGAATTCTCCAGTCACAGTGACCCTCCTACTTTATTCTTTCCTTTAAAAAGAGACGGTCGCTCCTGATTTTCCCCCTCCTACCTTGCTACTTAATCAGCAGACAAGGATGGTAGACAATTGAACAGCCTGCCTTGGCTTCAGAGCCCCATGGACAAAAACCACAAGGAGTTTCCCCCCTAGATGACCCAAAAGGAGACAGTGTAACATCGTGGGCATGAAGGTGGACTCTGGAGTCAGGCTGATGTGAGGTTGCGCTATAACCCCCCTTATTTCCTGAGTATATGACCTTGGAAAATTTAGTTTCCTCCTCTGTGAAATGCGACTATGCTATCGCTCTCTCTCTCTCATAATTATTGTGAAGATCAAATAAACTCAGATAATGCTAATAAAGCTCTCCACAGAATGGCTGGCCCGGCAGAATGGCCTGGGCTGTGTTTCAAGAGTTAACAGTTAAATGAGCAAGAACAAAAACTTAAAAGTAAGCGAAAACAATATCCCATCCTGTTGGAATACAGCAACAGAATACAACACTTTCGAGTGTTTGGGAGTTCTGGCCAAAATAAAGTTGATGGTCATGGGTTCTGCTCTGACCAGGAACATGCAAAACCCCTGCCTCTAATGGGAAGTGCCCTGACTTGGTTGCTCATGGTCCCAGGAGGTCAGAGAGCAGTGCCAACATTTCTGGACTGTTCCCTGCTGTTTGCCGCATGGTATGAGCATGGCTCTCTCCCCTGTCTCTTTTACATCCTCTCCCTTCCTGCAGCTGCTTGACATGAGAAAGCTGCCATTTCTTTATTCACTAGGCTGTTCCCAAACCCATGTAGGTGATTCTTTTTGTGCCAGGCCTCCATGTTCTTTGGTGTGGAGCCAAGACAAAGATGGATCGCTTCTTCGCTAAAACTGACCACCTCTCACTGCATAATCTCCTGGCTGTTCTATGCATAAAAGCCTGTTGTCCACCATGACAGAAAAGCTCATTTTACCACAGTTCTCTTTAGGAGCATGGCCCGTTGTGTTTCCCCTAAGCTTTTTCAGGGTCTTTCTTCCCACTGCCCTCATAAACAATTTTTATTTCAGTTCTGTTTTCTGGGAGGCAGCAGAAGGTGGTTAAGAGGATAAATCTAGTTACAAAAAGACATGGATTTGGGTCTTGCCCTGCACCTCGGATGTCTCCCCTATAAAACCTGGAATGGCTCTGTCCAGACCCCACAAGAGACCATTGTGTATTGGGGAAGGACCCTCAAATGTCCTGATGGACAGAGTTTGGGGAGTGGCACAACAGCTGGATTTCATGCTCTGCTTAACTCTTACCCAACTGTGTACAGCCATCCTGAGAACAACACGGTACTTCATAGGATGTGTGGACCATGCAATAAGATAATAGATATAAGATACCTGATATGGTCTAGTGCCTGGCTCATGGCAAGCACTCAACATACAGCTACTTCTTTTATTATTTCTATCCATCAGACACAGCACTGCCCTCTTCTCTAATCTCCTCTAATCTTGGTCCTCCATTTCATCAAACAACCAATAGAAGGTTTTATTTATCAATTCATCTGAAAAACGAATTCAAAATACTTTGAATGTCATGAGGTAAAACTGGAAATATTTATAAAAGGATTTCATCAGTATATCCCCCAATTAAATGGCAGTGGCGAACAGATAAGGAGTGTTTTTTGTATCACTTTCTGGACAGTACAAAACAACCTGATGTTCTCAAAAGAAGACCATTTGGAGATCATTCAATGGCTTCTTGAAACAAAAGTTTCCTTGAACAAAAGTTCTTATATGAGCTGAATATTAGATGTGTTAGGCATGACAGGTAACAGTATTGTAGGTATGCCGGAAAACAGGTTTTGGAGATGCATGCTGAAAAATTGGGGGATGAAGTGTTATGATATCATTAATTTACTTTAAAATAGTTCAGCAATAGTGTATGTCATGTCAGTTAAAAGTTTACATAAAAATGAGTCAGCCAAGAAATGATTATGTAAAAAATGCTAATATTTGTTGATTGTAGGAGATAGATACCCTGTTTTGAAATTTTTCATTAACCAAAAAAAAAAAAATAATAATAATAATAAGGTAAGAAACCAAGTGCCTAGTAAAAAGAAAAAAAATTAAAAAGAAATCAGTTCTTAGTTTCCAGCTCTATCTCAGAAAATGTTTAAACAGCTTTGGTCTACTTTGCACAGAGGAATTAAGATTCTCTCTCTACAGGGGTGCGTGGGTGGCTCAGTTGGTTAAGTGTGTGCTTTGGCTCAGGTCATGATCCCAGAGTCCTGGGATCGAGCCCCACATCAGGCTCCCTACTCAGCAGGGAGTCTGCTTCTCTCCCTCTACCCCTGCTGTTGCTACCCTTCCTTGTGTTCAGTGTCTCTCTTTCTCTCAAATAAATAAATAAAATTTTTTAAAAACTATTAACAAAAAACAGAATGCTCTCAATGGTGAATCTTCATGATCATTGAAAATGAGCAACAGTGACCAGATGGCCTCTAATATAATTTGATTTTTATTATTGACTCCATTCTTCTCAGGAGAAATTCATTCTCAGGCATGTATTTATATAAACCAGTTTAATGTAGTAATACCTGAATTCCACTATTTATTTTTTTAATTTCTGTATTTTTTTTTAAATTTCAGTGTGGCTGACACATAATGTTACAACATTAGTTTTAGGTTCACAACTTAGTGGCTGGACAAGTTCATGCATTGTGTTATGGTCATCACAAGTGTAGCTACCATCTTCCCATTACAGTGCTGGTACAATATCATTAACTATATTTTTTATGCTGTGGTTTTTATTCCCTTGATTTATTCATTCTATAACTGGAAGACTGTACCTCTGTTTCCCCTTCACCCATTTTGCCCTTTCCCCCACTGCAACCATTAGTTCGTTCTCTGTATTTATAGGTCTGATTCTACTTTTTGTTTGTTTATTTATTTGTGTTTTTTTTTTCTTTTAGATTCCACTTATGAGTGGAATCATATGGTATTTTTCTTTCTCAGACTGACTTGTTTCATTTAGCATAACATCCTCTAGGTCCATCCATGTCATCTCAAATGGCACAACCTCATCCTTTCAATGGACATAATATTCCAGTGTGTGCATGTGTGTGTGTGTGTACACGCGTGTGTGCATGTGTGTGTTACATTTGTGTTATCTATTCATCTACTGATGGACACTTAGGTTGTTTCCATATCTTGGCTATTGTAAATAATGATGCAGTAAACATAAGGGTGCAGGTATCTTTTTGAATTCGTACTTGGATTATTGGATCATACGGTATTTCTATTTTTAAGTTTTAATTGTTGTAGTACATTCCCATCAATAGGAAACAAGGATTCCATTTCCTTACATCCTTGCCAACACTCGTTATTTCTTTTCATTTTGATTTTAGCCATTCTAACTGGTATAAAGTGATACTTACTATGGTTTTGATTTGCATTTCCCTGATGATTAGTAATGTTGAGCATCTTTTCATGTGGTCTGTTGGCTATCTGCATGTCTTTGGAAAAAAAATGTCTATTCAAGTCCTCTACCCATATTTTAATCTGATTGTTTTGGGGGCATTGAGTTGCATAAGTTCTTTCTATTTATGGCCACTAATACCTTACTAGATATATCATTTGCAAAGATCTTCTCCCACTAAGTAGGTTGTCTTTTAGTTTTGCTGATTGTTTCTCTTACTGCGTAAAAGCTTTTTATTTGAATGTCATCTTAGTAGTTTGTTTTAGCTTTTGTTTCCCTTGCATGGGGAGAATACCTGGAAAATGTTGTTACAGCTGATGTCAGAGAACTGACTGCCTATGTTCTCTTCTAGGATTTTTATGGTTTCAGGTCTCACATTTAGGTCTTTAATACATTTTGAGTTTATTTTTCTGTATGAGGTTATAAAGTGGTTTAGTTTCATTCTTTTACATGTAGCTGTCCAGTTTTCCCAATGCCATTTATTGAAAAGACTGTCTTTTCCCCATTGGATATTATTGCCTCCTTAGCTTAGATTAATTGAGCATATAATTGTGAATTTATTTCTTAGATCTTTATTCTGTTCTGTTGATCTATGTGCCTACTTTTGTGCCAGTACTATACTGTTTTGATTATATTTTTTAAATTTCTAAATAACATTGCTTCCTTCTACTTAATTTGATGGTTATTTTCCATTTATGTCAAGTAATTTTTAAATTCCATTTATAGTCTTTTCCTTTTCAAATAAATTTATTTAAGTAGAAAAGTGAGTTGATTTAAAGAAAATTGTTAGCGGAAATTATGACGGTCATAACTGAATGGTGGAAGTTTGGAAAATACTGGGCTAACGAAAAGAGAAAAATTAAAATGAGTTTAAGCAAATTGTGTTCCTTAAAAGATTAGTTTCAAAATATGCTCCCAGAAAAAAAAAGAAAAAGAAAAAAACCTACTTTGCAGTAAAATGGGTTTGGGAAACACTGTATACTCTATCACCCCCTAAGAGATTCACAGTGCATATTAGCATATTAAAAGCTTGAAGAAGTTCTGTAATAAAGAAACTCATTTGATTTTAAGTCAGCAGTTACCAAATTTATTTGACCAGAAAAAAATTTTTCCCCTAAATAAAACTATTAACATTGAGATTCATTTTAGGAAATACTGGTGGTAAGGAGTTTTATGTTTAGGGAAGAAGGGCTTGCTAGGATTGATGAGAATAAACATCAGCAGGAGCCTGCCTTTCTCGGTCTCTCCTTCCCTGGTCCTTTCCTTTCAGAGGATCAGAGGGCAGAGGAGCTGACAAAGCAACAGGGGAGGGCTTATATGGAAGAGAGAAGACCCAAATAACAGATGAGATGTTGAGTAGCTCAACCGCAGGTCAGATCCCATAACAGAAATAACTCAGCAGGAATCTCGGAGGCAGTCAACTCTGCATAAGCAAATGGGAGGGGGAGAAGATTTTAAGGCTGAGTTAAGAAAAAGGAGGTGTTGTGTAAATTGCAAAAGTAGCTCAGAAGAATTCAAGCTTGAGTTTTAGGAGTCCTGTTTGCTTTCAGAATGCATTCTAGACATTAACATTCAAACTCGGGATACTATTTTATTTTCTTACATTTCCCTACTTTTTGTTGTGTCCTGGAAAATAACCTAGGCAATTACAATTACTAGGTAAAAGGTGAAAGAGTGCTTCATGAAATTAAAAAGGCACTTTAAAGAACTATTTTTCAATGTCTGCTTAACATTTCCAAATCTGCCTGTTTAATAAAGATGGTTTTAATCTGAAAAGTTCCAAAATTCAGAGAGAAATGTGTGAGTAGAATGAAGAAGGAGAAGATCATCTTAAATATCAGAGAATGGGCTCGACTTCGAAGCCCAAGATACAAAACACAAAGGAAGACATTGGAAAAAGTGTCATTCTATAAACCCAGCAATGATAAACACAATAGTGTTGGACCTGAGACACTGAACCTCTTTGGAATAAAGACTAGCACTCAACTATGAAGAGTTTGATGCTTTTCTAGAGTAAAGAAGTGGAATAATTGAGGAGGCAAATTTTGCATTAAAACCCCAAATACATCTACATGTCTAATATAAAGTAGGCGTGTTGTAAATGTCAGTCATTAATTCCTTCACAACAACTATTTTGTCCATTCCCTGCCCCCAACATTTCTCAGTGTGCTGTGCCTGGGAGGGCTTATATTCTTCCCTTATGTTGTCAAGAAAAAGGAAATAATAGGACCTGAGAAATTCAAGCTGGCTTATTATAGTAGACAATAGCTGAAGAATTGGGGAAGGAAAGCAGTATTTTCCCAAAACACGTAGATTGAAGAAATTTGAAGGATAAAGGGAAAAAAGTTTAGTGTTCCCTTGGTTTTCTAAATATGAGTGTGCTAGAAGCAGACCACACTACGAATTACTGACAAGTGAGAACCAGCAATGTTAATGAGGACAGCCTGCTTATGGTGAGGCTTATGGTGAGATTGTATCCTGCCTCTCCTACCTCCTTTGATGTGGTATTCTTCTCATTTGCCCACCCAATGCATTGTCATCACTCAGGCAGCCCGTAAGTTTTATTAAGAGGAAATTGTCCCTAATGTATCTGTACACTTGATGTGTCCATGGGAGGAGGTGAACTCAGGATCTTCCTACTTGCCATCTTGAACTGGAACTTCAAAAAAAAAAATTTTTTTTTTCATTAAAAAGGGAGGGGCTTGATCTGAATTACAGATTTTTTAATGTAGATTCCATATGGCCACCAGGTTCATAAAGCTCTTGAAATTATACACATATGGATTTTCTGGGGGAGAGGATCCATAGCTTCTATTAGAGTCTCAAAGGGAAACTTGGCCCAAAAAAGGACAAGAATTATTAGACCAGGTTATTTCTAAGCCTAGCCCAGGTGAATATTAATTCAGAACCACTTAAAAAAGAAATACCTTTATTTGATTGTTATCTTAATAGTTGATTGTTAAACCATATGTTCACAGTAGTTTAAATAAATGGTTCAATTGAAAGAAAACACTTAATTCTTTCTTTAAAAGATCTTAAAAAGCTAAAATTCATTTTCTCCTCCATGCTAAAAAAAAAAAACTCCCAACAGATTTGGCATGATTGGTAGAGTAATAGAAAACCTAGAGCTCAAACAATTATCTAAATGAGTGCAGAGTTGATTTCGAATTCACAAATTAGAATTAAGGTTGCACTGAAAATTTGGAAGTGATTCTACCCTTGAGTGTTTAACTGATTTCATTTTAGGCCTTGTTTAAGAAGAAGAATACTAAGTTGAGTAAGTGAAGAATCTTCCCAACTCAAAAAAATATTCACAATGTGTCCAGAAAGCAAAGGACTAAAGCAATGATGTAAATATATAAGAAGTGGTTTAAACAACTTAAACACTTGTCTTAATTGCACACTGGACAAAAATCAGTTCTTCTTTAGGGGCTCAAATTGTCCAGTTGAGTTGTTTGTCCTGATTAAATTAGACGAATAGATATTTGCTCTCTACCTTACTCTTCCATGACAATGACCTCAACAAATGTATGTTTATAGATGTTTCTTCTAAACATTTAAAGATAAGCTATATTGATAGGATAGAGAAATATTTCTTTATTTAAAATCAATGTCTTCATTTCTTAGATTCTGACCAGAGGAGTTATTTTTGAAGGCTACAAACAGTGCCTTCTTTGGTATCAACTTGAGTAGCCAGTAAGTAGGATGTGAGATCTACATCCCAGACAGTAATATGGGTTTGGTTTTATTCCTGATACTACTGCTTATCATTTTTTGCTTCGGGTCCTCTTTTTTCTTTTTTTTTTTTTTTATCATGTTATGTTAGTCACTATGCAGTACGTCATTAGTTTTTGATGTAGTGTTCCATGATTCATTGTTTACATATAACACCCAGTGCTCCATGCAGTCATGCCCTCCTTAATACTCATCACTGGGCTCACCCATCCCATAGCCTCCTCCTGCCTAAAACCCTCAGTTTGTTTCCCGGAGTCCATAGTCTCCCCCTTCATTTTTCCTTTCCTTCTCCTAATGTCCTCCATGCTATTCCTTATGTTCCACAAGTAAGTGAAACCATATGATAATTGACTTTCTCTGTTTGACTTATTTCACTTAGCCTAATCTCCTCCAGTTCCATCCACATTGATACAAAAGTTGGGTATTCATCTTTTCTGATGGCTGCATAATATTCCATTGTATATGTGGACCACATCTTCTTCATCCATTTGTCTGTCAAAGGGCATCTTGGCTCATTCCACAGTTTGGCTATTGTGGACATTGCTGCTATGAACATTGGGGTGCATATGGCCCTTCTTTTCACTATATCTGTATCTTTGGGGTAAGTGCCCAGTAATGCAATTGCTGGGTCCTAGCATAGCTCTATTTTTAATTTTTTGAGAAACTTCCACACTGTTCCCAAAGTGGCTGCACCAACTTGCATTCCCACCAACAGTGTAAGAGGGTTCCCTTTCTCTACAACTTCTCCAACATTTGTTGTTTCTTGCCTTAGCAATTTTTGCCATTCTAACTGGTGTAAGATGGTATCTCAATGTGGTTTTGATTTGAATTTCTCTGATGGCTAAAATGAGGAACATTTTTTCATGTGTCTGTTTGCTATTTGTAGGTCTTCTTTGGAGAAGTGTCTGCTCATGTCTTCTGCCCATTTTTTGACTTGATTATTTGTTTTTTCAGTGTTGAGTTTGAGAAGTTCTTTATAGATCTTGGATATCCACCCTATGTCTGTAGTGTCATTTGCAAATATCTCCTCCCATTCTGTGGGTTGCATCCTTATTTTACTGACTGTTTCCTTTGCTGTGCAGAAGCTTTTTATCTTGATGAAGTCCCAAAAGTTAATTTTCTTTTTTGTTTCCCTTGCCTTTGGAGACATGTTTTGGAAAGAAGTTGTTGTGGCCAATGTTGAAGAGCCTACGTTCTCATCTAGGATTTTGATGGATTTCTCTCTCACATTGAGGTCTTTCATCCATTTTGAGTTCAATGAGAATTAGATCCTGTAGCTTCATCTAATAGGAATATCAACAACTGCTCCTGGTTTAGTGGGATGTGAAGATCAAGTAGAGGCTATTTACTACTTTCTTGATCTTCACCTTCCACTAAACAAGGACCAGTTGCTGATATCCCTATTAGTTGAAGCTACAGAATCTTATTCTCATTAATCTCCCATGCAATAGTCTGCATTGATTCCTGCAGAGGTCCAATGGGAACCACCTGGGTAATGATCACATGTTTCCTGTCTCCTCTATGGATGATATGATTGGGTAAGAAACTGACTAAGGTCTCTTCCCAAAAGGCATATTCTCACTCTTCAAGGCATACTCCTCCTTAATTACTTTATTTTAGGAGCTAGAAAAACCCTAGTGGTTTTTAGAAGGGATGGGTATAATCGGTACCTTGCTTGTTGTGCTGCCACCAGCTTTGCGTTGCCAGAAGTACACTGTCACATCCCAGGAGACTGAGAGCAGGAACTGGCCATGTGAAGCCAACAAACTGGGATGGTGATTCTTCAGCTGTGCTAGGAGATCACAGGATGCATTTTATCATGGGAAAACCTCTTCATGATGTGGATTTTACCCTGCTGGAGAAAGAAAATCATGTTTAGAAATGGGGGAACAGATGGTGATGATCTGGAACCCTCAAAAGCTGGGATCTAGAGGATGTCTTGAATAGTCAGCTGCTCAGCCCCCTCAGGAGAAGACGGAGTTGGGTTGTTTCTTGGAATACTACTTAAATGTCACTTCAATAAGCTTACCTTGAACACACTATTTTAAGATCAGACCTACTAATACCCCTGAGCCTCCATTGTTTGCTCTGCTCGACCTTTTCCATAGCCCTTATCTTTTCTATATACTATAGACAACGTATTAAAGACTTACTTTAATTTTCATCATCCATTGTCTCTATCAGAATGTAAGCACCACACAGGCAGAGATCTTTGTTTGGTTCATGAAAATTCAGTTGAACCACATAAAATGAGATTTCCATTGGGGGGGGGGGTAATACAGTACTGAGTCCCAAGAATACAGAATAGTGTCTGCTACATAGTAGGCCCTCAGTGAATATTTACCAAATGAATCATGGAGAAGTAGCACTGATTCTGCATGTCAGTGAGATAGCAAGAAAGATTATGTGGGAAATATTTTCATTTATGGTTTAAATTTTCCACACAAGTTCTAAGCATCCTCTTCCAAGGAAAAGAAGGGCTTGAAGAATCCATTCTGCAGCAAATATTTTATGTATGTTAAGGTGTATAAAGTGATATGGGAGAAACTGATATTAGCACCCATACCTACACCTCTTCTAAAAATTCATTTCAAACATCCCACTCTAGCTGCCAGACTGCTGCCTCCCTCATTTTGGCACTTCTGCTGCAACATAGAATAGAGGGGCTCCATTCCAGTGAATCTACATCTTTTTCCTTATCCATTTACCTCTTACAGACTTACGTCCACCCTTATCCCCCCATGGCTCATCATGATGATCGGTCCATTATAAATATTCTCTCTCCATCACACCTTCCTGGTAAATCCTCCTTACTGCCTATAACCAACTCTCCACTTCTACCTGAGAAACAGAATCAATGTC
Organism: Mustela lutreola; assembly: GCF_030435805.1. Classification (NCBI taxonomy): domain Eukaryota; kingdom Metazoa; phylum Chordata; class Mammalia; order Carnivora; family Mustelidae; genus Mustela; species Mustela lutreola. The sequence continues at coordinate 36,376,789 of NC_081293.1, forward strand.
TGTTTGTTCATATAAGGAAACCAGAGTTTCGAATTAAGAGATTTGCACAGGGTACACATAGCTAACTATGGGAGTAATCTTTTTTTTTTTTTAAAGTAAGATCTACACACAATAACTTGGGCTAAAACTCATGACCCCAAGATAAAGAGTCCCATGTTCTGCTGACTGAGCCAGCCAGGTGCCCCACCATGAGGATAATCATAATAACACCCAACATTCATTAAGCAAATGTTTTATATCATACATTGTCAGAAATGTGATGTCATTCATTTTTTTTTAACAGCCCTCTTCCCCTATAGATCAATATGCTGAGGTTCAGGGAGATTAAGTAAATTGCCCAAGTCATCCTGCTAGCCAGTAGTCTACGTTTCAGTCATTCAACCACTAGTAATCTAGTAAGCTGGTAATTTCTGCAAGCAAGGTACTGGGGACTAAATCTACACTTGTAAACAGAAGATACAGTTTTTGCCCTAATAATGATATAGTAATTGCCAACATTTACATATTTACACTCTTACAAGGTCCTTGGCATTATTTTGTTTTACTCTCACCAAAACTCTGTGATATAGCCATAATCAACAGGATATACAGTATCCAGTGAGAAGTTGAGTTTTAAAGAAGAACCTTCCCAACATCCTAGTGCTAGTAGATGAATTGGCAATATCCTAGCCAGGTGTATGGATCCATAAAATGTGATTTCCAAATTCACTTTTCTTATCACTGTGCTATGCTTCTTCCTGGAGCTTGAAGTCTAGTGGGCAAGGAGGACAGTAATAGTAAACCACAAATAAATACATGAGATTTTTCAGGCCACCTTATAGACCCCTTGGAAAGATAATCCAGAGCCAGTGGACCTCTTTTTATACTTTGATAACATCCCCTTCCTTTGGCCTGCCACATCCGTGGAAGTTATGGAACTGTGTGTGTGGATGTCTGCCAGGCTGTTCATTCTTATAATATGCATGATGCCAGGCAAACCCTATTTTTGTATGATGGTTTCTATTGAATTTAAAAAAAAAAAAAATCCTGTCAAGTTAAAGAGAAAGAAAGTGCTTATAATCATTCCAAACATTTGTTTTGTGTTGGCTGGAGTTGGAGTCTAAATACAAGCTGCAAGTGTGACTAATAATTATAATCTAATTTAGTGCACTGAATTGGAAAGGAGTAATTACTGCTTAGGACTTTTTGGAGTAAATGATTTATGGTTGACCTATAGTAAATTATTATTGGAATTAATAGTGGGAAAGGGAGGAATTTTAATGCAAATTAATTAAGTTTGGAGCCCTTTCTGTTTAGGTTGAGAGAATAGTGGAAAATTCCGGGGTCTTATGTTATTTGGCTGAATTTGGACTTGGGATATGGGATAAATATTCTGCTGTTGTCTGTAGGTCTTGGGTGTAAAGAGGTCTTGGGCCTCATTTCAGGCCCAGGGCTTTTCTGACCTGATCAGAGAAGAGCCCTGCAAGAAAAACTGTCTCCTTTTCCAAAAGAAAAATGTATCCTCACTGAGTCAACGCCTCAAGACTTTTGTACCCTCTCCAGTGTTGGTCTCTGGAGCCAGCATTTACTGAGTGCCAACAGTGAGCCTTATGTTATGTCCAGGGATTTCCAACCTCCCCAAGATTGACATTTTGTTGTGGGATACTGTTCTGTGTGTGTAGGATGTTGAAAAGTATCCCTTGCCTCTACTCACTAGATGCCATTTGCACCCCCCAGTCATGACAACCAATAAGGCCTTCAGATATTGTTGAATATACCCTGGGGAAAAGGGCAGAGTTAGCCCTAGTGAGAACCACTACGCAAGATGTTTTATGTGCATTATCTAGTTCATTCCTTGCAATACCCTGTAAGACATGTGTATTAGTACCCATTTCACAGATGAAAACATTGAAGCTTAGAGAGGTTATACTTGGCCAGAGTCACAAAGCTAATACATGTGGAACCTAGGATTTAAACATACCTCTATTCAAAAACTAACAATGTACTATATGTTGGCTAATTGAACGTAATAAAAAAAATTAGAATTAAAAAAAAAAAAAAACACATCTCTATTGACCAAAGCCCCCGTTTTTAGGTAAATTGTATTTTTGAGATTAAGTCACCTCTCTCATTTTTAACAAATAAGCAGCAGCTAAGTGATTTGGTCAACATCAGACAATTAATTTGTAGCAGAGGTTGGTTTACAAATGAGACATCCATAAACCAGCTGGTCATAGGAAGAGAAAATTCAGCTGATAATTGAAAAGCATATTCACAGCAACCTTGTTGTGTTGCTGGTGTTAAGTTCCTCCCCTCTTTTGAATGTTGTTCTTTTATTTGTACAATTTAGCTTGAGTATAAAGGGGTCTTTCAAATCTCTGTCAATTAACTCTGAAGCACATACTGAGATTTTAAAATCTGTTTCTTAACATTGGAAAGAAACAGACCCTTGGGTTGTTGCTGCTTTATAATTATGTATAAAAGCATTCCAACCCACTCAAATGTTTTACCAGCCCATTTTTTCACCTGCAAGTAGAAAAAAGCCAAATAATCCAGTGAAAATTCTGTTACTAACATACTCTAGTCCTGCTGGTGGGCCAGTGGCTAAGGGGGTAGCTAGCTACATGACTATAATAAACGAGCAATAGACAGCCTTGGACTAGAACCTTGTAATGGCCACTCCAGCCAGCATTATTATTCAATTCCATGTGTAACACAGTGGGGCCTGATCTGAAATTTCTGCCCAGTAGGTGTCTAGCCACAGAAATCAATGTTTTCTCTACGGTAGGTAGGCAAGTGCTTTCAGAATCTGTTAAGCTGAAGAAATCTAATAGAGAAATCTGCATAATTAGCTCTTTGACTAATCTCGCTCTTGCCTTGGGGTAAGAGACAATTACGACTGCAAAACCAATTTCAAATATTTGAACTATAGGGGGAAAATGTATGGACTTTTCAGATCTAGAGTAAGAAGCTATTCTCTCTGAAAGGTCTTCAGCCTTTTGGGATATAGAGCTTTCCTGGTAACAAGTAGGTTTCTTCGGTTCTGAGGGACTGCTGGTTTCCAAGAATCTATGCTCATGGATTTTCTGAGGCCAGGGATCCCAATCATAGATGTGGTCAGTGAGTAGTACTGGACCAAGGAAGGGAAGTCGGCAGGGCAGAGTGAGAACTATCATCACAGAAGGCAAATTACACCTATCTGGTGATAATAGAAGATGCAGAGAACAATTTCAAGATTTAGAAATACAGGGTAGTACATTTTTTTAGACTTTCAGCTTGACTTTACTAGAAAGAACTACTACCAACATAGAGTATAGAGTTCAAAAGCCCATCCATGGACTCAGATCATCTGGGTTCTGATCCTAGCTCTCCCACCTACTGGCTGTGTGACATGGGATGAGCTGTTCAATTTCTCTTGGCTTTGTTGTCTTCATCCTATGACAGGTTCATAGTAAGAACAATCTCATAGTGTTGTTTATAAGGCTTATCTGAGACAATACCAACCAAAATTTAGATCTGAGCATAACACATGGCACTTAGCGAAAGCTGGCTGTTGTTGTACAATCTAGCCCGCTTAGTAATGGGGTAACTAAGGCTCTGAAATGGTATGGCAGAGCTAGACTCCATGTCTTCTCCATCCCTGGAATCAAAGGGCTCTTCCATGATACACTGCAGCCCCTCATAGTACCTTGACAGGGTGGGGAAATGTCATGGCAAGACTCTAGCTATATAGTGAGTCTGGCACAGATCAGAGCTTTTGGAGCTCCTGAACAGCAGCACAATCTTCTCCCCATCTGAAGAATGTCCTTCTTCAACATGGTGATATCTAGGACATCTGTGAGCCATTGCTGTTGAACACAGGAAAAGAATCATTGCTACATATCTCATCTTTGTCTGTTCAGGAGCTGTTACACACACAAATGTGTGGTTTAAGCTTTAGGATAAAGCAGAAAATCCCAATAATGTCTCTAAAGGGATATATCTATCAAAGTATTGAGATTATCACACCTTGAGAGGAGGTAAAATGAGATCCTTTCAACATATGTTTAGTGTTAGGTATTGAATACATTTTGATTAATACCACACCTCTCTAGGTACCTAGATTAAATACAGATTTTAACAAAGATTTTAACTCATCATATCATGGCCACAAATGGTTTAGGTTTCACTGTCTAATAAACCTGGTCTTTCTAAGCAAGATAAAGAAGTTGAACTAATAATCACTAGACCTTCTTTGAACAGTCACTGAGAAATTAAGTCAGTGAGGAGTAAGCCTTAGTTTTGCCCACTTTAGTAGAGACGGACAAAGAAATTAGCCTGTTCTAACAGAAGGAGCTAATGGGCCAAGAACATGGACTGGATCATTCAAGGACTATATTACAGTCCTTGGAAGTCAATCAAATCCATCCTCCAATCTCCTGAGACCCAGCCCTTTTCTTCCAACTTTTCTCTAACCAAGTGCTTTGTCACGCAGAGCCCAACACAAGCTCATTACAATTTAGAGGCCATCACTGCGTCCATCACCCGCCATCTTTATCTTAAGAAACAGAAAGCCTAGGGGCAACTGGATGGCTCAGTCTTTGGGCATCTGCCTTTGGCTCAGGTCATGAGGGTCCTAGGATTAAGCCCCACCTCAGGCTCCCTGCTCTGCGGGAAGCCTGCTTCTCCCTCTACCACTCCCCCTGCTTGTGTTCTCTCTCTTGCTATGTCTCTTTCTGTTAAATAAATGAATAAAAATCTTAAAAAAAAAAAAAAAAAAAAAAAGGAAAGAAAGAAAGAAACAGAAAGCCTGTTGGCCTGTCATTTGCTGAGACAAAAGAATAGGAGAAATGGATGATTAGTGTTGCTCTTTTTCTCTGTCCACTTTCCTCTTGTAAAATGCTCAATTTATTAGACCATGTTGAGGTAAAGAGGGTTAAAGACGTCCCAGATCAATTCCTTACTAACTCAGATGACATTTGTAACGAGATTATTACACACCCGGGGTGCAGATAAACTGTTACAGAGGCTGAGAGAAAAGCAATCACCTTTACCTTACCAGGCTCCAGGGGTGCGGCTGAAGATTATTAGAAACCTGGGGTATTTATGAATGAGATGACACTTTAGTTCCAGGAAACTGGAGTTTGGAAAAATGATGTCATTTTTTTTTCTGACAGCTGGGACAGCTCTTGAGGCCTCTGCACATCTCTGATATGACTGTTCGGTGCTTTGATAAAAGGAAGGATGCTGTATTCATATTTTTAACCTTTCCTATCTCCGATTTCATCCTTCCCTGTTAGGTTAATGACTTTCCCTCTTCAGTATTGAGGGTGAATTAGATTGTGTCACAGGGAAAAACATGCAATCTGCAAATTCATCATTTTCGGAGACTATGAATTTCAACAAAATTACTGACTTACAGCAAACATAAAGGAACAAAATTATTTATGTTATATAAATTCCTTAAATTGAGCATGCACCCTTCTGAGTTGCTCTTAACCTTAGGAAAGCAAATTGAAAATTTTGCAAAACTTAAAGACAGCTTATACAATTGAATTTTTTTAATGGAATTTATTTCTTTCTGAAAGAGTTTGAGGTGTTTCATCATGGATCACATGGGAAGAGCCAAAAAATCATTAGTAATCCTTTAAGTACAGAAATCCCCTAAGCCCTGTATTAGTGAAATAAGTGATACATTAACTTATTGCTTAATTCAATCATAGTAAGTTTTCTCGTCCAAGAAAGAGAAGGGTTTTAGAAATAAAAACATATCTAGTTTCATATGCTGATAAAAATGGAACAGAACAAGATAATCAAATTAGAAATTTTCATTAAGAAACACATCACTTTCCTTGCAATAAAATACATTTGGGTTCTGACATTTTCAAGTTCTGTGACCTTGGGTGAGGGGCTTAACCTCTTCATGCTCTACTTTCCCCATCTAGAAAATATCGCCAGAAGGCTTAATTGAGATAATGTATATAAAATGCCTGGCACTGTGCCTGTCCCAGAGTAACCACTCCATAAGTATTAGTGATTTTTTTTTCCTTACTTACTTGCAATTTTTGCTATCTTATTCAACTTTAAGTGGCCATAAGCCACCTTTAGTCTATTTGGAATAAGCAAGAGCAAATTATAAATTAATATGTTCATTGTGTGGCAGCTACAGAAATAGATAATGACCCTTGGATGTGGAAATGACTATTGTATTTTTACTTTGCAGAATCCACCTGAACTGTGGGATAGCTCAAACTTCTGAGAGGAGAGGATAATCATATATCTGCTTGCCAGTTACAGTCAGGGCTTATGCTCGTTATCTTGGCACAATTACTTATAGATCCCTTTACACTAAAGCGTTCTGATTGGACAATGAAATTTACTGTCACCATAATGATCGCTTCATTGACATCTCCCTGGAAAGAGGACAAGTTGATACTGAGTGAGACAGGGGCTTTGAGAGAAGCCAGAAAACTCTTCCTGAGGTTTTGGTCCAAAAGTTGACCTAGGTCATCTTACAGAAAATATCTTTTCCGTGTTTCAGTCCTAATAAAGATTAAAGGAGTTTTTTCATGATTTCATTAAATATTTAAAAATCTATAGCTTTCTAAGCACAATTTGATTAATTAAATCATCTGGACCTTAGGTCTCTGTTTTTCTCGATGTCAATATATTGAAGTTGAGATGATGACCAAAAAGCCACAGATGTGAGTAAGCTGTTTCTCGGGGTCCACTGGGGTGACCAAGCTTCGTGGAGGTCCCTGGAGTTTGGGGTCTGGTCCTAAGCTGTGTGGATCCACAGATTGAATCTTCTAACAGGCCTCTCAGAGCCAAGGACCGAGTACAGCAGGGAGAGAGCTGCTGGCCTCAAGGACAATGAAAATCAGGATGAAAACAATAGCTCTCATAAGACTGATGAATCATGGGCCTGTACCTCTGAAACCAATAATACATTATATGTTAATTAATTGAATTTAGTTTATTTTTAATGTTTAAAAAAATAAAAAACAAACAAAAAAGAAAATTGTAACTCTCAAATGTCAAGCCCTATTCTGAGCACTTTGAATAGGTTATTTGAACTTTTTCATTTCCAAAGCATAAGGTACGAAACAGAGTTTTAACGGAGTGTGAGCTGTCTTAATCCTGTAGCAGATCCACAAGATCATGGGTCATGCTGTGACCAGGTCAGGCACAGAATGTCTCAGTAAGAGAGGAGTCTGTGTACTCTATTTAAAAAATGCATGTGTTCTGTGTTTGTGACCTGTAGGGTCCTTGAGTGGGGGCCCCCTCTTGCTCAGGCATAAGGATAGAATCAGAGTTAAGGATTATTTTGCAGTGAAAGGACTTGAGCCACAATGAGATTAAGAATTTTGTTCAGAGTGACACAGACAGCTAATCAGAGAAAAGGTTTATAATCCCAGCCATCTCATTCTGAAGCCTGTGCTTTTAGCCACTTTGCAATATTTCTGCCTTATGCACCCCTGCATTGCTGTTCCTATATTTTATATCCCTGTGCACACACAGTCTTCGGGCCACGGGAAGCCACAGACAACCACGGGAAGCCACAGACAAGAGTAAATGTTTGTCCAAGACAATTCTGCTATAAACACGTGTGTCCATACTCCGCTCTTTTTCTGGCACACATTGTTCATTATTGATGGTCATTCATTAATTCAACATAACTGTGCACCTACTATCTTCCAGGGACTCTTCTAAGTTTTGAGGAAGTTAGCAAGGGACACAGAGACAAAGTCCCTCCCCTCAGAGAGTTTATAATCTATAGGAAGGAAGGAGATCATGAAAACATATGTACAGACTAGATCACTGAATTGTAATCATTTTCTTTTTTACCAAAGAAATTTTGATCTTAGGCAAAAATTACCTAGAACACTAATACTGTATATATATCAACATATCAAGAAGAATACTGTGTGGTGGAAACAAGCACAGAGCCCAGAGACCTCTCCCCTGGCAGTCTTCTGTCGTCTGCCTCATCCCCCAGCACTTATGGAGGGCCCACTAAAGAACACAGTTTGAAAACCATTGATCTAGAATATCTGTTGTCAAGGAAACATTAAAAAAAAAAATTTCTCCCAATCCAGAAACTTCTCCACAAAAGGCAGAAGAGAAGGAAAATAATTTTCTTACTGAATTAGCATTCAACCCAAACATGATGCACATCACAGAGGGTCACCAAAAGATTGCAAAGACAGAAAGAGATCTCATCTTCTGATAGAGCCAAGCAGACACTGCCCTTTACATACATGCCCATGAGACAAACAATAACTAGCCCTCGGGTAAGAAGTCCCGCCAGCAACACTGGTTACAAACAGTTCATCCTTAGATGCACCTGTCAGCTGGAACAACTGTCTGGGTTAGCTGATTGGCTCTATCCAAACACAAATGTCTTCTGTTTTTCTGTGGTCTTATCTTACAGCTTGGAGGAAGGCACCCATTGAAATTAGGCTCCTATCCTCCCATAGAAACTAGGAAATAGGTGGTCTATTTCCCTCCATGTTTATATTTCAAAAAGATATGTCAGTAGGTCCTTGAGAAAGACATTCCTAGATCACAAGGTTGACAAAAGTTTTATTTAGTTTCTAAAAAGATTGACACACATTTCAATGAGACAGAGAAAGAAAGAATTACTTTTTTTTTTTTTTTTTTTTTTAAAGTAAATGCTCTAGTAACAGGTTCTGGGGAGGAGGAATCTCTTCCCTTTTCCACAGGGGAAATTAATCTTTTTATTTTTAGTTTGTATTTCTCTCTACTCCATTCAGATATAGGCAGCGATTTTAAAAATAAAGACAAAAACATGGGCACCTGGATGGCTCAGCCATTTAAGCGGCTGGCTCTTGGTTTCGGTTTAGGGCACAATCTCAGGATTCTGGAATAGAGCCCCGTGTCAGGCTCCATGCCCAGCAGAGAGACTGCTCAAGGATTCCCTCTCTCTCGACTTCTCCTTCTTTCCCTCCACCTACTCATATTGCATGCATGCGCTCTCTCTCTCCCACTAAAATAAATAAATAAATCTTTAAAAATAAAAAATGAAAACGAAACAAAACCAAAACCATTGCTTTCCAACAGAAGGATGTAACTGATGGTTTTGAAGAAATGGGTTTACAGAAAATAAATGCCTTCCCGATCTCAGTTCACATCCATTGAAGTAAAGCAGATGTTTCTGACCCTACAACCAGTCTGTGACAAGCCTGATTCATGCCTTTGACCCAGAGTACCCAAAAGCATTACCCAAAGAGTGAAACTTTTCTTCCTCTGGCTCTGAAGACCCAGAAGTATTACCATATCCCGCGGAACTAGAATAAAAGAGTCCAAAAATGAAGATGTTGGCTTAGAATCATACATTGTTGAAGCCCAAAGGTGTCTTAGAGATCGTACAGTCCAATATTTACCTAAGGGGACACGGATGTCCAGCCAAGGTACATGTGTGTCTGAAGTCAATTAACCTACAAGCTAATGTCTAGAAGAGAACCAAAGAAACAAGTAGGTTATTTCTTGTCTTACAGAGAAGCTCTGCGCCCAGATACACTGTCTCTGGTCTCCAGTGGTTGTGGAATCTGGGAAGAGGTGCAGAAATGGCGCGCAAGAGCAGCTGCATCTGGGATTCAGTGTCCTCTTTGCTCTGCATTGACTGCACCCTCACCCCCTCCCCCATGATGTAAAGCAAGCATGATGAAGCCATTTTGCTGGTAGTGATTATAGAAGACAGTGACATCAAAGAGGCTCTGTCTGAATTTGGAAGCCCAAACACAAAAGAAAACCAAACTGAAACAAGAGAAGGAAACTTCTATAGCATTAAAAACCTAGAAATGCCTGGGGGGTGTCATCCATTCGCCACTTTCATCTTGCAGATGGGAAAGTGGATGAAGAGAGAGCATCTCTCTGCCTCAGCAAGGGAAGGTGGTGAATGGCTTTAAAGGACAAGGAGACCTTGGCTTGTAATGTCAGAGCATTCCAGAATATCTGCAAGGTTGTTCAATTTCACTTGAACTGTTATTTGTTTTCTCTTTACTTTAGTAGTTCATGCCCCGTGGGGGAAGTTAGGCTTGTTTGATAAGATGTATATGAACCCACACGTTGTTACCATATTGTATGCCATACGACCAAAGGGACCCACCTTACTGAAGACAGCCTTGACTTATACCTATGCCAGAAGATAAGACTGATTGGTTATTGGAAGATTATAGGATTTTATGGAGGTAAGAGGACATCACAAAGGGTTCCTGATATCTGAACTCAAAACCCAGGGCTTCTCCCCAAGGAACAAAGGGTTTGAATACCATATCGGGCATCCCAACTTTTAAGACATACACTTGAGACACGATCCCCCAAAGCCTCCTAAAAACCAGTGGGGCTTGTGTTCTAAGACCCACAAGACTCTAATGATCTGAGGCACTGTTCTTATAGGGTTTCTGGGCTCAGACTCACCAACCTGGCTCAGGGGCAGATAATCTGTGCCTTTAAAGCAAAGGAGGCTCACCTGCTTATATTAAAACATCACCCTAAGGGGAAGCATCTAATTTAACATATGCATCTGGAAGCCTGGTGGAACACTCTTGAGGGACAAAGGCTGGCGGGCTCCCCTTTTGCCATGCTCCAGAGCATCAGCACTATTAGAAGGGAGCTTTTACATGAGTCTGTTGCCCCAATTTGTGTGGCTGCCACTTAGAGGACACCTTTTAATTGCCTGGCTCTGGAGACCAAGAGAGCTTGCATTCCTGTTTCCATAGGACTGTAATAATTGGTGTCACCAAGAAAAAAGCTCACATCCCTATCTGACACCCCAGCAGTTTTTGCAACTGCTACCGGGGGACACCTCTAAATCACCTAGTTCTGGTGGCCAGTGAGGCTTACTTTCATGAGCCTCCCAGGACTGTAACAAACAGAGAAAGAGTTTTCAAACAGCTACCATCCCCAGGGCACAACAAAAGGCTGCAGACCCAGGGCTCAGTCTTTCTGTGAAGGAAGTCTATTAGCTAATCCATCATGACTATGGCTTGAAAGAACAAGCTTCTAATTAAACATGATAATAGGGGTCAACCCATGAAGCCATATATGTGTGTGTGTGTGTATTTGTACATATCTATGGAGCCAACATAGAAGTACCTAACTATGTAAAGCAAATAGTAACAGACCTAAAAAGAGAAATAGACAATAATACAATAATAGTAGGCAACTTTAATACCCCACTTACTTCAATGGATGGATCATCCAGACAGAAAATCAACAAGGAAATATTGGCCTTGAATGATACATTAGACCAGATGGATTTAACATATGTCACAGACTATTCCCCCCAAAAGCAATAAAATATACATTCTTCTCAAGTATACAGGAAATATTTTTCAAGATAGATCACATTTTATAGGCCATAAAAACAGTCTTAACAAATTTAGGAGGATTGAAATCATATTTTACTTTTATTAACATAGTGCTTCCCAAACTTACTTGAATGCAGAACAATATTTTGCAGACATACATATTTACTTATTTATTTATTTATTTATATCCCAAGGACACCAGTTGGAGAAACACTGAATTTGGTGCTCAGGCACATGTAATTATTGCCTTCATCATTCATTATAGACTCTTGAGCTTTTGATAGTAGTGTTAGTTGATAACCTTATGTCTAACATGGGTCACATTTTTTTTTTTTTTCATTTGAAGTTTCAAGGGCCCAGGATGGCATCAGGTCACATCCCCTGGAAAGTCTTCTCAAGTTCTCCTGACCCAAACCTGGAAAGGTACTATTCTACAGGGATAGCTGTCTAGTTACATATCACTGCATAACAGATTATCACAAAATTTAGTGACTAGAAACAACTTACTATGGTAGTTGACCAAATTTTGCTAATCAACATTTTCTTGGGATTGGTCTTGCTGTGGCAATCATAGAGCAGCTAGAGCTGGATCATCTGAAGACTTGACTGGGTGGAAGATCAAAGTGATACACTTACTAGGCTGGAAGTTGCTGCTTACTATCAGCTAAAAGTTTTACTAAGCTGACAACCAGATTACCTACTTGTGGTTCCACCAATCGATGTGGGTTTCCTATAGCATGGTGGCTGTGATCTGTGAGGGATCATCTATCCTCTAAGAAATCCAGCCAGAAGCCACAAGGTTTTGTAGGGGAGGAAAAATTTTCCTTCTATTCTTCTACATTCCATGACTGGTCTAACAGTTAAAATAGCATGAGACAGATTAACATGAGAAAAACAAATTTAATTATGCACGTACTTCTGAAAGCTCTCACAAAGATATGAGACTCAAAAGGCAGCCAGGCAGTTGAGGCTTATATGCCATCCTGAGGAGGAATGGGATAGGGGTCTGGGGCTGCCAAAGAGGAAAATAGGCCATTTATAGGAAGGCAAGAGGAAAAAAATGCTTGGAAAACATCTCTATTGCCCAATTACGCAAATAAGTTTCTTAAGTAAAAAGTTACCTCTTGGGGCACCTGGGTGGCTCAGCGGGTTAAAGCCTCTGCCTTCGGCTTGGGTCATGATCCCAGGGTCCTGGGATCAAGCCCCACATCGGGCTCTCTGCTCCACAAGGAGCCTGCTTCTTCCTCTCTCTCTGCCTGCCTGCCTACTTGTGAACTCTGGCAAATAAATAAAATCTTAAAAAATCTGAACACGGTCATAAAAATTAATTGTATATTACCTTCCAATAGTCCTCACCTGTACTTTGCCTAATCTCTGTAATTTAAGTTTGGAAAAAAAAAAAAAAAAAGTTACCTCTGATAATAGATCTCTTTCTGGTACAGACCCCTTTTTCAATGTAAGTTTCCTTTATAATTGGGAAATTTATATATATATATTTTTAGGCAGTTAAGCAGTAGGTAAAGAGCTTTTCCTGAGTCTGCTGGGTGTTGATTACCTTTAGCTCAAAATAATCCTCACACCAAAGTGGCATATTTTGGGAAACTTGTTCTGACCTCCTTCAGTTTCTTAACATCTAGGGTGAAATCCCTGAACAACACTTCCATTATGTTCCATTGGTCAGACAAGTTACTGAGGCCAGTCTATATCCAAGAGAAAGAAATTAGACTCTACTTCTTGATGAAGGGATAGCAAAGAGCCTGTAACATTTTATTTTATACCTATCAAAACACTTGTTACTTGTTACTTTGTATTACAATTGCTTGTTTACTTTATCTTCTATCCTGTTACATTATCATCTCTTTCAGGATATCATTCTTTTGGGTGTCTTGGTTATTGCTGTATCCTACTAGTTAGGAGTCAATACATGTTTGTTGAACAACCAAATGAATAAGTGAGTGAATAAATAAAGCAAAGAATGTAAGATTGCCTTTACAAAGTTTAACTGTGAAGGAGCTATAGATCTTTGAGATACTTTTACTTTTTTTTTAAGTGGAGCCCAACACAGGACTTGAACTCATGACCTGAGACCAAGACCTGCACTAGATCAAGAGCCGGATGCTTAACTGATTGGGACACCCAGGTGCCCCCAAATTTTTTACATTTTTATTTATCAAAATAAAATACATTGGAGCACATGAATAAAGAAAAGAGTTAATAGAGAAATTGAAATTACAAGAGAGAGAATGGATGGTGAGTAGAACCAAGTTCTTTATGAGATCAAAGGGATATGACTCATACCAAGGTGAAAGAATTGGTCTTGGGAAAGGGGAGGATGATCTCTATTAACACATAAAGGAGAAACGGGAGGCTATGTGTGGTACAGATAAGCTTGTGAGCAGAGAGGGAAGCACTGAGGGATTATGCCTAATGTCCAATCCTCTGAAACCATGTAAAATATGCGAAGAAAGTAGCCCTGCATTCTAGCTTTAAATGCTCTTATTTCTTCAGTGACTTCTTCATTTGATATCAGTATATCGTACCAACTATGTCTACATGCTATAGCATGTAGACTGTGCAATAGGCTAGTGATTTCCACCAGTAGTGGAGTGAGCATATCAATTCCCAAACATTTTAAGGTACTTCTCAAACTTGATTATAGAAATAAAAAAATGTGTTTAAACCTCACTCTGATTATTTAAATATACATTATTTAGAAGTAAAATGAATTTGGGGCAAAATCCTAAACAACTGCCTATCATTCACCCTCCTCATGACTCCAATACAATATCACATAGCCACAAAGAAATTTAAACCTAACAGTAGCTTCAGAAAGAACACAGAAAATAAATGAGGGGACTTGTTGAATTTGATTAATGACGAATGACACTTTGAAAATAAAATATCTACACTAAATTCTTCCTTTTAGAGCCTAGAGTCAGGAAAAACTTTACATCCTCTAATGAAATCATATTTTTCTTTTTTAATCGGTTAATGAAGTAATGTTATTTTCTTATTCCATCACCAACAATAGCATTGCTTAACTTAGAACTTGATTATAATAATTATCTCATCCTGAGTAACTAATGCATATATACCTCTCCTTTTTGTGTTTTATTTCTGGTGTTTTAAAAAATATTTTTATTGTCTTGCTTATTCAGACTAAGTGTGGAAGTTATTTTAAAATTGCATTGGAAGTAGGCAGGTATACATTAATTTTTAAAGAAATGCTGAGCAAAAGTGGTAGAATGATCTGGCCACTAAGATAGTTGATCCATCAGCCCTGAAGCAATGCTCATCTTAATATAATTCCACAAAGCTGAACATGTAAGAAAAATGGATGAAGTAAGACACTGAAATAGTTGCTATAGGTTGTGCAAGAAGTTAATTCATAGAGCCCTCAAGTGTAGTAAAATTAAAAAAAATCCTCCAAAATTCTAGACAGCCTTTGAAACAATGCAAAATGACAAATGTTGGTCTGATACTATAGAATCCATAGATATCCTCCATTCCGTTATAAGTAAAGTAGATTACTTAAGGCTAAGGCTGAAAACTTTGAACATAGAGAAGCAATTAAGGCACATTTCATGGATTTATTTATTTCACAACTATATATTAACTACCATGAATTGAGTATTTTACTGGAAACTAAGGATATATCAAGACAGAAAAAAGACATGAGCTTCACCTCATGGATCTTAGACACTAAAAGAGCCAGATATTTGATAGGAGGGATGGTACACACAGTAGGCTAAATGGTGGCCCCAATGATATGCCCAGGTCCTAATCCCTGGAACCTATGAATATTACCTTATATGGCAAAAGATATGATTCAGTTAAAGTTCTTGAGAGAAGGAACTTATCCTGAATTAGCCAAGTCATCCCTAAATGCAGTATGTGTCTTTATTAGAGCAAGGCTGAGAAAAATAAGACAGATGCACAGAGGAGATGGTGATGTAAAGATGGAGGCAGAGATTGGAGTGGTGGCCACAAGCCAAGGAACACCAAGGAATGTTGATAGCCCCAAGAAACTCGAAGGGACCAAGAGCAAATTCTCCCACAAAGCCTGCAGAAAGAGGGCAGCCCTGTTAACATTTTGATTTCCAGACTCTGGTTTCCAGAACAGGAAGAGAAAAAGTTCCTCTTGTTTTAAGACACCAAAGTGAAGGTAATCTGCTACAGACACTAATGCAGCACATAAATTACTATATAGTTAGAATTTGTGGTAAATGTCAAAAATGAAATGCACTAGATAATATAAGAGTATAACATAGAAATCTACTTCTCATTGAATGCAGTGGAGTGGGAACCATGGAGAACAATACAATTATAGACTCAGTGGATGGAATTTGGGGTAACTAACCATAGTGTTAGACACAGGCACACATTGCAATGTGGAAAATGCAGAAATAGCAATAATGATAATACATTGCTCTGAACACAATACAGTGAAACTAGAAAACCCCAAAACGGACAGGTTTTTCCACCTGCATACATACATACACACACACACACACATACATAAGCAATGTGTGTTAAACAATCCTTCAGACAAAGGAGAGATACAGAACAGAACTTTCTAGAATTCCTAGAAAATAGTGAAAACAAAACATATCAGAATTTGTGGGGTATAGCTTTTTAAAAATGCTGAGGAAAATTTCTAGCATTAAATAAAAGTTTAAAATAAAATGGCTAAATGTAGAATTCAAAAAGCAAGATATATAACAGCAAACTATAATAAAAGCCATCAGAAGGAAGTAATTAATAAATAGAAAGGAAGAACTTAATGATCTAGAAAACAAAACTAATAGCCAATCAATCAATAATAAGCTTTGGGGGGAAAAATCAACAAAATGTGCAGCAATAAATAACTTAACATTTTAAATGGTAATATACAAAATAAGAATAGAAAGACATGGGGCGCCTGGGTGGCTCAGTGGGTTAAGCCTCTGCCTTTGGCTCAGGTCATGGTCTCAGAGTCCTAGGATTGAGGCCCGCATCGGGCTCTCTGCTCAGTGGGGAGCCTGCTTCCCCCTCCCTCTACCTGCCTCTCTGCCTACTTGTGATATCTATCAAATAAATAAATAAAATCTTTTTTAAAAAATAGAAAGACATAACTACTGGTACATATTTTTAAAGTTGTAAGTGAAACCCTATTAAAGACAGAAAATGCAGACCAATTTTCATTTAAAAAATTGAGAATGTTTACAAAAAACTCCTTTTTGGAGTAGTGTTTATGGAGGTCAGAGGTCAAGGGCAGAGCACTAAAATGAGAGTCAGAGACCTGGGTTCCGATTCTGCCTCAGCCACTGCTGAGCTGTGTGGTCTTCAGCTGGTGGATTCACCTCGCTAAGCTTCAGGTTCTTCATTTGTGAAGAAATCTCTCAGACCTCCTCCAGCTCTTAAATTGTGTATGCCCAAATTCTATATTTAAAGGAAACTAAACTATTGTTAGAGCAGCAATAAGCAAAATGAAAGGAAAGGACAGAGGGGAATCAGTTTGACAAATTGTCTAGCATGGAATAGCTAGGCAAAAATATAAGAGAACTGTCCCTAATAATATTCCTCCATTTCCAAAATCACCTTAGCAAAAGAAAGCAGGCTTTCTGAAGTGTGTCGGACCAGGGAAGAACTGAATTCTAAGTATGATGATTTTATCCTCAGACCTCAGAGTTAAGTTCTGGATGCTATTAATTCCCCAATGCTTCTTGAATTTTCCGTCCAAGGTACCCCTAACTCTTGATAAGGATGAAAGTCCAGCCCTAAGAGAATAAGGACACAGGGCCAGGACACTGGCAATAAAAGCAAAATGACTTTATAATCTTCTGATTCACTGTAAACTTTGAAATGCTATTGAAATTCCATTCTGTAATATTCAGATGTTTGCCTTAATTATAAGCCATATTTTTAATAGCCAGCCTTAGAAAATGCTCTTTGTTTACCCTTTTTTCTCATACTCCCAGTACTCCCCCTGGAGTATCTCAGTGTACCCGTGTGGAAACCAACAACCAGCTGAGAAATAAGACCAGACCACTCATAGGCTGGGCAGAATCCCACAGGGATAAGGATAGAAAGGGAAGCTCCGAGGCAAAATTGTAACTGGATCCTCTCCTGTGCAGTTTGAGAAGTTGTTCTCAGCTTCCACTTAGTCATGCCTGAGACTGTCTCATAGCCAATTAAACCTCCCAAGCTTGTGTTCACACAGCTTGTTCTCAGAAGCAAATCCAATAGTGTCCCTTTGCAGGGTTGAAGGAAATTATAGTTCCAAAGAATGCAAATTATAACCTCTTTGACCCGCCCCCCCCCCACCCTCTTGTGCTCTCTCTCCCTATTCAAATGTATTTAATTCAACCAGGAAAGTTTCCTACTGAAGTTCTGTTGGGCACTTACTAAAGTATTTTGAGTCCTTTAAGACTGACTGCATTCCACCAACAACCTGATGAAGACATGCTTCCGGCCAGCAGAGAACCTACCGAAGGGCCATGCCCTGCTAACCTTGAACAAACTCTGTGGCTTCCAGTTTCTTGACAATAAAATGAAGAGTTTGGACAATTTAACTCTAAGATCTCTTCCACAAGTGGTCACATTTGTGCTAGAGGAATTCTACCTTCAAACCCTATGCAACCTGACCTCCCCACATGCACATAGTGCCCCTGCTTTAGGTAATAGAAATGGGCACATGGCCCAGATTATTGCCAATCATAGGACCCCAATCCCTGATTATGTGAGTCGTCCAAGGAGAGGTCACCTGACCAATTCCAGTGTCATTCCCTGGAATTTTTCAAGTACAAGCTGAGAGAGAGAGGGATGCTCTCTTTCCTCACTGATTTCTAAGCAATTAGTATAAGGCCCTGGAAGCTGCCAGTAGCTGTGACCTATGCCATAAAGGAAAAGTTGTTTGAAAATAGAAGGAAAGTAGACCAACAAGCAGAGATAAGAGACAGGCAGAGAAAAACTGAGTGGTTTTCAAGGCCTAAGTTTTTATTCATTGATATAAAGGTCTTCTGTTTCTTTCTTCTGTTCTAGAAGCTTCTCTTAGTGTTGAGAAAGGCAGGTTCATGCATGTCATTTTTCAACCCCCACTCAGCCTTGGACCTGGAACACTCCCTTACCAAGAGATAAAGAGTTCCCATAGCTGGGGCTGGATTTACCACTTTGTGTAGGAAGAACTTTCCCTATTTCAGACTCAATGTGTACCCCTTTGTCTTGCTGAAGTTAACACAAATGGCACCTGATCAACCCAAATATTGCATCTGTCCCCTGTGGGGAGGAGGTAGAATCCTTCTACTGTAGCATGAAAGGAGTGAGTGCAAGCCAGCTGCCCTGTGTTGGGTGCTAGGAGGAACCTATTGGCCATGGGAGACTGGTGCCAGCTATTGGAGCTGACCTTGGTCTGCCTTTTCTCTGGGGAATGAAGTGATGTTCCCTCTTGGACTCGACTATTGCTTTCCTTGGCGACTCCAATACCAAGATGCAGTGAGTGGAAGTATTTGGACCTATGCTCCTAATAACAGGCAACAAATGTCCTTCGCTTGACTTATACCCCTTCCTATAAATCCCAATTTGGCCTTGAGTAGATTAAGCTAGTCTGCACTTACACTAAAAGAATCCTGACACACATACCTATTCTTCTTTAGTGATTTCACTGCTTCTAGAACTCAGGGAACTGAGAGAAGTTTCTCTCTACTGGTCATTGAGAGGAGTATTTGTTTTGCGCCTGCTTGATGTAGAGGTTAATAAAGATAATATTAATCATAATTACTATCATTTGTTGAGAACTTCCCATAGATCGTATGTTCATATATTAGCTCATTCAGATTCCTACCAAGAAGGTAATATTATAAATTACATTTTACAGATAAGGAAACTGAGGCTTTGGGAGGTTCCATAACTTACTCAAGTTCACACAGTTCATGAATAGTAGAGTTAAAACACAAATCTTCCTCATTTCAGAGCCTTGGTGTTGAGCTACTGCTTTATACTGTACTCAAGGTGCCTATATAAAGTGCTTCCATCATTCTATTGATAATTGGCAATATGAGGGAGTTTGAATAGTTTTCTACAGAAATGGTAGTAACCCTCAGGGAAGAAAACTCAGTGAGCTGGGATGGCACTTTTGTGTAATCACTTTGTCTTTAACTTTTCTGAAAATCAACCAAAGCAAAACCCCCCCAAAAAACAAAATAAAACAAAACAAAAAACACAGTCCTTCACCTTGCCCAAAGAACTTCCAAGTTTTTGCAGGTTAATATAAATTCAGGCAAAAGGGAAAGAAAGAAGACTCAAAGGGCCATTATTGTTCACAGGCCAAATTCTGTCCTTGTTTAGGGAAATGTTGAAATTAAATATTAGAATCCTGAGCTATCACATCTCTGAGATGGCGGAGAAGTAGCAAGCTGAGACTGCTTCAGCTAGCCGGAGATCAGCTAGATAGCTTATCTAAAGATTGCAAACACCTGAAAATCCATCGGCAGATTGAAGAGAAGAAGAACAGCAATTCTGGAAACAGAAAAACAACCACTTTCTGAAAGGTAGGACCGGCGGAGAAGTGAATCCAAAGCGACGGGAAGATAGACCCCGGGGGGAGGGGCCGGCTCCCGGCAAGCGGCGGAGCAACCGCGCACAAAATCAGGACTTTTAAAAGTCTGTTCCGCTGAGGGACATCGCTCCAGAGGCTAAACCGGGGCGAAGCCCACGCGGGGTCAGCGTGGCCTCAGGTCCCGCAGGGTCACAGAAGGATCGGGGGTGTCTGAGTGTCGCAGAGCTTGCGGGTATTGGAACGGGAAAGCCGGCTACAGAGACAGAGCCGACAGTAAGCTCGCAGCTCCGTGTTACCTTGAACCGGTCGCAGGCTCGGTGAGCTCGGAGCGCGGCCGGAGGTCAGGCAGACGGGAGTAACTGGGCGCTGTTCTCTGAGGGCGCATTGAGGAGTGGGGCCCTGGGCTCTCGGCTCCTCCGGGCCGGAGACCAGGAGGCCGCCATTTGTATTCCCGTCCTCTGGAACTCTACGGAAAGCGCTCAGGGAACAAAAGCTCCTGAAAGCAAACCCGAGCGGATTACTCACCCCGGCCCCGGGTAAGGGCGGTGTAATTCCGCCTGGGGCAAAGACACTTGAGAATCACTACAACAGGCCCCTCCCCCAGAAGATCAACAAGAAATCCAGCCGAGACCAAGTTCACCTACCAAGGAGTGCGGTTTCAATACCAAGGAGAGCAGCAGAATTCCAGAGGAGGAGAAAGCCAAGCACGGAACTCATGGCTTTTTTCCTGTGATTTTTTTTAGTCTTGCAGTTAATTTAATTTTTTCTTTTTCATTTTTTTTTTTTTCTCGCCTTCGGGTAAAATTTTTTTTTTTAACTGTTACCTTTTTCTTTTTTAACGATTTTTTACTAGTTTATCTAATATATATATATTTTTTTTTACATTTTTCTTAGGTGTTTTCTTTTTTTAAAAAAATTCTTTTCTTTTCTTTTCTTTTTTTTTTTTTTTCTTTTTTCTTTCTTCCTTTTTGAACCTCTTTTTATCCCCTTTCTCCCCACTCACGATTTTGGATCTCTTCTAATTTGGCTAAAGCATATTTTCCTGGGGTTGTTGCCACCCTTTTAGTATTTTACTTGCCCCTTCATTTACTCTTATCTGGACAAAATGACAAGACGTAAAAATTCACCACAAAAAAAAGAACAAGAGGCAGTACCGAAGGCTAGGGACTTAATCAATACAGACATCGGTAATATGTCAGATCTAGAGTTCAGAATGACAATTCTCAAGGTTCTAGCCGGGCTCGAAAAAGGCATGGAAGATATTAGAGAAACCCTCTCGAGAGATATAAAAGCCCTTTCTGGAGAAATAAAAGAACTAAAATCTAACCAAGTTGAAATCAAAAAAGCTATTAATGAGGTGCAATCAAAAATGGAGGCTCTCACTGCTAGGATAAATGAGGCAGAAGAAAGAATTAGTGATATAGAAGACCAAATGACAGAGAATAAAGAAGCTGATCAAAAGAGGGACAAACAGCTACTGGACCACGAGGGGAGAATTCGAGAAATAAGTGACACCATAAGACGAAACAACATTAGAATAATTGGGATTCCAGAAGAAGAAGAAAGTGAGAGGGGAGCAGAAGGTATACTGGAGAGAATTATTGGGGAGAATTTCCCCAATATGGCAAAGGGAACGAGCATCAAAATTCAGGAGGTTCAGAGAATGCCCCTCAAAATCAATAAGAATAGGCCCACACCCCGTCACCTAATAGTAAAATTTACAAGTCTCAATGACAAAGAGAAAATCCTGAAAGCAGCCCGGGAAAAGAAGTCTGTAACATACAATGGTAAAAATATTAGATTGGCAGCTGACTTATCCACAGAGACCTGGCAGGCCAGAAAGAGCTGGCATGATATTTTCAGAGCACTAAACGAGAAAAACATGCAGCCAAGAATACTATATCCAGCTAGGCTATCATTGAAAATAGAAGGAGAGATTAAAAGCTTCCAGGACAAACAACAACTGAAAGAATTTGCAAATACCAAACCAGCTCTACAGGAAATATTGAAAGGGGTCCTCTAAGCAAAGAGAGAGCCTACAAGTGGTAGATCAGAAAGGAACAGAGACCATATACAGTAACAGTCACCTTACAGGCAATACAATGGCACTAAATTCATATCTCTCAATAGTTACCTTGAATGTGAATGGGCTAAATGCCCCTGTCAAAAGACACAGGGTATCAGAATGGATAAAAAAACAAAACCCATCTATATGTTGCCTCCAAGAAACTCATTTTAAGCCCGAAGACACCTCCAGATTTAAAGTGAGGGGGTGGAAAAGAATTTACCATGCTAATGGACATCAGAAGAAAGCAGGAGTGGCAATCCTTATATCAGATCAATTAGATTTTAAGCCAAAGACTATAATAAGAGATGAGGAAGGACACTATATCATACTCAAAGGGTCTGTCCAACAAGAAGATTTAACAATTTTAAATATCTATGCCCCCAATGTGGGAGCAGCCAACTATATAAACCAATTAATAACAAAATCAAAGAAACACATCAACAATAATACAATAATAGTAGGGGACTTTAACACTCCCCTCACTGAAATGGACAGGTCATCCAAGCAAAAGATCAGCAAGGAAATAAAGGCCTTAAACGACACACTGGACCAGATGGACATCACAGATATATTCAGAACATTTCATCCCAAAGCAACAGAATACACATTCTTCTCTAGTGCACATGGAACATTCTCCAGAATAGATCACATCCTCGGTCCTAAATCAGGACTCAACCGGTATCAAAAGATTGGGATCATTCCCTGCATATTTTCAGACCACAATGCTCTAAAGCTAGAACTCAACCACAAAAGGAAGTTTGGAAAGAACCCAAATACATGGAGACTAAACAGCATCCTTCTAAAGAATGAATGGGTCAACCGGGAAATTAAAGAAGAATTGAAAAAAATCATGGAAACAAATGATAATGAAAATACAACGGTTCAAAATCTGTGGGACACAACAAAGGCAGTCCTGAGAGGAAAATATATAGCGGTACAAGCCTTTCTCAAGAAACAAGAAAGGTCTCAGGGACACAACCTAACCCTACACCTAAAGGAGCTGGAGAAAGAACAAGAAAGAAACCCTAAGCCCAGCAGGAGAAGAGAAATCATAAAGATCAGAGCAGAAATCAATGAAATAGAAACCAAAAAAACAATAGAACAAATCAACGAAACTAGGAGCTGGTTCTTTGAAAGAATTAATAAAATTGATAAACCCCTGGCCCGACTTATCAAAAAGAAAAGAGAAAGGACCCAAATAAATAAAATCATGAATGAAAGAGGAGAGATCACAACTAACACCAAAGAAACACAAATTATTATAAGAACATACTATGAGCAACTCTACGGCAATAAATTTGACAATCTGGAAGAAATGGATGCATTCCTAGAAACATATAAACTACCACAACTGAACCAGGAAGAAATAGAAAGCCTGAACAGACCCATAACCAGTAAGGAGATTGAAACAGTCATTAAAAATCTCCAAACAAACAAAAGCCCAGGGCCAGACGGCTTCCCGGGGGAATTCTACCAAACATTTAAAGAAGAACTAATTCCTATTCTCCTGAAACTGTTCCAAAAAATAGAAATGGAAGGAAAACTTCCAAACTCATTTTATGAGGCCAGCATCACCTTGATCCCAAAACCAGACAAGGATCCCACCAAAAAAGAGAGCTATAGACCGATATCCTTGATGAACACAGATGCGAAAATACTCAACAAAATACTAGCCAATAGGATTCAACAGTACATTAAAAAGATTATTCACCACGACCAAGTGGGATTTATTCCAGAGCTGCAAGGTTGGTTCAACATCCGCAAATCAGTCAATGTGATACAACACATCAATAAAAGTAAGAACAAGAACCATATGATACTCTCAATAGATGCTGAAAAAGCATTTGACAAAGTACAACATCCCTTCCTGATCAAAACTCTTCAAAGTGTAGGGATAGAGGGCACATACCTCAATATCATCAAAGCCATCTATGAAAAACCCACCGCAAATATCATTCTCAATGGAGAAAAACTGAAAGCTTTTCCGCTAAGGTCAGGAACACGGCAGGGATGTCCATTATCACCACTGCTATTCAACATCGTACTAGAGGTCCTAGCCTCAGCAATCAGACACCAAAAGGAAATTAAAGGCATCCAAATCGGCAAAGAAGAAGTCAAATTATCACTCTTCGCAGATGATATGATACTATATGTGGAAAACCCAAAAGACTCCACTCCAAAACTGCTAGAACTTATACAGGAATTCAGTAAAGTGTCAGGATATAAAATCAATGCACAGAAATCAGTTGCATTTCTCTACACCAACAGCAAGACAGAAGAAAGAGATATTAAGGAGTCAATCCCATTTACAATTGCATCCAAAACCATAAGATACCTAGGAATAAACCTAACCAAAGAGACACAGAATCTATACTCAGAAAACTATAAAGTACTCATGAAAGAAATTGAGGAAGACACAAAGAAATGGAAAAATGTTCCATGCTCCTGGATTGGAAGAATAAATATTGTGAAAATGTCTATGCTACCTAAAGCAATCTACACATTTAATGCAATTCCTATCAAAGTACCATCCATCTTTTTCAAAGAAATGGAACAAATAATTCTAAAATTTATATGGAACCAGAAAAGACCTCGAATAGCCAAAGGGATATTGAAAAAGAAAGCCAACGTTGGTGGCATCACAATTCCGGACTTCAAGCTCTATTACAAAGCTGTCATCATCAAGACAGCATGGTACTGGCACAAAAACAGACACATAGATCAATGGAACAGAATAGAGAGCCCAGAAATAGACCCTCAACTCTATGGTCAACTAATCTTCGACAAAGCAGGAAAGAATGTCCAATGGAAAAAAGACAGCCTTTTCAATAAATGGTGCTGGGAAAATTGGACAGCCACATGCAGAAAAATGAAATTGGACCATTTCCTTACACCACACACAAAAATAGACTCAAAATGGATGAAGGACCTCAATGTACGAAGGGAATCCATCAAAATCCTTGAGGAGAACACGGGCAGCAACCTCTTCGACCTCTGCCGCAGCAACATCTTCCTAGGAACAACGCAAAAGGCAAGGGAAGCAAGGGAAAAAATGAACTACTGGGATTTCATCAAGATCAAAAGCTTTTGCACAGCAAAGGAAACAGTTAACAAAATCAAAAGACAACTGACAGAATGGGAGAAGATATTTGCAAACGACATATCAGATAAAGGACTAGTGTCCAGAATCTATAAAGAACTTAGCAAACTCAACACCCAAAGAACAAATAATCCAATCAAGAAATGGGCAGAGGACATGAACAGACATTTCTGCAAAGAAGACATCCAGATGGCGAACAGACACATGAAAAAGTGCTCCATATCACTCGGCATCAGGGAAATACAAATCAAAACCACAATGAGATATCACCTCACACCAGTCAGAATGGCTAAAATCAACAAGTCAGGAAATGACAGATGCTGGCGAGGATGCGGAGAAAGGGGAACCCTCCTACACTGTTGGTGGGAATGCAAGCTGGTGCAGCCACTCTGGAAAACAGCATGGAGGTTCCTCAAAATGTTGAAAATAGAACTGCCCTATGACCCAGCAATTGCACTATTGGGTATTTACCCTAAAGATACAAATGTAGTGATCCAAAGGGACACATGCACCGGAATGTTTATAGCAGCAATGTCCACAATAGCCAAACTATGGAAAGAACCTAGATGTCCATCAACAGATGAATGGATTAAGAAGATGTGGTATATATACACAATGGAATACTATGCAGCCATCAAAAGAAATGAAATCTTGCCATTTGCAACAACGTGGATGGAACTAGAGCATATCATGCTTAGCGAAATAAGTCAAGCAGAGAAAGACAACTATCATATGATCTCCCTGATATGAGGAAGTGGTGATGCAACATGGAGGCTTAAGTGGGTAGAAGAATAAATGAAACAAGATGGGATTGGGAGGGAGACAAACCATAAGTGACTCTTAATCTCACAAAACAAACTGAGGGTTGCCGGGGGGAGGGGGTTGGGGAGAAGGGGGTGGGATTATGGACATTGGGGAGGGTATGTGATTTGGTGAGTGCTGTGAAGTGTGTAAACCTGGTGATTCACAGACCTGGGGATAAAAATATATGTTTATAAAAAATATATGTTTATAAAAAATAAAAAATTAAAAAAAAAAAAGAATCCTGAGCTATTGTTATTTTATTCAAAGTCAATTTTTTCTGTCATTGACTTTTGGAAAGATGACTCTCAAGAGAATATGGAACATCTAGTTAAGTGCTTTCTCTAGGAAGGATTGGGAGTAATCAGAGTGATTTTAAACCAAAGAGATAGCTTTGCTCTGAGCTAAGCCTCCTGAAGTGATCCCAGTGATTTACTGTGCTTTAAGTCTACATCCAAACACCAAGTTAAATTAACAGAATGAGATAAAATTGAAGCATCTGTCTATATATTCCGGCTGTATATGCCTGCATTTGTATATAATATATAATGCTACTATGTGACTTTACAGCTTTGCTACAGCCAATAACTCAACAATAACTTTATGCCAGCTGAGGGGACAATAAATGGCAGACCTCAGTATGTTTTATGTTTTATGCTGCATTAGTGCATTGCTTCAGCCAACTAATGATCCCGACTTCCCAACCTACCTCCTTTATTAATGAATCTGAATTTATAGACCACCTCCTTCTCCTAGAGCGCAGAGCAGCTCCCATGGCCCATAGTATGTTGTAGCTTCACACCTAAATCAGTCACAGGGACAGGACTTTCACAACTTGGAAACTAACCCACTTAACTTTTTCAGTACTGATAACAGCTTTCTCCTTTGTGACAAGTGAGCTATTTAATTAGAACCCCTCTCTTCCTACCTTTTTCCTTACACTCACTGCAGCTCTAATTGTCTAAATTCTGTTTTTCTCATTAGAATATAAGGCACAAGGGAGTGAGTATTGAGTCAATCTCATTCACAGAATGTGGCAACTTGCCTGGGGCATAGTAGATCCTTAACAGAAAACTGGGTATGGTTTTTACCATTAGGTGATCATAAAAATGCTTGATCACAAGAGCCGTCCATTCAGAAATACAGCTGTGCTCTTAGTATCCCGTGAACACTCATGTATTTCACGCCTATCATGTGCCACCCACCATGCAGGAGGAAACAGATAAGATCGTCTCTTCGCTTGAGTTGCTTCCAGGTTTAGGAGTAATGAACCTATGGTAACAACTCAAATCCAAAGTGAATAAAGAGGGCCCAGCAAGTACTCCAGGAATTCAAAAGAGGTGGATGGATATTGGACGTTACTGTTGCGATCCGGGAAGGAGAAAGGTGGCTTTTAAATGGAAGAAGGAGGATGGCTAGGAATTCAAAGATGGGAAGAAAGGAAGAAACAATCTAGGGGGGGACAGTAGGAACAAAGTCGCACAGGTCTAAAGGTTCAGGATCTTTTCAGGAAGGTCCAGCTGGCAGAAAGTCTGACTTGTCTATAGGGAGCCGTAGTCATAGTGTGGGGGTGAAGTTGGAGATCTGTGTGGAAGTCTCCTATGTCAGGGCAAGAGTGAGAAGCTGGGGAGTAAATCAAATGCATGCATTATCCTACATAATAGTGGCCTCTGGGAGTTTTAGTCATCCTCAAAGCTTTGTTGTACCTGGGTGACCCAGATTCCCTTTCAGTTGCTCCCTTCAGTATTTCTTCCTAAAGCCAGAGGCCTCGACTTGCTATACTCCCCTCCCCACACTAGCAGTATCATTGCCTTTCTTTTCTCCTTTTTCAAATTTACCAGTAGTTCTCAACTACTGGGTGCCTCCCTGTTTTTTCTGAACTGCTACGCTAGTAGTTTCCTTGGAGATGAGGAAGGGTTCACTGTGGGTCAGGCACAGAGCTGCGAGCCTTATTAAGTTTGGTTTCTTTTGTGGGGGGAGGAGTCAAGATGGCGGAGAAGTAGCAGGCTGAGACTACTTCAGCTAGCAGGAGATCAGCTAGATAGCTTATCTAAAGATTGCAAACACCTGCAAATCCATCGGCAGATTGAAGAGAAGAAGAACAGCAATTGTAGAAACAGAAAAACAACCACTTTCTGAAAGGTAGGACCGGCGGAGAAGTGAATCCAAAGCGACGGGAAGATAGACCCCGGGGGGAGGGGCCGGCTCCCGGCAAGCGGCGGAGCAACCGCGCACAAAATCAGGACTTTTAAAAGTCTGTTCCGCTGAGGGACATCGCTCCAGAGGCTAAACCGGGGCGAAGCCCACGCGGGGTCAGCGTGGCCTCAGGTCCCGCAGGGTCACAGAAGGATCGGGGGTGTCTGAGTGTCGCAGAGCTTGCGGGTATTGGAACGGGAAAGCCGGCTACAGAGACAGAGCCGACAGTAAGCTCGCAGCTCCGTGTTACCTTGAACCGGTCGCAGGCTCGGTGAGCTCGGAGCGCGGCCGGAGGTCAGGCAGACGGGAGTAACTGGGCGCTGTTCTCTGAGGGCGCATTGAGGAGTGGGGCCCTGGGCTCTCGGCTCCTCCGGGCCGGAGACCAGGAGGCCGCCATTTGTATTCCCGTCCTCTGGAACTCTACGGAAAGCGCTCAGGGAACAAAAGCTCCTGAAAGCAAACCCGAGCGGATTACTCACCCCGGCCCCGGGTAAGGGCGGTGTAATTCCGCCTGGGGCAAAGACACTTGAGAATCACTACAACAGGCCCCTCCCCCAGAAGATCAACAAGAAATCCAGCCAAGACCAAGTTCACCTACCAAGGAGTGCGGTTTCAATACCAAGGAGAGCAGCAGAATTCCAGAGGAGGAGAAAGCCAAGCACGGAACTCATGGCTTTTTTCCTGTGATTTTTTTTAGTCTTGCAGTTAATTTAATTTTTTCTTTTTCATTTTTTTTTTTTTCTCGCCTTCGGGTAAAATTTTTTTTTTTAACTGTTACCTTTTTCTTTTTTAACGATTTTTTACTAGTTTATCTAATATATATATATTTTTTTTTACATTTTTCTTAGGTGTTTTCTTTTTTTAAAAAAATTCTTTTCTTTTCTTTTCTTTTTTTTTTTTTTTCTTTTTTCTTTCTTCCTTTTTGAACCTCTTTTTATCCCCTTTCTCCCCACTCACGATTTTGGATCTCTTCTAATTTGGCTAAAGCATATTTTCCTGGGGTTGTTGCCACCCTTTTAGTATTTTACTTGCCCCTTCATTTACTCTTATCTGGACAAAATGACAAGACGTAAAAATTCACCACAAAAAAAAGAACAAGAGGCAGTACCGAAGGCTAGGGACTTAATCAATACAGACATCGGTAATATGTCAGATCTAGAGTTCAGAATGACAATTCTCAAGGTTCTAGCCGGGCTCGAAAAAGGCATGGAAGATATTAGAGAAACCCTCTCGAGAGATATAAAAGCCCTTTCTGGAGAAATAAAAGAACTAAAATCTAACCAAGTTGAAATCAAAAAAGCTATTAATGAGGTGCAATCAAAAATGGAGGCTCTCACTGCTAGGATAAATGAGGCAGAAGAAAGAATTAGTGATATAGAAGACCAAATGACAGAGAATAAAGAAGCTGATCAAAAGAGGGACAAACAGCTACTGGACCACGAGGGGAGAATTCGAGAAATAAGTGACACCATAAGACGAAACAACATTAGAATAATTGGGATTCCAGAAGAAGAAGAAAGTGAGAGGGGAGCAGAAGGTATACTGGAGAGAATTATTGGGGAGAATTTCCCCAATATGGCAAAGGGAACGAGCATCAAAATTCAGGAGGTTCAGAGAATGCCCCTCAAAATCAATAAGAATAGGCCCACACCCCGTCACCTAATAGTAAAATTTACAAGTCTCAATGACAAAGAGAAAATCCTGAAAGCAGCCCGGGAAAAGAAGTCTGTAACATACAATGGTAAAAATATTAGATTGGCAGCTGACTTATCCACAGAGACCTGGCAGGCCAGAAAGAGCTGGCATGATATTTTCAGAGCACTAAACGAGAAAAACATGCAGCCAAGAATACTATATCCAGCTAGGCTATCATTGAAAATAGAAGGAGAGATTAAAAGCTTCCAGGACAAACAACAACTGAAAGAATTTGCAAATACCAAACCAGCTCTACAGGAAATATTGAAAGGGGTCCTCTAAGCAAAGAGAGAGCCTACAAGTGGTAGATCAGAAAGGAACAGAGACCATATACAGTAACAGTCACCTTACAGGCAATACAATGGCACTAAATTCATATCTCTCAATAGTTACCTTGAATGTGAATGGGCTAAATGCCCCTGTCAAAAGACACAGGGTATCAGAATGGATAAAAAAACAAAACCCATCTATATGTTGCCTCCAAGAAACTCATTTTAAGCCCGAAGACACCTCCAGATTTAAAGTGAGGGGGTGGAAAAGAATTTACCATGCTAATGGACATCAGAAGAAAGCAGGAGTGGCAATCCTTATATCAGATCAATTAGATTTTAAGCCAAAGACTATAATAAGAGATGAGGAAGGACACTATATCATACTCAAAGGGTCTGTCCAACAAGAAGATTTAACAATTTTAAATATCTATGCCCCCAATGTGGGAGCAGCCAACTATATAAACCAATTAATAACAAAATCAAAGAAACACATCAACAATAATACAATAATAGTAGGGGACTTTAACACTCCCCTCACTGAAATGGACAGGTCATCCAAGCAAAAGATCAGCAAGGAAATAAAGGCCTTAAACGACACACTGGACCAGATGGACATCACAGATATATTCAGAACATTTCATCCCAAAGCAACAGAATACACATTCTTCTCTAGTGCACATGGAACATTCTCCAGAATAGATCACATCCTCGGTCCTAAATCAGGACTCAACCGGTATCAAAAGATTGGGATCATTCCCTGCATATTTTCAGACCACAATGCTCTAAAGCTAGAACTCAACCACAAAAGGAAGTTTGGAAAGAACCCAAATACATGGAGACTAAACAGCATCCTTCTAAAGAATGAATGGGTCAACCGGGAAATTAAAGAAGAATTGAAAAAAATCATGGAAACAAATGATAATGAAAATACAACGGTTCAAAATCTGTGGGACACAACAAAGGCAGTCCTGAGAGGAAAATATATAGCGGTACAAGCCTTTCTCAAGAAACAAGAAAGGTCTCAGGGACACAACCTAACCCTACACCTAAAGGAGCTGGAGAAAGAACAAGAAAGAAACCCTAAGCCCAGCAGGAGAAGAGAAATCATAAAGATCAGAGCAGAAATCAATGAAATAGAAACCAAAAAAACAATAGAACAAATCAACGAAACTAGGAGCTGGTTCTTTGAAAGAATTAATAAAATTGATAAACCCCTGGCCCGACTTATCAAAAAGAAAAGAGAAAGGACCCAAATAAATAAAATCATGAATGAAAGAGGAGAGATCACAACTAACACCAAAGAAACACAAATTATTATAAGAACATACTATGAGCAACTCTACGGCAATAAATTTGACAATCTGGAAGAAATGGATGCATTCCTAGAAACATATAAACTACCACAACTGAACCAGGAAGAAATAGAAAGCCTGAACAGACCCATAACCAGTAAGGAGATTGAAACAGTCATTAAAAATCTCCAAACAAACAAAAGCCCAGGGCCAGACGGCTTCCCGGGGGAATTCTACCAAACATTTAAAGAAGAACTAATTCCTATTCTCCTGAAACTGTTCCAAAAAATAGAAATGGAAGGAAAACTTCCAAACTCATTTTATGAGGCCAGCATCACCTTGATCCCAAAACCAGACAAGGATCCCACCAAAAAAGAGAGCTATAGACCGATATCCTTGATGAACACAGATGCGAAAATACTCAACAAAATACTAGCCAATAGGATTCAACAGTACATTAAAAAGATTATTCACCACGACCAAGTGGGATTTATTCCAGAGCTGCAAGGTTGGTTCAACATCCGCAAATCAGTCAATGTGATACAACACATCAATAAAAGTAAGAACAAGAACCATATGATACTCTCAATAGATGCTGAAAAAGCATTTGACAAAGTACAACATCCCTTCCTGATCAAAACTCTTCAAAGTGTAGGGATAGAGGGCACATACCTCAATATCATCAAAGCCATCTATGAAAAACCCACCGCAAATATCATTCTCAATGGAGAAAAACTGAAAGCTTTTCTGCTAAGGTCAGGAACACGGCAGGGATGTCCATTATCACCACTGCTATTCAACATCGTACTAGAGGTCCTAGCCTCAGCAACCAGACACCAAAAGGAAATTAAAGGCATCCAAATCGGCAAAGAAGAAGTCAAATTATCACTCTTCGCAGATGATATGATACTATATGTGGAAAACCCAAAAGACTCCACTCCAAAACTGCTAGAACTTATACAGGAATTCAGTAAAGTGTCGGGATATAAAATCAATGCACAGAAATCAGTTGCATTTCTCTACACCAACAGCAAGACAGAAGAAAGAGATATTAAGGAGTCAATCCCATTTACAATTGCATCCAAAACCATAAGATACCTAGGAATAAACCTAACCAAAGAGACACAGAATCTATACTCAGAAAACTATAAAGTACTCATGAAAGAAATTGAGGAAGACACAAAGAAATGGAAAAATGTTCCATGCTCCTGGATTGGAAGAATAAATATTGTGAAAATGTCTATGCTACCTAAAGCAATCTACACATTTAATGCAATTCCTATCAAAGTACCATCCATCTTTTTCAAAGAAATGGAACAAATAATTCTAAAATTTATATGGAACCAGAAAAGACCTCGAATAGCCAAAGGGATATTGAAAAAGAAAGCCAACGTTGGTGGCATCACAATTCCGGACTTCAAGCTCTATTACAAAGCTGTCATCATCAAGACAGCATGGTACTGGCACAAAAACAGACACATAGATCAATGGAACAGAATAGAGAGCCCAGAAATAGACCCTCAACTCTATGGTCAACTAATCTTCGACAAAGCAGGAAAGAATGTCCAATGGAAAAAAGACAGCCTCTTCAATAAATGGTGCTGGGAAAATTGGACAGCCACATGCAGAAAAATGAAATTGGACCATTTCCTTACACCACACACAAAAATAGACTCAAAATAGATGAGGACCTCAATGTGAGAAAAGAATCCATCAAAATCCTTGAGGAGAACACAGGTAGCAACCTCTTCAACCTCAGTGGCAGCAACATCTTCCTAGGAACATCGCCAAAGGCAAGGGAAGCAAGGGCAAAAATGAACTATTGGGATTTCATCAAGATCAAAAGCTTTTGCACAGCAAAGGAAACAGTTAACAAAATCAAAAGACAACTGACAGAATGGAAGAAGATATTTGCAAATGACATATCAGATAAAGGACTAGTGTCCAAAATCTATAAAGAACTTAGCAAACTCAACACCCTAAGAACAAATAATCCAATCACGAAATGGGCAGAGGACATGAACAGACATTTCTGCAAAGAAGACATCCAGATGGCCAACAGACACATGAAAAAGTGCTCCTATCACTCGGCATCAGGGAAATACAAATCAAAACCACAATGAGATATCACCTCACACTAGTCTGAATGGCTAAAATCAACAAGTCAGGAAATGACAGATGCTGGCGAGGATGCGGAGAAAGGGGAACCCTCCTACACTGTTGGTGGGAATGCAAGCTGGTGCAACCACTCTGGAAAACAGCATGGAGGTTCCTCAAAATGTTGAAAATAGAACTGCCCTATGACCCAGCAATTGCACTACTGGGTATTTACCCTAAAGATACAAAAGTAGTGATCCGAAGGGGCACATGCACCCGAATGTTTATAGCAGCAATGTCCACAATAGCCAAACTATGGAAAGAACCTAGATGTCCATCGACAGATGAATGGATTAAGAAGATGTGGTATATATACACAATGGAATACTATGTAGCCATCAAAAGAAATGAAATCTTGCCATTTGCGACAACGTGGGTGGAACTAGAGTGTATCATGCTTAGCAAAATAAGTCAAGCAGAGAAAGACAACTATCATATGATCTCCCTGATATGAGGAAGTAGTGATGCAACATGGGGGCTTAAGTGGGTAGGAGAAGAATCAATGAAACAAGATGGGATTGGGAGGGAGACAAACCATAAGTGACTCTTAATCTCACAAAACAAACTGAGGGTTGCTGGGGGGAAGGGGGTTGGGAGAAGGGGGGTGGGGTTATGGACATTGGGGAGAGTATATTGCTTTGGTAAGTGCTGTGAAGTGTATAAACCTGGCGATTCACAGACCTGTACCCCTGGGAATAAAAATATATGTTTATAAAAAATTAAAAATTTAAAAAAAAGTTTGTTTTCTTTTAATTCTCTCAATGGGCTAATCACTCCGATACTCCCATCATTCTCCTTTTGGAGATTTAAAAAGAAAGGTCAGACAGCTGGTAAGAATCAGAGATGATTCAAGGTCAGGTGTGCCTGAATCAATAGCTGAATTCAATCACTATACCCTACTGATTCTCTCAAAGAGCTGATTCCTAGCAACTTCCAGTCAAAATGTAGTGCTTTGTCCTTGGTCTTCCATGTTCTCACAATTATCTCTACACAGAGATGGTATTTCATTGATTATATAAAGAGAGATTAACTGCAAATGAATTGGTTTCTTCTGCCTATACACAAAGGACGCCACTTTGGTCCTACTGCTCACACCATCAAATATTATTTTTAAGTCCAAGCAATTTTTCACATCTGAAATACTGCCTTTATTTTCCCCAAACCAAATAATAGCAACTGTCTTGCTTCCAACAAAAATAGAGTGACAGAATTGTGTTTGCTTCTGGTTTTTATTTTTCTAGATTATATCGGAAAACACAGAGGGAAACAATAGTCTCAGAGTATATTAGGCAACAGCGTTAGACAATACATTTCTGAAAAATAGTGGAAACATAGCCCAGCTATATATATCGATTTGGCTAACTTATTTATTCCTTATAAACTAGAAACACAAAAGGCTATCTATAAAATGTAATAACCGACCCGAACATAATACCTGATTTAATGTATTCTCTCAGTCACTGAAATTATCGAGAAATCCAATCCTGAAATAAAGTTTTACTCTTGGAAGCCAAATGTTTTTATATTAAGATAATGTTCTCAGCTGACAAAGCAGATGATACTCACTTTGAATCATAATACAGAATTCAAATATTTACTCTTTAGAATGCAAATTTGTCACAAGAGAGCTTTGTAAATCAAGAATTCTAAGGAATAGGTTAAGGGGTATTCTTGGACTCTCGTGACCAATCATACAGGGACATCAACTTAGCTTTTTCTCTTTTTTAAATTTAAATTCAATTAGCAAACATATAATACATCATTAATTTTTGATGTAATGTTCAATGATTCATTAATTGCATATAACACCCAGTGCTCATCACATCACGTGTCCTCCTTAATGTCCATCATCCAGTTATCCCAACCCCCCCCCACCTCCCCTCCAGCAACTCTCAGTTTGTTTCCTGGAGTCAAGAGTCTTTTGTGGTTTGTCTCCCTCTCTGATTTCTTCCCATTCAGTTTGCCCTTCCTGTCCCCATGACCCTCTGTGCTATTCATTATATTCCACATATGAGTGAAACTATATGATAATTATCTTTCTCTGATTATTTCACTCAGCATAATACCTTCCAGTTCCATCCATGTCAATGTAAATGGTAGGTATTCATCCTTTCTGATGGCTGAGTAATATTCTATTGTATATATGAACCACATCTTTATCCATTTGTTTGTTGAAGGGCATCTCAGCTCCTTCCATGGTTTGGCTACTGTGGACAGTACTGCTATGAACATTGGGGTGCAGGTGTCCCTCCTTTTCACTACATCTGTATCTTTGGAGTAAATACCCAAATAGTGCAGTTGCTGGGTCATAGGGTAGCTCCATACTGTTTTCCAGAGTGGCTGTACCAGTTTGCATTCCCACCAACAGTGTAGGAGTGTTCCGCTTTCTCTACATCCTCATCAACATTTATTGTTCCATGTCTTGTTAATTTTAGTCATTCTGACTGTTGTGAGGTGGTATCGTGGTATCTTATTACGGTTTTGATGGCATTTCCCTGATGGCAAGGGATGTGGAGCATTTTTTCAAGTGTCCATTGGCCATTTGTATGTCTTCTGTGGCTTTATACCTTGGGATCATGTTACAGTTAGCCAAGGAGGAATGGACATACATTTGGAGGGAAAAGAATGGTGAATTTTCTGAAAGAATTTTTTTTAAAGATTTTATTTATTTATTAGAGAGAGAGAGAGAGTGGGAGAACACAAGCAGGCAGAGAGGCAGGCAGAGGCAGAGAGAGAAGCAGGCTCCCCACTGAGCAAGGAGCCCAATGCGGGACTTGATCCCAGGACCCTGGGATCATGACCTGAGCCGAAGGCAGTGGCTTAACCAACTGAGCCACCCAGGCGTCCCAAGAATTTTTTTTTTTAAAGAATTCTTTGGAGAGTGTAAGAATGTCCTATTTTATCAGAGTCCAGAGTTGAGATACCCATGGGAAATAAATGACTGATAAAATTTTGCCAGGAATTGCATGCTGGCAGAGGGCTGGGAAGCAAGGTTTTCCAAGGCCCTGACCTGGTTATGGCACCCAAGTTTAAAATCCTACCTGAAGATCTCCTGAGGAATAAGCTTTAATGCCTTAACCTGACACTTGTAATCACCATGTTCAATATCAAGCACAGGAAATAACTCTGTAAGTATTAATATTGAATAAAACAAATGTTTGCTGAACATCCATCTTTATCCCTCAATTAGCTAAATGTGGCTTAAGCCCCACATTGACAATTGGATTTAGCCCTAATCTTCCCAGATTTCCATTAGTTTCATTCATCTCATGCTTTTCTGCACCTCTTGCTTTTTTTTTTTTTTTGAAGATATTTTGTGGTTATTCACAGGCATCTTGAGTTTGATGCTAGTCCATTAATTTTTTATCTTTCTTATTTCTGAATATGTGCCTTTAAGTCTATAATGTTTCCCTGCAAAATACTTGCTTAGCTGCATTCTCATTTTCCTGCTTTGGCATTCCAGTTCATGCTAAATATTTTATAACTTCCACTTAGCTTTCTTTAACCCATTAAGTATTTCAAATCAGGTTCCATAGTTTCCAATTGTATTTGAAGGAGCGAGAAAGTTCTTACTTTGGCTGTTTTTAAAAATCAATCTGTGATTTATTACATTGTGATTTAAATATATAGCTCATAAAATATTTTGGGGGATTTGTCGAGACTTCCATTGTTGCCTAAAATGTGATCAGTTTTTTAAAAGCTGTTTCATGTTTGTTTAGAAGAATGTGAATTTTCTATATGTTGGGTGCAGGATTTTGTGTGTTTGTATCTATTAAATAAAACTTGCTAATTGTGTTATTTGAAAGGTGTCTAGCCTTTAGTCATCATGGTCTTTCAGTTTCTCAAATTTTCTGAGAAGCTGCATTAATTTCATCTTGCCATTCCCTTAAATATTGCCTTATATATTTTAAAGATGCATTGTTCAGTGAATCCAAAATCACTGTTGCTACACAAGCCATGCGATATGCAACACTTCTGTCTCACAGTGTTTTTAACTTCAAAAATGATTATTATGTTATTAATGCATACTTACATTGATCAACACATTTTAATGACTTCCTACCTGACCATGGATTCTTTTTTGTGTACCTTTTTATTTTTCAGTAATTTCAAAATTATTCACAGAAAAGTTTCAAGTTCAAAAAACCCACATATACCTCTCACTCAGATCCCACCATTCTTAGCAGGTAACCATTTTTGCTTTCAATGTATTATTTTTCTGAAGGTATCATCTGTGGGAATGGTTCTTTTCAAAAGACAAGGGGTAAATAAATACTGGCAAGGATGGGGAGAAAAAGAACCCTGCTACAGTGTTGGTGGGTATGTAAATTGGTATAGCCATTATGGGGAAGAGCATCATTGTTCCTCAAAAAATGAAATACAGAACTACCACATGATCCAGCCATCCAACTCCTGGGTTTGTATCTAAAGGTATAAAATCAGTATTTCAGAGAGATTCCTGCATTCCCATGCTCATTGCAGCATTATTCACAGTAGCCAAGATGTGAAAACAACCTAACTGATCATCTACGGATGAATGGAGTTAAAAAATGAGATTACACACACACACAGAGACATGTACACAGGAATATTACTGAGCCATGAGAAAGAAGGAAATTTTGACCTGTGTGACAACATTGGGTGAACCTTGAGGGCATTATGCTAAGTGAAGTAAAGCAGAGAAAGACAAATGCTTTACAGTTGTTTGTAGAATCTAAAAAAGCCAAACTCGTAGAAACTGAGAGCAGAATGTTGATTCCCAGGGGCAGGGACTTGGGGGGAATGGCAAATATTGGTCAAAGGGTACAAACTTTCAATTTTAAGTACTAAGTCCTGGGCATCTAATTGTTGGGGTCCATTATCAAAAGAATGAGACTGAGACAAAATGAAAGTTATGCAAAGCTTTATTCTATGCCAAGCATTAGAAGTCAGATTGACCGGCCAGGCTGCCTCCAAAGAGGGGTACCCCATCTTGATCTCACAAGCTGGTTTTATAGAGCATAACCACAGACCTCGAGGTATGTGGCTTCTATTGTTAGGGCGTTTACTCCCAGAACCGATACCCAGAACCAATACCAGGAACTGCTGGGATGTTTAGAACTGCTGGGATGTGCTGGGGCATTTAGAACTGCTGGGGCATTTATTCCTGGAATGAAGCCCATACATGTAAACAACAATATGGCTGCCCAGGTAATATGGAGTCGCTCTGATTAAGCAGGTTCTAATAGTTAAACAGGTTTTAACATTAAATCAGCCATAACACTAATGAACAGCATGGTGACTGTGGTTGATGCTACTATAATGTATACTTAAAAGTTGCTAAGAAAGTAGATCTTAAATGTTAGCACACACAAAAAGAAATAGTAATTATGTGAGGGGTTGGAGGTGTTAATTAACCTTACTGTGGCCATCATTTTATACTGTATAAGTGTATCAAATTGTCGTGTTGCATATAAACTTATACAATGTGATATTTCAGTTATTCCCCAGGAAAGCTGGGGTGTAGGGGGAAGAATAACCTATCAGTTTAATGAACGGCTCCCTTACTGGATCTTTTTTAAGTGTTGGGGGAGAGTGGTGTGCTCATTTTGGGGACCAGATTGAAAGTGTTTAATGAAAATTCATTATGTCTACATAGTATGACTGGGACTATCTTCCGGGGGGGGGGGGACCTGCATATGCAGAAAAAGGCATAATAAAAATAATTTATAGAATAATAGAAGGTAATTAATAGAAGGTTTGAAATCACCTAGGTGTCCACCATAGGAAATGGAAACCAAAATGTGTTCTATGCAAGTGATGGGGGTAATAATGCTGAATGTAAGAAAGTCTGAAGCAGAGTAAGATGTTTAACATGATAACACTTATTGTAAGTGAAGGTACAAGAGTGGATATCTTTGATGGGGAGAGTTGAAACTGGAACCAGGGATGATTAGTAGAGGAAAAAAAATAAATAAAAACAGAGATATATATGGATATATGATACCTTTCCATAACTCAGAATTATGAGTAATCCAATTTGGTGCACCTGAGGTTCATTTTATTAAAAAAAAAAAATAGGTGTAAACACTAAAAGAACACAGTACAAAACCATTTGCTTGGAAGCCACTGGTGCCTATCCCATGGGACTAGGCTTGTGTAAGTGATCCAGAAATAGCCAGCATTTCCTTGCTTCATTCACAGACTAATTTGTCTCATTATAGCACTGGCCACTGTTACTAATTTAGGACATGATAAGAGAGAGATCTTCTTAATACCTGAACCATATACTGGAACCAAAATGGGGATCTGGCAGTGGTAACAGTGGAATACTACAGCCAAGCACTTAGCAAAATAAGCCCAGGATATAGACCTGGGAATAAAATTTGGCTCTCCCAATGTTATTGAAGCCTCTCACTTTAGAGAAAATGTTTCAAATGTCAAACTCAGAATCACCAGTACCAACGTTTCATGTCCTACCAAACTTTGTGGAGTTTTCAAGTAGATAGAACACTAGCCAATTTTATGATTACAATGAAAAAAATTGGACAAATGTCAGCTTCCAGTAACTAAACTTGTTTACTAGTAAGCTTTCCTCCCAAGCTTGTCGCACACAGCTGCAACACTTACCTGCTAACACTCAGCAGGACACCCATCCTCAGAACAGGAAGCTGGGAAACAGGCTCCGGGCTTCTGCTTCCTTTTTGGCTCATCTGTCCCTACTTACCTTCATTGATTTCATGGCATTCCTCTAACCTCTTCCTGCCCCAAATCTGCGTTCTGGTTATCCTTGTCATTTGGTTTAATTGAAACTCATTCCTGGCCTGTTTCTTTTGCCACAGTTGCATAGAAACCTTCAACTCTGAATTTGACCCACATTACATGGGCCTGCATGTCCCTAAAATAAGTAACTCTACTAATGAATACATTGCAAAATCTGCAACTTCCCAGCCTCACCCAATTTCAAAACCTAATTTTATTCTTCACTGCCCACCATCTGGCCTTAGCAAACTGGCCGACTCTCTTATTTTTTGTGTGTCACAATGCCTGTGTCCTCGAGGGTGGTTTTTTTTTTTTTTTTAATTATCAACCCTGGAGAGTTAGGATTTAACTGTGTGTATTTGAGACTGTGTATACCATCTTTCTCTAGAATGATTCCCCACTCTTGCTAGACAGGAAGAAAAGAAAGGGAGAATTTAAAGAACATGCTTCTGTTCCAAGTTTAGACAGCGACCCTAACACACCATGAATAAGGAGTAATCAGACACTCCCCTCTGTCTGGGTCTTAAGAGAAGATAAACCAGTAAAAAATAAAGCCCATGCATGCACACACACGCATAAGCACATTTCTTCCCTTCTATGGTGGGCTCGTGAGAAACTGGGGTTCCAGGAGGAGGGTGGGGTGGAGAGATACGGGTTGGGCTCCTCAGTTGCTTTTCCTGGCTCCCCTTTCAGGGTGATGCTCTGGGCCCACCCTCCCTGCCCATGATCGGAAATACGAGCATCCATACTCCAAGGGTACCATAGCCACTGTAGCCTATATCGCTTGCAAGAGGACTTGTGTTCAGACTTGTGAGAATCTTCTGCCGGGCATTATTCCCATCCCTATCTTTACTTTCCTATTGGGGGGGTGGCTTTTCAGTTTTGTGAATACATTGGGTCAAAGGACGTTTGGATACACTGAACCGCGAAGGCGAACTCAACAGAAATAAAATAAACTGTAAGCCATTGACTTTAATCAGCAGAAATCTATGACACAGTACGCGTGCAGACACAGCCTCAACCAACTCAGATTTGTGTTGGGGCTTGCTCCACTTCCTCGGACCTTTGCTACCTTTGCAGAGTTCTAGCTGGATCCTGCCAGTCATGCTCCGGAGAACACAAAGTGATCTTCAGCCTCTAGGCAGTGTCCAGTCTACCCTGAGACTCGTCTCCATTTTAAAGATTTTTTATTTATTTATCAGAGAGAGAGGGGGAGAGAGCAAGCACAGGCAGACAGAATGGCAGGCAGAGGCAGAGGGAGAAGCAGGCTCCCCGCCGAGCAAGGAGCCCGATGTGGGACTCGATCCCAGGACGCTGGGATCATGACCTGAGCCGAAGGCAGCTGCCCAAGCAACTGAGCCACCCAGGCGTCCCTCGTCTCCATTTTAGACTCTGCAAAAGCCTGCATCCTGCACTCTTGAGGTGCTTGTTCCTTTCTCCTCTCTTTTTAATAATGGCCTGTATTAGAGAGACCTTCTTCTTTGCTCGGAGTTTGCCTCACATGTGTTCTGAGGAGGGCGTGATCCCTAGTAGATTTCTCCTCCCAGTCCCTCTGCAAGTCTGAGAGTGATAGAAGAGGGTTCATGCCATTCGTTCCTTCATTCATTCTTTCATTCATTCATCATCATTTAGCAGCCTGATATGTGACTGGTTCTTTGCCCAGTTGCTGGCTGTGCAAAGAGGAAAAGAACAGCACAGAATGCTGTGGTTATGGGATTGTCTCTGTTTAGAACCCATTTGTTGGCATGAGGAGCAAAAATGTGTTTGTGATTATAGTATATTTAATATCCTGCTACATGACAGTGCTCTACGGGTAAGCACACGCCAGAGAACTTTGCATGTGTGCTGATGGTGCAGAAACCTGTGCATGCATGAAGGGGACTCCAGTGGCTTTTTGAAAGAGCAACTCAGGGGACCAAGGAGTGTCCTGAAGCAGTCCTGATGGAGTTCAGAGTCCTGGATGCCAGTCAGCCTCCCCCATTTGGCAGACCTCTTCTCTGCAGCTCAGAAGCCAGGGACTCCCTTCAGGAGGGATATGTGTTTATTTTTCTGTTGTAGGCCTGTGCAAATGCTTTGTGTTCAGACTGTTCTGTGACTTCAAAGAGGTTCAGGAAGCCAAAGTTAGCACGGTCAGCTTTCAAATTGCAATTTGAGGATAATATTTTGAAGGAGCTATACATGAAAGCAAAGGCAAACCTTGGGAAATGTTGTGAAAATATGTTTTTCTCCTCACCAGCTAATTACCTCCTACTCATGGGCGCCCAGGGAGAGGGCTCCGTGTAAATGTTTACTGCCGTGGATGCTCCCTCATCACAGGGAACCGACAGTGCCCAATCCAAGTGTGTGCATTGACAAAGCAGAAATGCAAATAGGTGGTTCACAAGGCATTTGATTTGTTTCTGGTTTTCATGCAAAATCTGATGCGACAAGCCACAAACATGTAAGAACCCTGAAGCTGCAGTTACACCTACGACTGGGCCCTCACACTGGCTCCTCATCAATGCCCTGACCAGTTGTTAGGCAACTGGGTTGGGGGGAGGGGGGAAGTTCCAATGCCAGGGGTTGTGCTAAGGTTGGTCTCATGGGGACAGCCACCAGCTCCATGTGGCCACGGAGCATTTGAACTGTGGCTGGCTGGTCCTATGTGTGTAAGAATACATCCTGGATTTTGAAGACTTAGTACAAATACATCCGTGTGAAATAGAGTAAATCTTACATGGGTTGCAGATTGAAATGCTAACATTTTAAATGTATTGAGTTAAATAAAACAGAATTAAATGTGTTATACTAGCTTTTTACTTTTTACTTTTTTTTTTTTTTTTTTTTTTTACGAGGCCACTGGAAAATTTAAGATAACATATGTGGCTGGAATTCTACTCAGGTTAGACAGCAGGGGCTATAGTCAGAAGAAGGCAGTGGCAGAGAAGACACGGGTTTGCCTTTAAGGAACATCCCATCTTACCCATGTGACAGATAAGTCAATAGACAAGTAGGGCTGCAGTTGTTGGCACTCATGAGAAGGGCACCTAACCCCATCTGGGTCGGGAAATGCTTCTCTGGTGTGGTAGCAGAGTAATGACCCCCTCTCCACCAAGAACCTCCACCTCCTGATCTGGGGACCCTGTGAACAGAGTGCCTTACCCTGTGCGAAAGGTTTTGCAGGTGTGATTAAGTTAGGGTTCTCAGATAGGGAGGGCGCATGTAATCACAAGGGAACTTATAAGCGGACGAGGGAGGCGGAGGGAGATTTGACTACAAAGACAAAGTCAGGCAGACGTGATGTGTGGAAACCTGAACCCCCTGTTACTGGCTTTGGAGATGGAGGAAGAAGATCAAAAACCAAGAGCGTAGGCGGCCTCTAGAAGCTGGTAAAGGCAAGGAAGCGGATTCCCTAGAGCCTCCAGAAAGGAACACAGCCCCGCTGACACCTCGACTTTAACCTAGGAAGACCTACGTAGCACTTTGAAATGACAAAACTATAAGGTAACGCATTTGTGTTGTTTTAAGCTGGTCTGAGGTAATTTGTTAAAGCAGAATAAGAAATTTACCCGCCAGGCAAAGTAATACCTACTCTTAGAGCTGATCAATTAAGAGGAGTGATACGGGTGCAGAGTGAGGGCATGTGCGAGGGGCGCGAGCTCCAGCAGGGAGAGTGAGCCTTGTGCACCTTTCCAGCGTCTGCTGGTAGACTGGACACAGCCCTCCTGGGTTCAGTAGCTGTTTTCAGATCAGCCCTCAGTGTTTTGTGACAAGTATCTGTTGTCTATTTTAGGGTTCTCTGTTTTTACACCCACCAGACGCTCCAGGGTTCTCCATCCCTTGCACACACGGATGCCACGCGGGTTTCGTGGTGGCTGGTCATCTCTGGGGTTTGTGAGGATACCTTGTCGCTGATTTATCATACATGCTGCTGCCTGTCCTGTTTCGTTTTGCTCTCTAGTCACTCTCTCTGTTTATAGGTGGAGTGGGAGCGATTGGGAAAGATTATAGAACTATGAATGGTTGCGCCTATGGGTTTTGAAGAATCAGACAAGGAAATGGAGGCTTAAACATGAAGTAATTTGGGCCACATCTTAAGTAAAAGGCAAAATTGTGGTGGAATGCCAATCTGACTCCTCTTTTCCTGAGGTCATGCAAAAAATCACCCAGTTCTGACTTCCACAGTTTGAGATGGATATTGACAGAGC
The DNA here is from genome assembly GCF_030435805.1 of Mustela lutreola. Lineage (NCBI taxonomy): Eukaryota > Metazoa > Chordata > Mammalia > Carnivora > Mustelidae > Mustela > Mustela lutreola. Next base: position 36,421,128 of record NC_081293.1, read on the forward strand.
ACAGAATGATCCTAAGTGAACTGTCACATTCCTTCATTTATTTTGCAGAGACTAAGCCCCTCTCCATGGGTCTGGCTCTTTACCAGGGGCTAAAAACAAAACAAGAGGAGGCAAACAAATCGGCCCCTGCTTTCACGAAGCTCCCATTTTACTGGAATATGAGGAACAGCTAAATGCAATTAATGTGCCTGCTGCCTGATGCCCCAGCCGAGGCAGGGAACTCATGCATTCTTATCAAATTATAGCTATTATTACTATGTTTTATTTTTTTTCTACTGGTCCTAGTAAGTATCCTGCTATATGCATTTACCTAAGAGTCCTCCAAGTTACCCAAGTTCTTTGCCTCTGGCTCACACAAGGCATCAGAGAGAAGTGAAATAGTTCATTAAAAAAGAGTAAGAATGGGGGCACCTGGGTGGGTCAGTCTGCTAAGCGTCTGCTTTCAGCTCAGGCCATGATCTCAGGGTCCCAGGATCGAGTCCCGCACTGGGCTCCCTGTGGAGGCGGGAGCCTGCTTCTCCCTCTACCTCTTCCTGCTTCTCCCTCTACCTCTGCCTGTTTCTCCCTCTGCTTGTGTTCTCTCTCTCTGTCAAATAAATAAATAAAATCTTTAAAAAAAAAAAAAAAAGGCAGCAAGAATACCACTCCCTATAATCTCTTTCTACACATATACATATCCTATTGGTTCTGCTTCTCTGGAGAACCTTAATTTCTTCTAAGACATTTTTTTGAAGGTTTTATTTATTTATTTGTCAGAGAGAGAGAATGCACGTGCACAGCGGGAAGCAGCAGGCAGAAGGAGAAGCAGGCTCCCCTGCTGGGAAGGGAGCCTGATGCGGGACTTGCTCCCATGATCCTAGGATCATGACCTGAGCCGAAGGCAGATGCTTAACCAACTGAGCCACCCAGGCATCCTCCAGAGAAATTTTAGTAGCCATATTCTTTAAAAAAAAAAAAAAATCTGGAGATTGAACATCTTGCTATCCAGAGCTTTGCCTAGAGGCATCTTCATAGAGTGTGCAGCTAGGCTTTAAAGGTGGATGTGAGTTTGAATTCTGGTTGTGCCATTTGCCATTTGACTAGACTTGGGTGAGTCACTTCAAATCTCCCTCAAACCTCCCATCCTCAGCCTTCTCAGCTGGAAAATAGGAATCCACATCTCACTCAGAGAATGGGTGTAACAATTGGCCAGCACTTGGAAAGCTTCTGGCACACAATAGATACTTGATAACTTGTATTTAAACATTACTAAGGAGTAAAAATGAGATTTTCTACCCTTAGGTGGTGACAGCTGTCACTAACTTTTCTAGGCCTCCCTTGAGCTGAAAGAAAAGTATACTTCTTGAATCTCAAAGAAATCCTGGATTTCCTTCAGTAATCAATATTCAGCCAAGGACTCTGGCCTATTTTCGTCATTTCTCTGAATGATGTAAACCTTAGGTAATCAACCTCATTGTGTAGCTGCATTTCTCTCCACAAAGTTATTCATAACAAGATGACAATTAGGCGCAATTATCTCCAGAGACTGAATTGTAATCACCACAAAATGGAATTAAATTTCCATAGTATAAGGAAATTGAGAAAGTAAGGTGTCTTGACACCTTTGGCAAACTATTCATTTTCTTGTCTCTTTGCACAAAACTGTAATTTAGAAAACTGTTTTTCCAACAAAACCCAATAGGACCGCTTACAGGTTTTCCCCTCAAAACTGGTATGTCCCTGGATAGGACTCCTCACGGGAAAAGAATTTAGATTTCTTGAGCCCAGGCTAAATTCCAGGCACTGTGATCCTAGGGTCACCTCTTTCATCTGGCTCCATAAAATTGGCATTCAGAATCCCATTCTAGGGATTTAGAAATTCAGGCTCAAAGAGATGAGGTAAATTACCCAATGTTTTCAGCATTCAGATTCAGTTTTTGTCTTACTCCAAAGTCCACTATTATCAACACCACACAGCTTCTGTCAGGCAACATACTCTTTCTTCTAAAAGCTGATCAGATCTTGAGCCTGGTGAGAATTCCACAACATGAGCAAAATAGTTGGTTCTTTCTCATTGTCAGTAAAGTTGCATAAGGATGATGTTTGGCTGTTTCCCTCCTGTTAATATAATGGAGTATAGTATAATTAACATAACATAACATTATGGGATGTATTATAATATAAAACATACCTAGATCAGGGCCTTCCTCCTCAGATCAAGTCCTCCCATAATCCTGAGTCTATAACCACTTGGACATCCCATCCAGCTCTTACATTTCCTGATTTCCTCACCTCCAGTGAGTTTTCTCCAACTTCAGCCACTCAGTCTTATGGCCATGAGACTTTGTTACATAAAAACTATTATACCAAGCAATCATTAACCATGCACCCCACCATCTATGCACTTCCTTTTGCTTTAACAACAACTCCTACTTCAACCATTCTTTGACCCCCATGTGATCTTCAGTCCATTAATCCTTCTGATTTCCCCCATTCATTATCTACTTCCTTTTTCCCTTAATTAGAGTCAAGTGTCTATCATTTTCATTACACTCTTACTGACACCCTAAGTTCTTTTGTCTTTATAAATCTATATAAACTTAGAAAAATGATGGCAATATAATAATATAATAATAATAATATAATAATATATAATATAATAATAATATAGATTTAAAACTCACTATGAATAGCATGAATTTTATAAAATATGTATATGGATGACTGTGTATATATATAGAAAAATATTCAGAAGAATATTCCCCAGAATATTAACCAAGATTATGTGGAGATTTGTAGGTAAACTATATTCTGACTCTCTTTAACAAACACATACCAGTCTTACAATCAGGAAAAGGATATCATTTTCAAAATGGAATCTTTTTAATAAAGAATTGTGGAGGGATGTCTTGACACCTCCCTTTCCTTCTTGGGCAGTCAGTACTCTTGTTAGAAAGGTGTTTGACTAAACAGGCAGAATTCCAAGAGGGGTCTCACCCTGAGTTGTGGCTGTCAGACAGGCAGATGGGATGTTGTCATTGTTCTTACAAGAGGTAATGCTGTCCCATGATGAAGGTAGGGGGCCTAAGCTTCTCCCATCTGTTCCTCAGTGACCCGGTTAGGGCCGCCTTTGCAATCTTCATGAAGAAGACTTTTGGTTCCCCAAATGTAACCCACCTGGGAACACAGATCATCCTTGGATAGAAAAATTTAGATGTTTCTCATTCCTTGGAAGCAAGCTTTCTCACATCAGGATTATACCAATACATATAATAAAACTTAGAAGCAGAAAGGACTAGGAATAAAGTCTGTCCTTTTGACTGAAAAAATATAAACCAGCATCCTTTCTCAAATAATATGAATGAGTCATAGAATCAAAGAATAATTTGTCCCTTAGCTGACATGAGAGAATAGAACCTATAACAGAAACTCTAACACTTCAGCCATTGCTTTTATCAATATCAAATAATGAGAAGAAAAAAAATTGGGGGATCAGATGGACCCACATTTAAATTCTAACTCTTCTAGAGACCAGTTGTGTGAACTTCTGAAAGTGTCTAGTATTCTTTCTGAGCTTCATTTTCTTCATTGACAAAGTAACTAAGACAGCATTCACTTCAGAAGGCTTCTGTGAAAATAAAAGGAGGCAACAGTGTAAAACTCCCCGCTCGGTGCAGGGTGCCCAGTGCACATTCTAGGTACTTAGTGCACTATTAGTCCCCTAGCATTTTCTGTTTGGTCACTTGTCTTGAGAAAGCCTCAATGTCAACATGTGATAGATGTCTCGCTACCCAGAGATGGGAGGTTGGCTTGACCCCTTTATCACTACTAAATGTCTCTTTTGAATCCCTGTAATGCTTCCTTCCTTTACAGTTTCAATGATGGTAGTATAATTATACCAGTGTACTTTTGCTTTACATCATATACCTTTTTCTACTTTTTTACCCTCAATATTTCTATATAATTTTATTTAAAGTGTTCTCCAGTAAGCAGAATATAACTGGATTGTGTTACTTTTATCTAGTTGGATAGACTTAGTCTTTGAAGTTCAAGTATTATTTCATTTACATTTAATATAACTATTGAAGTATTTGGATTTAAACATCTTATTATTTGCTGTCTATTTCTCTATCTCTTTTATATTTCTTTTTGTTTTCTTTTGCATTAATTTTTTAAAAGATTTTGTTTATTTACTTGGCAGGACAGAGATCACAAGTAGGCAGAGGCAGGTGTGGGGGTGGGGGAAGCAGGTTCCCTGCTGCCCAGAAAGCCTGACTCAGGGCTTGATCCCAGGACCCTGGAATCATGACCTGAGCCGAAGGCAGAGGCTTTAACCCACTGAGCCACCGAGGCGCCCCTGTATTAATTTTTTTAAATCTCCCTCCCCTTCCATTAACTTGCTTACTATGCTTTACTTTATTATTCTTTTAGTGATTACTGCAGAGATTATAACCAGTATTTTGGCATATTTTAGTAGAATATAAATTAGTATTTTTTTAACCATTTCCCAGACAATGCAAAGACCTCTTTCTCATCTTTTATCATTTTTGTTGTGTTCTTCAATTCTCTTCCATTATTGCTATTTCTGTACAGTCAACATACATTTCTATTTGCTCATGTTTCTCCTTTCCAATATTCTTCATTTCTTCCTGCATGTCTTTGCTTTCTCTACCGTCATTTTCCTTCTACCGTTACTCTATTTCTTACTTGTCCACTGGTGACATTTTTTGTCAATTTGTGCTTGCTTGGCTTTATTTTTTTATAGAACCCAGGTTGACAATTACTTCTCTTTCAAAACATTAATCCATAATCCTACTGTCTTTTACCTTCTATTCTTTTTAACAACACATTAGCTGTAATTCCTTTGAAGATAATATATCTTTCTTCTCTTGCTGCTTTGAAGATTTTTTTTCTTTTTGTCTGTTTTTCATCAGCTTTACCATAATGTGTGCAGGTTTGATTTTCTTAGTTATTATCCCATTTGAGTTCATAGTGGTTCCTGGATCTGTGACTTAGTGTCTAAAATTAGACTTGAGAAAAAAAATCCAGTCACCACCTCTTCATTTGTTGCTTCTGCTTCATTTTCTCATTTCTTCTTCTGCAACTATAATTATATACCTATTAAAATTTTTTGCTATGCTCTTCCTTATATCTATTTTTTGGAATCTCTATTCTTTAGTTTCACTTCTCTTTAATCTGAATATTTTCTTCTGATCTTTCAGTTCATGAATTTTTTTGTTTAGCTGCTGAATTTAATATCCTGTTAAACATATCTATTGACATCTTAATTTCTGTTATTATGTTTCCTGTTCTACAAATTTCCATTTGAAATAGAAATTTTACAGTTTCCTGTTTCCTCTATCTTTTATGTCTTTGTACATATTAAGCATAAAAAATTTTAAATCCCATGATAAAGAACTTCATTATCTGGATGCCTTCTGGAATTATTCCTTTTTGTTGGTTTGTTTTTAGTCAAGTTTCTATTTTTATGCATTTAAAAAAATTGCTGGACATTATATATATAAAATTTGTGGAAATAATATGACAAGAGATATTGAAAAGGTTTAAGGATTTCCACTACCCAAAAGTCTTATTATAAATTTACAGTAACCAAGGCAGTGAGTTATTAACACAAGAATAAGCAAACAGACCAATGGAATAGAATGTCCAGAAACAGATCCTCACATACAGATATTTGATTCATGATAAATGACTGCAATGGAGTGGTGAAAGGATTATCTTCTAATAAACTGCACTGGGTCAATTAGATATTTATATTCGGGGAAAAAATGAATCTAGACCCCTATCTTTGTGGAGTGCTGGTAATGTTCTGTTCTGGGTTTGGGTGCTTGTTGCATGTATTTGTTTTGTGAATATTCATTGAGGTGTATACTGTTTGTATATATTTTATACTTTAATGAGTGTTTTTAAATTACCTGTGAAAACCACTTTTTTATAAAAAGATTTTATTTACTTCTTTGACAGAGACCACAAGTAGGCAGAGAGGTGGGGGGTTGGGGGGGGGAAACAGGCACCCTGCTGAGATCATGCCCTGAGCCTAAGGCAGAGGCTTAACCCACTGAGCCACCCAGGCACCACTGTGAAAACCACTTTTATACAAAGCCACCAGTTCTCTTTAGCGCCACATTATAAAAGATAAATAAAAATTATTTATTTTATTATTTTAAAAATTAAAATAATATTTAAAAGTAAAAATATCAAATATTAGCTTCCTGAGTATGACCTTATCATCTTGACCTGAGTTGTTCAATATGGTAGCCACTAGCTACATGTGGCTATTGAGCACTTCAAACATGGCTATTAAGCACTTCAAATATGGCTAATCCAACTGAGAAATTGCTTTTAAATTTTTATTGAATTTTAAAACTTATCCATAACATAGTTATTGGCAGGGAAATGAGTGTGGAACAACTTGGGTATGTGAATTTACTTTTTCAACTGTAAGTTTTATAAAATCTTAAACACAAAGCAAGTATTTCTGAAATGTTAAAAATTTAGCAGCTGAATTGAATTGACTCTAAGATCCATCAGATTTGGTGTGGAAAAAAATGTAAAAATCTCATTAATTTTTATACTGATTACATGTTGAAATGATAATGTTTTAGACATAATAGATTTAGTAACACATAATTAAAATTAATCATACCTTTTTATTTTAGTTTAATTTTCCCTGCACATAATTGGTTTATTGAAAAATCTGATTCATTGTGATACAGGTATAGAATTGATTTGTTGTTTTTCTTTTCTTTTTTCTTTTTCCCCTCCCCCTCCCCCTAGTCCCATAGGCTCCACACCAGTGGAGAGCCCAACACAGGGCTCAAAATCAACCATGAGATCAAGACCTGAGCCAAGATCAAAAGTCAGACATTCAACAAACTGACCCACCCAGGTTCCACTCTTTTTTTTTTTTTTTTACTTTTAATTCCAGTATAGTTAAGTTACAGTGTTACATTAGTTTCAGGTATACAACATAGTAATTCAGTAATTCTATATATTACTCAGTGCTCATCATGACAAGTAGACCCTTAATTATCTTCACCCTTTCCCCCATCCACCTCCCCTCTGGTAACCATCAGTTTGTTCTCTATAGTTAAGAGTCTGTTTCTTAGTTTGTCTCTTTTTTTTTTGTTCATTTGCTTTATATCTTAAATTCCACATATGAGTGAATCATAAGTGAATAATAATCTCCAACCAACTTATTTCACGTAGCATTATACTCTCTAGATTCATCCATGCTGTTGCAAGAGGCAAGACTTCATTATTTTTTATGGCTAAGTAATATTCCATTATGTATAGATATAGATACCACTTCTTTGTCCACTTATCTAGTGATGGACACTTGGGCTACTCCTATAATTTGACTATTGCAAACAATGCTGTAATAAATATAGGAGTATATATATCTTTCCAAATTAGAGTTCATTTTCTTTGGGTAAATACCCTGTAATAGAATTACTAGATCATATGGTAGGTCTATTTTTTATTTTTTGAGGAACTTCCATACAGTTTCCCACAGTGTCTGCACCAGTTTGCATTCCCACCAACAGTGCAAGAGGGTTCCTTTTCCTCCACATCCTCACCAACATATGTTGTTTCTTGGGTTTTTTATTTTAGCCATTCTGACAGGTGTGAGGTGATATCCCACTGTGGTTTTTGATTTGTATTTCCCTGACGATGAGTGATGTTAACCATCTTTTTCTGTGTCTGTTAGCCATCTGTATGTTTTCCTCTGAGAAATATCTGTTCATGTCTTCTGCTATTTTTTAATTTGATTTTTTATGTGTTGTTGTGTAAGTTCTTTATATTTTTTGGATACTAATCCTTTATCAGATGAGCCATTTGCAAATACATTTTCCCATTTAGTAGATTATCTTTTAACTGTGTTGATAGTTTTCTCTGCTGTGCAGAAGTTTTTATTTTGAGGTAGTCCCAGTACTTTATTTTTGCTTTTCTTTCCCTTGCCTGAGGAGACACAAGTGAAAAAATGTTACTACAACCAATGTCAGAAGAATTACTGTCTGCATTCTCTTCTATGTTTTCTGGTCTCACATTTACGTCCTTAATCCATTTTGAGTTTATTTTTGTGTATAGTGTAAGTGGTCCAATTTCATTCTTTTACATGTAGCTGTCCTGTTTTCCCGACACCATTTGTTGAAGAGACTTTTTCCCTTCACATATTCTTGTGGCCTTTGTTGAAAATCAGTTGACCATATAATTATGGATTTCTGGGGTCTCCATTCTGTTCCATTGATCTATGTGTCTATTTTTGTGCCAATACCTTATAGTTTTGATTACTGCAACTTTGTAGTATATCTTGAAATCTGGAATTTGCAATACTTCCATTTTTGTTCTATTTCAAGATTGCTTTGGCTATTCTGGGTCTTTTGTGGTTTCGTACAAATTTTAGGATTGTTTGTTCTAGTTCTATGAAAGTGCTGTTATTTTAATCAGAATTACATTAAATTTATAGATTGTTTTGGGTAGTATGGACATTTTAATAATATTTGTTCTTTCAATCCATAAGCCTGGAATATCTTTCCAGTTGTTTATGTCATCATCAATTAATTTCATCAGTGTTTTATAGTTTTCAGAGTACAGAACTTTCACTTCCTTGGTTAAGTCTGTTCCTAGGTTATTTTGTTGTTTTTGATGTAGTTGTAAAAGGGATTGTTTTTCCTTTCTTTTTTTTTTTTAAGATGTATTTATTTATTTTAGAGATAGAGCACATGCACGTGTGCAAGCACGACCATGGGTTGGGGTGGCGGTGTGGGGAGGAGATAATTTGGACAGAGGGAGAAGAAGAGGGAGAAAAGAAGATTCTCCATTTAGCATGGAGCCTGACATGGGGCTCACTCCCATGACCCTGAGATCATGACCTGAGCCGAAATCAACAGTCAGACAGTTAACTGACAGCCACCCAGGTACCCTGGGATTGTTTTCTTAATTTCTCTTTAGGCTTCTTCATTATTAATTTTACATAAATGTAATGGATTTCTGTATATTGATTTTGTATCCTGTGACCTTACTGAATTCATACGTTAGTTCTAGTTCTTGTTTTTTTTGTTTGTTTGTTTGTTTTTGTTTTTTTTTTTTTGGTGGAATGTTCAGGGTTTTCTATACATCATATTATGTCAAATGCAAATAGTGAAAATTTAACTTCTTCCTTGCCAATTTGGATGCCTTTTATTTCCTTCTGTGTCTGATTGCTATGGCTGGGACTTCCAGTACTATGTTGAATGATGTAATGAGAGCGGTATTTTAGTTTTTGCTAATGTGGCTCTTAGAAAGTTTAAAATTGCACATACGGATTGCATTGTCTTTCTATGGGACAGAACTGACCTAGATGAAATAAACATGGGAAAAACATGAGAGAAAGGGTCTCTTTCTAGTCTTCACTCATAAAATGCATCAACCTAATTAAAGATAATAAACATCAGTAAATATTCCTCAATTTGGATTTAATCACATGTCAGATTTTTTCTCAAACACTTCTGGAATTGTTTGTTAAATGTAAAAATACTTTTACAAAGTAAAAAAAGTAAAAGTATACAAGAACAGGTAGAATTTGTTCTCTTTTCAAGTGCATTATTGTCTCCTTTGCTAGACAGCAAGCTCCTTAAGATGAGACCAAGTCTTTTACCTCTATGCATCCTTAAACACTGGCTTGTCTGAACAAGTGTTAGGCACTCAATAAGTCCTTGATGGTTAATTCCAGAAGCCCTTCTGTGTAAAAGCTGAAAAACATCCAGTCTGTGAGAAGTGTTTTATTTGAAAAGCTGGGCTTTCATTCTTTGTTGCTTCTAGATTGACTAGAAATGGAAAAACCAGTATTTGCTCTTCTTGTCTAGAAATATATCTGTTGCTGCTTTAGATCCTGTGAACTATAAAACTCCTATTGAAATCAAAGCCAAGGTGTAAGAGTAGATAATTGGATAATAAAGAAGGCCTAGTAAAGATCTATACTGTGGACTTTGTTTAAAATTTTTACAGATTATGGGGTGCCTGGGTAGGTCAGTTGGTTGAGTGTCTGCCTTCGGTTCAGGTCATGATCTCAGGGTGCTGAGATCCAGCCCCGCATCAGGCTTGCTGCTCAGTGGGGAGTCTGCTTCACCCTCTTCCTCTGTGATCTCTTCATTTTCACTCTCTCTCAATAAATTAATAAAAACCTTTACAAATTAATTAACCTGTAAACATTTTATTTATTACTCACATTTACCATTCCTCTTTCCTAAAACACCACTATATTCCAGAAAAGGGATAAAGACATACACCTGTGAGGATAAAAAGAACAGGAAACAGCAGACAAAGACAGCAGGTGCAGAACTTAGAGATTGGTGGAGATGGGGCAACTGTCTTGGCAAAATCATAGAGTACAAAGCTAACTACGTAAGGAGCAAAGCCAAGAAGCAAGAGGGTTGATGGTAAAGAACTCCTGAAGTCTCATAAATTGGAGGTTCCAGGGACCTCTGAAGTATGGTAGGTACAGGAAAGAAGAGAGTGGTTGAAAGTCTGCATAGGGAGACTTTAGTTTCTTTTCTTCACGATCTCCTTTTCAGAGGAGAATGCATTTATCTGATATTGTACAAAAATACAGCAAGTCTTGGCCTGATAATCCTATAGTAACTCCAACCACTTAACCACACATATATGCATGGGAACTGCTTCTGGAACAGAACATCAATCATAAACATGAAATTACAGCTAAGAATCAGAAGACATTTAAGAAAACCCTGCATATAACAGACAGATATTAAACAGAAATAAGTCTGACAAAGAGACAAAGCATAAGAGAAGAAAATTTATCCCAACACACTCAAAATATGCAAAAGAAAAAAGTTTTCTTCTCCAGAAAAGAAGAGGAGGAAGCTATAAAAAGGAACATCAGATTTTTTTTTCAAGTTTATAACTTTTGAGGTAAAGAGAAGATTCTAAGATCTCTCAGTGAAGGAAAAACAGTCACCTGAAAGGATCAGTAATCAGAATTTCATCGGATTTCTCAATCACGATACAAGAAGCTGCCATGTAGATGATCATGTGGAAGACAATGGGATGACACTTTCAGAGTCTTCGGGAACAAGATGCATACTGCATTTCTAGATGCAGCTAAACTCTAAAATGAGAGCAGTGGTAGGAAAAGAAATATTTCCAGATATGTCAGGTCTCAAATTATCTCACAAGAACACTTTCTCAGGAAATCAATGCGAGATAGCTGAAACCAGAATGAAGGTACAGTCCAGGACGGAGGGAAACTGAGCTCCCAGAAGACAGATGGTCTACCCAGCAGAGTAGGGAACAGAAGTCTCTGACCAGTGGAGAAGGAACAATCCCAGGATGAATACTAGGCAGCAGCCCAGATTCAAACAGGATGACAGTGAGCTCCAGAAGGAGAAGATAACACTGGGAATGTTCTAACATACAGAGATGAGGTTTACTCTTCTAGGGCAAAGTTTGGCATGAATGATTGATAGGTACAGTAGAAATTCGCAAAAAAAAATTTTTTTTAATGAAGCAATTGGTTAAGTTCAGGCAAAACAAAGTTTAGTCATCGCAGGAACTGCATGACTCAGCTCTGAATAAGAAGGTAAACTATGAATAATGATTTAACCATAAAGATGACACAACTATATAGGGGTCAGGGAAGTGTGTGTGTTGGGGGAAGAGCATAAGACAGCAAATTCTCGTTTGCCAGGCAGTTTTTTTAATAGATATTAATATTGAAATATTAATATATATAAGTAGATATCTGATACTGATTTCAATAAATATTAATAGAGGGGCACCTGGGTGGCTCATTGGGCTAAAGCTTCTGCCTTCAGCTCAGGTCATGATCCAAGGGTTCTGGGATCAAGCCCCACATCAGGCTCTCTGCTCAGTGGAGAACCTGCTTCCTCCTCTCTCTCTCTGCCTGCCTCTTTGCCTACTTGTGATCTCTCACTGTCAAATAAATAAATAAAATCTTTTTTAAAAAAAAATTTAATATTAATAGAAATATGCTATTTAGAAATCAGTAGATAGGGGCTTATGTGGTTAAGCATCTGCCTTAGGCTCAGGTTGTGATCCCAGGGTCCTGGCATTGAGCTCCACGTTGGGCATCCTGCTCAGCAGGGAGTCTGCTCTCTACCCTTCCCCTTGCTCCTGCTCTCTTTCTCCTGTCAAATACATAATCTTTCAAAAGAGAAAAAAGTAATCAGTAGATAAATTCCAGAATATATACTCCCCAAAAACATCATAGTGATTGTTTCCAAGAAATCACCCCTGGAAAATGAAGGAAGTATGAAGGATAAGGGACTATTTCTCTCTCAGCTATGTGTATGCATTGATTTTTCTTTAAAAAATAACAACTAAAATTTACTTTTTTAAGTAAAAAAATATATACTTTATTCTTCAGTTTTGAAATCATATACGTGTCTCATTTGAATGTGACTCCACTCCTTGGCTCCTTGGTGTCCCAGCTTCATCAGTTTAATCCTGAACATGACCCATACTCCTGGTGCTGGGAGAGATGCTTTCCTGATACTCACTCATGGAATCTTCACAACAACCATATGAGGAAGTCCACTGAAATTCTGTTTTCAAATAAAGAAATAGAGAATCTTGGCACCTGGGTGGCTCAGTGGGTTAAGCTTCTGCCTTCGGCTCAGGTCATGATCTCAGGGTCCTGGGATTGAGCCCCGCATCAGGCTCTCTGCTCAGCAGAGAGCCTGCTTCCTCCTCTCTCTCTGCTTGCCTCTCTGCCTACTTGTGATCTCTCTCTCTCTGTCAAATAAATAAATAAAATATTTAAAAAAGAAAGAAAGAAATAGAGAATCTGAAACAGAATTTAAAAAAAAATTTCCCAGCATTCCTTGGAGTCACTGCTGATTCAGTGACCTATTTCTGGCCAAGAAGATGTAAACAGAAGTCTGCATGTACTTCATCTTCCTTGTAGCAGAAACACAGGTAAGGTATGCTGCAGCCTTCTTGAAACAAGGAACATACAAGCCACACACAGAGAATGAAGGCTGGAAAAAATGAAAAAAGCTTCTTAGTGAGCCACCAAGCCATTCATGAGTATCTACCTCCAGACTTCTTAAAGTGAGGAACATAAAAGTGTTTCAAATACTTGAGCCACTCCAGTAAGATTTCTGGTGTGCAACCCAGTAGATACAGGCTCCAAGCCTCTTCTCTTTCCCAGATCCTGTTGCCCCTCAGATACCAAATTAAAACCATCAGGGGAGAAGAGTGCAGTTCCAAGTACAGATTTCCCTCTTGGATATGTTCTTTCACATTTCTCTCTGAAGGTGCATGAAGGTGGGAGGCTCCTGAGAAAGTGCTGGTGAACTGCAAAGTCACAGAAACAGCCAACTTCCTGAAGCATGAGTCATTATTTCCTTGGCTCAGTGGGCTAATCAGTGGAAACTTTCCTTTGGAAGCCTTTTGCTGGGATCACTTAGGATGGCAGAATGGCATGAGGACAGCTGTAGCCCAGAGCTAAGCAGGAATCATACTGGACTCAAATGGCTTTGGTTTTTTGTTTTGTTTTGTTTCATCTTTAAAGCTAACTTATTTTGGCCTAAGTAACAAACATAGGAATTATATTAAAAAGTAAAGAAAAAAATCACCTCTACTACAAATGTTTTCATCTTGAGTTTTGAGTCTATTTAGAATCCAGGTACTCACGTGTGCTGACTTTTCATCACTATAATCGTATATACACATTTTCACATTGCCTTAACATTATCACAACAAACCCTAGAAGTTTTTCCACACTCATTTTAATAACATTCTTTTAATAAATACCTACTCTGTGATAGGCAGTAATGTAAAAACTACAGACTGAATAATATTTCATCAAGTAGATGTATCATGATTTACTCAACCATTCCACTAAGAATGGATATTTAGTTATTTTCTCCAGGTTTTCCTATTATAGATAAAAGATGCTGCTGTGATCATCTTCACAGGCAGACATTTTGGCTTCTGATCATTAGTTCCAATTGTGAGTAGTGAGACTACTGGATCAAAGAGTAAGAATATCTGAAGACTCTTAACCATAAATATTTTCAATGGGGACCTCAGCTACCTTCACCAGAGTTGCACTGTGCTTCCTTCTTCAGGTCAGCATCTTTTGAACCAAAATCTTAAATGGTGGACTTTGATTAGAAGAACCCAAGTTACGTGTCTTTGTTGTAGTAGTGAGGAAAGCTGGAGAAGTGACTATCCAATTTCTACCTTGAGACACTGAGATGTGTGGGGGAAATTTCCCAACATAGAAATGTGTTTAGAAAGTATTAGCTCCTAATCCAAGTGCCCCCTCCAAAAAAAAAAAAAAAAGAAAAAAAAGAAAGTATTAGCTCCTGGGTGGCACCTGGGTCACTCAGTTGACTTCAGCTTCTGACTTGATTTCAGCTCAGGCTCCTGGGATTAAGTCTCACATTGGGCTCCCTGCTCAGCAGTTAGTGCTTCTCTCCCTCTCTTGCCCTGACCATCAACCCACTCGTGCACATGCTTTTTTGCTCTCTCTCTCAAATAAAAAAATCTTTAAAAAATAAAAGAAGAAGTAGCAGCCAGCCCAAACTCATGCTATCTTGTCTTATGACTGAATTGACTAGGACAGTTCTCCCAGTAGACCCTACAATATGGCTTCATCTTTTACCACTCAACTGACATTATTCTTAAGAAGGTCCCACTTGACCTTATATCCACCAAATATACTAGTCACTTTTTAGCCTTTCTCTTGCCAAGTGCTCTAACTTTATTTTGGTAATTCCTCCTTTTCTTTGAAACTTAGTGCTTTGGTTCCCATTGAATTATACTTGACAAGTTCTCTTTCTTCATATCAGACAGTTCCTTCTTGGTCTCCTTTTTGATCTTCCTCCACTGATCCCCCAATATTGGTATTCTTTGATGTTTCACATGTAACTGTATCTTCTCATTACTCTAGATACTTTTCTCAAGCAATATCAATTTCCCTCATCAATTTAACTATCACCTTATATCAGGCTTTGGATAAGAAAAAAGAAACCACTTTATGTATGTCAAATATAAAGGACTTAAAACAGGAAACAACAAACCTTGAAAGGACTATGGATAGTGAAAGTCAGGGGAGCCACCACAGATGATCTCAGAGGTCATTTTGGCTCTCTTGACCTGTGTGAGTAGTTATAAAGAGCTCTCCTACAAGCTGCTTTGAACCTCACATCTCCCCTATCTGCCTGCTGTTGGCTCTGGAAAGTAATCGCCTCTTCTGTTTTGTCTTCCAACTCTCTAGTGCATCCTGTCTTAAATCTCTGTACTATACTTTCTAGAGCAAGAGTATCCAGTCACAGAATCCCCAGAAAAAAAAAAAAATGAGATTCACTGTGTTTGGACTTTTCTAGGTACACATTCAATTCTTAACCAATGCCCAGCTCTCTAGGTGACACACATGACTTGTCTATGCTCATCAGTACATGCCATTCTCCCAAACTCAAGGTGACTGGCTTAATCTAAGTCACATGCTCTACACCCACAGAACCACAGGTGGAATCAGCTTCCCAGAACCAAATAGATCCCAGTTGAAATCAAAGTCTCTTATGGAGGGGGAAGAAGGAAAACAGGAATCCTCAGGTGTCCACTGTCCAACCCTACTTCCACTGTCTTCATTTTCTCCTGCAAAACCACAGGAGTCTTATCATAACCAGTAACTCCTTCCCTACTCCATGTTTCTCACTACAGCCAGTCACTTATGTAACATGTAAATCCGGCCCTGTCACTTCTCCCTTCACCTAATTCTAGATAAAGTCCCTGTGATCTGGTCCTCATCACAGATGAGTGTAAGGTAACTCTTACACTCATCTCTCTCTAATCCCAGCCTCACTTTTTATGCTCCAGTAGCCTCCAAATACAACATGCCTGCCACCATGCCTGGCATGTGGTATGTGCTCTACCAGTGGTTACTGAGTAAGTAAATAAATGAATAAATGAAACAAGAGGAGAGTATTGATTTTCATTCTAAAATAAAACTAAGGCTAAGGTAGACTTCAAGTTCTTTTTGTATCTCACTTCCCTCCCATCCTGCACAGGGGCTCTATGCACAGTGGGTGTTCAAAGATGCTTGTTAGTTGACAAAATTAGCACATTCATTTTACCACCCAAGAAAGAGCTCCATTGAATTTTGATTCCTGGCAATTTAAAAAGATTTTCTGGGTGTTATAATTATTGGCCCGTTGTAGGAAAAAAAGTGGGTGAAAGAACTCATTAGCTCATTAAAATACAATGAAAGGAACATAATTAAAACATTTAGCAATTTCTGGATCACAGAAAATGAATAATCAAGAGGTACAAAACAAACTCTCTACCAGTCCTTGGCTGCGGCAAGCGACACTTCCTGCTTTCCCTTAACACTGTCAACTGGCTGGCTCAGAGCCCTCTCCTCTATCCCTTCACTACCCCTCCCCACAAGAGAATGGGTTTTAATGAGCTTTATTCTTAGCCCAGAGCCTGGAAGTAGGGGCAGCATGGAGCTTGGCAGGGAAGCCCTTGAATACCTCAAGGGGAGAACTGGGCTTTCTGACCTCTGTCCCTGCTTTTAGAAGTTTGTTTTTTGGCCCAACAACTGTATCGGCCACTGGGCTGAGCACCTTACACATACCCCACTGAGTCCCCACAGATGAGATACATATAATTCTTCCTTTCATGGATGAAACTAAGGCTCAGTACTATGCCCTAAGTCACACAGGCTGCTGATAGAGTCAGAATGCACTTAAACAGTATCAACCAGACTCAGGAGTTCCTGCTTTTAATCACTGTGCAAACCTGAATAATCAGAGGATTCTCCTTCTGTGATTTCAGTAATGTTTGGTCCTGCAGGGCCTAGAATGGGAGGATTTAGTCTGCCCCACCAGTCCCACACCAGCAGGCACAGCGGCCAGCTCTCTGCATGTTGATGGGTGGCTGATGTCATTTCTGTTGTCCTCACAACCCTGCTCCTTGAAACTTTCACCCTCACACCTCCTATTGCCCCATCATTTCCTTATTCCCTCGTGTCTCTTCACCCTGTCCCCACCCACAAGTTCCCAGCAATCACCAAATGTCCTTGAGTTCCTCCTAGTGACATGGACTGTCTAGAGATCTGATGACACAGAAGGAATAGCAGTGTCTCATCTGAAGATGCTCAGAGGAAGAACTCAGGATTACAAACCTCTGGCAGCAAAACCCAAAGGGAGAAGTACTGTCAGGCAGGTAGGCTGGGACCAGGAAATAGGAACAAGTTTGATTTTGACTTTAGACCACAGTCTTGAGGACATCTCATATTAGACATTATGCCAGAAGTTTTCATATTCACTATGTCATATATTCCCACTATGAAGCCACATAGCTCATCTACTTACTCACTATTCACATTGTGCCACAAACCGAGATTTTAACCCCCAGGGCAAGCCAATCAAGTCAGTTTTCTAAAAGAGACCTGGTTCTCAGTGATGTTTTGTTTTTGTTTTTTCAGATTTTATTTATTTATTTGACAGAGATCACAAGTAGGCAGATAGGCAGGCAGGGAGAGAGAGAGGAAGCAGGCTCCCCGCTGAGCAGAGAGCCCAATGCGGGGCTCCATCCCAGGACCCTGAGATCATGACCTGAGCTGAAGGCAGAGGCTTAACCCACTGAGTCACCCAGGCGCCCCTCTCAGTGGGTTTTAATAAAATTTTTTTATCTTCTCGTTTAGGTTAATTATTCTTGCTAGGGAGAAACAGGGTCTGGCTCAAGGGAGTATGTAACAAAATTTTTAAGTATAAAATACTTCTTTAAATATTAAAAAATTATATGCCCCTGTTATTTATGCCCATATACCAATCTGAATCTCAAGGCACGTAATAGTGACTGGCACATGTGAAAGATGGACTTATTCCCCTCAGCTTGACCAATATTTATACAGGTTTTTTCCTTGACCTCCCTTTTCTTAGGGCATAGACTTTGGAAAACTTGCAGTTATAAATTCTTTCTCTGGCTCTTTGAGATGTAAATCTTCTCCCAGGCTTTTTTTTTTTTGTTTTTTTTTTTTTACCAGTTTTACAACTCAGGAGTGGCATTCTCAAGGACCTGGGAGCTATCCCTTTGGAATGTAATCATGGGAAGTGCTAGCACCCCTATCTCCCAGTCTCTGTGGGATGGTAGGAGCCTGTGTTAGTCAAGGTTCTGCAGAGAAACAGGACACAATCCAATCCATAGACTATATAGACATACCTTTCACACTCTTCTCCTTGACACAGTCCCAAAACATTCAAGAGAATAGATGGGAAACCAAGAGTGGAATTGGGAGAGAAGTTCAATCAATCATCGGAAAGGCCAGAGTCGAAATTGCAGCTGCCTGAATTTCCGCCTGAAGTCCTGAAAAAAATAATGTGTCTGAAGAAATAATAGAGCTAATATCAGAAATGTTCAGTGAAGGGAGACATGCAGAAATGGCAGAAAGAAAAATGTATCAAGGTAGAGGGTGAACAAGACTCTATTCTTCCAAAAGCACTGAATAAAAGCAGACTGGCCAGAACTGCCCAGCCAGGGAGGGATCCCTGGATTCCATCAGTGTGAAGAACACCTGGCCTCTTGCTTCTCTCCTTTGTGTTGTTTGCCCTATGATGTAGCACCCATTAGATGCTAATCACTTCAGCTCAGAAAGAATAAGGAAAGGAGAAAGGAGATAAAAGGGATGATGAAATTCAAATCCTTTATAACAGTTCTGGGCAAGGACCAAACTTCATGTTAACCAGAACAAAGGCAAAGCTAGGAGAAAGGGGTTTCCTTCCTGGTAGATCTTGGATCTTCCAGTTGGTGGAATCCAGGAAGAGACCCCTGTTACCCATTTTCTGCGAGCCTTCTTATATCACATTCTTCTGGCCCAGTTAAGCCTCCCTGGGCTCTGACAGAGATGGTGGGGTGTGTCCCTTTCTCTAGGAATCATCTGATTGTTTGGCATCCAGTTCCTGGGTCTCCCCTCCCTATTCCGGTGGCTTAGCACCCCAGAAAGTTTGGCTCTCTCCATAGTTCTTTTTTTCCTCATTTTCTTAACTAAGATACATGCATATAATTTAAAAACAAAAACAAAAACAAAAACTGAAATATCCCCCCAATCCTCCTGGTTTTCCTCTCCAGAAATAACCACTATTCCTGATGCATCTGGACAGAGAAACTTTATACTTTGAAGTGCTTAATAATCAGTGCATTTTACATACACTTATACAACAATCTGTGCCCCCAGGCAGTGGGTATATGTAGACCCCATATTACCATTTACTTCAGGGTTGCTGTAATTTGTTTTACTATTCTAAGCAGACACTACCAGGGTGAAGTACATTAAGGTTATAGCTATGAATCAACTTGACACTTTCAAAGTGCTAGACAAATGTGTTATCATTTGTTGTTTGTTTTTATTAATAGGATTAAAATTTTATTTTACTTGCCATAAGGAGTTCTACACAAAAATGAATGGGCTCACCCTGCCAGCTCTCGTTTAATGGCACTTCAGTTAGCCAGAAGAATTATGATGGGGGAAACCGTTTGCCACAGTCCTCCCAAGCCAGGCCTTATAACTAAATGGAGCAGTTTATAAAGAGCAGCATTTTCATTTATCATGTATAGTAAACAAAAAAGACAGGGGTACTGACTTCCCATGTTCAACATACCCCACCCCTGTTCAAGAAAAGGGTACCTGTATAGACCTGACATTCTCTCCTTTACAGCGTGCATGGTTGGTGACCAATGTATCTTTTATAACCCTTCCTAAAACTTAACTCAGTTTCCTCTGCAAGGCTCCTGCTCAGGAAAGGGAGTCAGAAAAATAAGATCAAGACTCAGAGCAGGAGGGGCACCTGGGTGGCTCAGTTGGTTAACCACCTGCCTTCGGCTCAGGTCATGATCCCAGGGTCTTGGGACTGAGCACCACGACAGGTTCCCTACTCAGCAGGGGATCTGCTTCTCCCTCTCCCTCTGCCTGCCACTCACCCTGCTTGTGCATTTTTGCTCTCTCTCCCTCTTTCTGTCAAATAAATAAATAAAATCTTAAAAAATAAAAAAAGTCAGAGCAAGAGAATGAGATACCTGAGTTCAACAGAGTCTCCTCACCTGGGGTGGCTGGCTCTGAAGCCCATTCACAGGGTAAAAAATGTATATCACCAAATTGTCCTTGAAAATCTATTATAAAGGCATTACCTTGTTGTTGTACAATCTCTTAGTAAATCCAATTAGTGATCCAACGCATCACTGATTCTTCAGTTGAGCTCCCGTGGAAGTCTTTGGTTTGTTTTTAGAGGCATATTCATGAGGAATGCAAATCACCAAACGCTAGAATCACCCTCCACACAGTGGTTCACTCACACTGGAAGATGCACTTGGGGAACGAGAGAAAAGCAGATTCACATCTTCCATTCCTTCCTTCTCTTGGGTGTAGAGTCACCGAGTGCAATGGGCAGCAGAATCACCGGCCCTGTGAAATGACTTCTCTCCTGAGTTCCTCTTCCATCCACTTTCAGACTGCTGGCTGAGTCTGGTTGATTACCTAACAGAAGCTTAAAAGATACAGCGGCACTCCACAACAACCAACAACCCCATACTTGTAACTATGGCTCTGATATTTTACAGTGCTCTCTATACATCCTGCATTATTGCCCACCAGATCCCCTAAGAACCGCCCTCCCCTGAAACTGCAGTATAAGAAGAGTGCTCACTTCTCACTGGCATTCTATGAGCCTTGGATACAAGTGGCAGCCTAATTACTAGTGGCTGAACAGCTGTCTTCCTAATGAGAAATCCACTAATTCTAAGAATCAGCATTTTTATAACCAGGTAGGTCATGATAACTAGTACCAAAATCATTTCTACTTTGATTTCTACTTATTTATTTCTCATTAAAATAAATTCAGTATATTTTGTACTCCTTTCCCCTGACAAAATCATCTTTGAGTAATATTCTGAAGGGACCGCCTTTAATTTCTTCTCCTCCTAATGTGAAATAATCACAAATGGAACTTTAGGAAATCTCCCATACAGATGCAAGAGGGATTCTGTGGTCATAGGAGTGTAATACCAAGAGAAGATGTTTATTTTCAAAGTACATTTTATTCTCTGCTAGATCTGATAACTATCAGTAAATCTCGCTTAGCCTAACAAACAGAAAACCCAATATAAGCTATGCTCTATGACTGCATTTTTCAAAATTTGTTCTCTGGAACACTATGTCCACAGAATTCTTATAGGTATTAGAACAAGGCACTTTGGGAAACGTTTTTGGTTTTGAAGAGTTCATTTACTGCGGGACTTCTCAGAGCCTTTAGTGTGCTAATATTCATGGTATATCTCCAAGAGGAAGATACAACATGTTCCCAAATGTATATGGTCATAGAACCCTTTTCACAGAATATCTCATGGGGCTAGTATTCCATGGAGCATACTTCAGGAAACACTGCTCTTTTTAATATGTGTAATATGTTGGGCATAAGCCAGGATAGGAATGGTCCAGAAACAATGGAATCATTCAGAAGTACAAATATCAATAACCACTATCTTTCCAAGCCCATTTACAGAATTGGGCCCTGCCTCTGGGATCTGCAGGGAAAAGCTGTAAATGTTTATAGGAGGTCTAGATCCACATTCAATAGGGCTAGTTAATGAAGATGATTCTCTGGGGAAAAGGTTCCAGACACCAAACAACAAAAGTCAAAAAATGTTCTGGAAAAAAAACGGGACAGAAGCAAGATCAGAGGGCGAATGGGATTGAAAATAAGAAAATAAAAGGATAGAGTACAAACAGGAAAGAAGAGAAGTTCTGGAATTAATTCCACATATTATTAGAGCTCCCACCAGGTACTTGTCACTGGGTAGATGGGCATATTTTTCTGGACTAGGGACCTTCTAGCTAGGTCTGTGTAGCCCTTCACAGATCCCAGGCAAGCCTCCTCTTCCTTCTCTGTGGCCCTGCCTGGCTGACCACAAGTGGGTCCAAACACAGGTGTCCCTAAAATCTTACCTTATCTTACTCCCTGACTAACCCAACTCAAAGCCAAGTGTATATGAGCTTCAGCATGCCAGTGATAAGAAGTATGATTACAGGTTGCTCCCCAAAACCCTTTTGCCAGTTAGAACTAGGAACAGAGCCCCAGGAATGACTATCCAACATATGTGTCCCTCCTACACTGATGGACCTCAGATCACCTTCAACCCTCCAGCCCCTACCATTGGCTCAGTCAAGGTTCCTGACTGACCCCTATACCCATGTTCCAATGCAAATTCCTCCCAGGACTGTCATCTTCGTTGGGCCAGAGCCCTGACTTTTGATTCCTCAACCTCTGAATAGTACCTTTTTTACCTGAAAAGAGTTCAGAAAATAGTCCATCATGAATTCATCATTGCTATGCCCTTCTCAAATGGGAGAATTTGACTATTTCATCTTTAAGGCCCATTTCACTACACCTCTGCCTCTCATAGAAGCCAACCCCTTACACCTGTACCTTGCTCACTTAGGTCAGATCCCCAGAGCCAGAAAGCTTGCTGCTGTCTTCTGCAACGTTGTTTCCCAAGAGTTGTTGTCTAGCCTTCTGTACCCTTTCCAAGATGCTAGAGTGTTTCTTTAGTCAAAGTTCATTGGTGACACCTTGAGGCCAGGATTCTCAATCTTTCTTCCAGGATAATTGAGGATCCCTGTACTTTTTCTGAGGTCCACATGGGGGTTCCATAAGTTTACTAACAGATCTGATATTCCCATATCTGAGATCAAGCATTTGCAATTACTGAGCAAGAACTGGGGCCTCAGTGTCCCATTATTGTCCACCACCTAATCTATACTCACACAAAAGAAGACATTCACATCCTTTGTCTCTTCCAGCTCTTTAATTCTATGGGAAAACATACAGACTCGATAATACTACCACAGCTCGTTAAAATTCTTCCACAAGAGGACACAAATCTAATATCAAGATACCTCAGTATTGCTACTTACCTTATGTAAGGTACCTAACTTTTTGGAGCCTGCTTGTTTTCCTATAAAAAGGAGATAATGTTTTGGAAGGATTCAAACAGATAAGGTATACAAAGTGTTTATCACATCATCTTCCTCGTGACTAACATTTATTAAGTTCTACTGTTTTTATTATTAGGGAGAACACTAACTTAACATGTGTGGATTTGTGGATTTCATAATTTGAAACAATCACTTCCATTTCAAAGATGAATAAGAAGAAAAACTGACAGTGATGGAAGGCCTGCATGTCCCTACTGTACAAAGCCAAGTTGAAAAATGATTATTGATGTCACCTGACCCACTATTCCTCTGGTCCAAAGACTTCCTTCCTGAAAAACAAGAATCATGAAAGCAGAAAGCAAAAAGCAAACCAGAAAGTGACATATGGTTGGCAATAAACCATGAATTGAAAAGGAAGGCTTAAAGGACAGGGGAGACATGCAGATACTTGCTGGGAAGAAGCTACCAAGCTGGCTTGAAAAAGTCCCTGGCCAAATTAAAGGCAAATTCAGTTAAAAATTGGAATATATGAGTCACAAGTACAATGATGTTCTTCAAACATTTTGGCCATGATGGAACAAGAGAAAAAGAGCAGTTGAGAGAAATTACAGAGTTGTAATTCTGTGTTGGGGTAAGAAATTGATACCAATAGTCCTGGGGGGGAGGGTTGGTATTTGGTTTGTTTGTTTGTTTGTTTGTTTCCCCATGTACAGCTTATTCCCAGAGGCAGAGAAAGGACTTTTATCCCAGCTGTCAAGACTTAGTATCCAACTTCCTTTTCAAAAACCCATTTGTCCAAATGGACTTTCCCCACCCCCGTCTGTAGACACCTAAGAAACCTGGCAGGAAAGAGAGGACTGAGGGTCACCTGGTCTCATGGCTGTGCTGCTCTGCTCTCCAACCCCAGGCGAGGCAGTGGCCACTGAGCTGGGGCAGGCTGAGGGCGGCGAGCCTCGGCATCACCTACTACAGCCAGGACACCCAACACCATGTCAGAGAGCTTCTGCCCTTTCCCCATGCTGTTTCCATACATGGCTTGTGTTGGGCCAAGATTTGGATGATGAAAACAGCCCCTAGAAGAAGAAGAACAAATCTCATATCTTGCCCCTGTGGTCCAAGCATGCCCCACCACCACCACCACAGAGGAGAAGGTAGGATGCTTAAATCTGGGGCTCTTCAACAATTGTTACCAGGCTTGCATACTTTGTTTCCTTGCTCTGAGGCAAAGTCCCTGTTCACTCTCTAGTGGTAAAATGTCTAATGTTTTCAACAACTTTAGCCCTGTGCAATTTCCCAGAGCTGGACACTTAAAATGCAGTAAACAGTTAACTCAGAATTTCCCTAGAGATATGTTTGCAGGTTTTCTGTTCCAATGGCTGTCACCTTAATGCAGGTCCTAATGAGCCCAGGCCTGACACTTGCCAGCTGCCCCGAATAAGCATGTTGGCTAATAGGTTGCTCAGCACAACCTCACAAGAATCATCTTTCCAACCAACACCTTTGGGGTCTTTTTCACGCACATCCCCGGATTCCTGGCTCACACTCCTCATCTCCAACATCCCAACGCCCTCTCTTATCCTCAGTGATGCAGACCTCCTTCTTGGCCACACCCCCTTCCCCTTCCACCTTCTGTCATTGCACCTGCCAGCCCCCAGCCTGTGGCCAGCCCCTACCTTCCCCACTTCTCCATCAAACCTCAGTCCCCATGTCTTCTGAACTCTGCCTAAGACTCATCTTTAATCCCAAGTCAACTCCTCTTTTCTGCACCTTAGACTGGCATATGAGAGCCTCAGAGCTCCAAGAGGGTCTGGGAGATTTTGCTCCAGTGGCTCTCAATGTATGCTTGCAAACACCTGCATCAGAATCACCTAAGAATTGACTAAAAATACAGATTCCTTTATCCCAGACATACTACATCAAAATCTTTGAGGAAGAAGCCCCCAAATCTTTTTTTAGCCATTTCCCTAGATCATATGCCCATTTGATTTAAGGACCCTAGATTGTTCCAACCTCTTCATTTGATAAACAATGACTTCCATTCACTAAGCACAGACTATCTGCCAAGCATGTGACATGCTTTCATTTATTTAATCCTTACATCAGTATGAGATGTGTGCCATGCTCCATTTTACAGATAAGCAGATAAGGAGTCTGGAAGTGGCAGAGACAGAACTCTAACCCAGGTATGACTGAGGCCCTGAGAAGTATAGTCCTAGACCCAGAGGCTGCAGAATGGAAGGTACACTGAGCCTCATTAGAAGTTTACTTCGAAATTTATATTCTTCTGCTACAAAAGCAGCACTGACATGCTTGCATTCACCCAGTAAGAGAAGAGATTGAGAGCACTCAATGGGTTCCTGTAGATCCTGGGCCTGGATCACTCTGAAAAAATCATAAAGTCAGTGTTCCTTCAACAACAGAACCTTTGGTCTTATTCATTTCAAATTCTTGCTTCTACTTCTCACTCCCTGGCTACCTAGAAATAACCTCAAGGAGACTTAAAAAGGACCCAGCAAGTGTTTCCATAAGGATCTTCATGCTTGGGAGAAAGTGTTTTTGTAATGATGAACAGTTTCATTGCCTCTTCAATAAGGCCCTTTATTAGTAATGGCTTTTGAGAAAATTGCTGACTGGGGTTCAACTCAAGCACCACTCAAAGATATGAGCCAGGCATCCAACTCTGATTCAGACGGTTCTAAGGAAAGCAACCTTTCTGATAGGAAGCCCCTCTGGAAATTATTTAATGCATGCAAGTTTTCTCCAATGACATAGTTTTCATCCCAGTGTACTCCTTCCTTGTGTCTCCTAAATACTCTTTGATTGAAAAAGACAGAACAAAGCAATTTGGTAGTTCTTTCATTAATTTAGTGGGTAGATACCAAGATCCCAAATACTTGAATTAGGTATTTACTGACACAACGGTTCAAACCAGAATGCTAGGAATTTTTGCCTACAATGAATTAAAACCTGAAAACATGACTAGTTGGGAAGGGCTTTGCGGCTCAGAGAGTGTTATTTTTATTTGATGGATAGCAAATAAATCATGTCCCTGTGGAATCTGCTTCTGCCCCTGAAGGCGAGGAGGGTGAGATACTCACTCCCTTGATCTGAGTATCACCGTCACAAGATGGACAGGGTGTGGTGGGACACAGGCATTAGCCAGAAGAAAAACTTTGGATCTGGGAGAAAAGAAGCCCAAATTTTAACAATTTCTTTCATCATGGCATCTCTGAGGTTCAATTATACTTCAAATATACCTCCATTATACAGAAATAAGACATTCTCCCCACACACACTTATGATCTCTTTTGTGAATTTTACTTCCTTTACTCTCTCTTAAAAGTCAGTGGGTTTGGGCTTCACTTTTCTATATGGGGGCCTCTTGGGAAACTTCAGATGCATTCACAGGACATTAACAAGTCCCAGTTAAGGATGCCTGAATCTTTATTTCCAGCAAAATCTTTATCTCCTGAGCTTCAGATCCAAACATCCAACAAAAATACTTCACAGGCAACTCTGCACTGCCCATAAGGCCTCACTTTACCACATCTGAGCCATCTTTTCCCAAATACACTGTACCTTTCTGATCCTATCCCTGTCAGCAGCTGAGCCAGGAATCTGGGCATCCCAGGAAATGCCCCCGCCCCTTACCAAACACATCTTCCAGCCAGCCCCACACATACTGGCTTCCCACACCTGCGTCCCCGTCCTTTCCATCCCATTAGCCCTAGTCCTTAGTCCTGCAGCTCAGGACTCATCCTGCCCTCACTAAATAATTCCCCAGCCCTCTCCCTGACTTCTGCATCTCTGGTCTCTCACCCTTCAGGCCCTCCTCCTCCACATAGCCCTGGCCCTAGAGAAAGTTTTATTTAATAACAAATTTATATATATATATATATATATATATATATATATATATATATACATATATATATATATGTACATAAAATATATAATGACACCCATGTATAATGATCATTATATAAGCACTATATGCAAATAGTAAAAACTTCAGAACATACAAAAATACATGGATTGAGAAGTGTAATGGATGGAATTATTAGCTCCAATACTTCACCCTTGTGTTATGTGGCCAAATAAGCAGTGTTACCTGGCTTCATTATCCTTCCCGAAAAGCACAGTGTGATCCCCACCTGATTTAAGGCTCAGCCAGGGGGCTTGTGGTGAATGAGTGGAAGTTATCAGGTGGCCCTGCAGGACCTAGCCTGACAAGGCCCCTCATGTTCCCTCTGATCTTCCTGCACCAACATCATACCGTAAGAAGACTATCCAAGGAAGAGTGAGAGACTCGTAGAGTCTACCTCAACCCAATCGGCAGAGTTGCCCAACAACATGTGAATGAAATAAGAGGTTATTATTAAATTGAGTTCTTATGGTTGGTTATTGGCTGCGATAGTCAACTTGGTCCAAAACTACATATAGCCCTCTTTATTTGCCTGTCAATATATATTTACACAGATACCTATTTTTCTAATGGAATCTTTTTGTTCCTTTTCCATCTATTTCATTTTGCATATCTCTCTATAGTAGCAAAAAAATTAAAAATACGGCACCTGGGTGGCTCAGTCTATTAAGCATCTTACTCGTGATTTTAGCTCGGGTCAGTCTCTGTGCTTGGTGGGTAATCTGCTTGAGGATTCTCTCTTTCCCCCTCTCCATCTGCCTCTCTTTTCTCTCTCTCTAAAATAAATAAATCTTTAAAAAATTAAAAATATAAATGGAGGCTTTATGGCTGCCATATGTAATAATGAAAACCAGGCCTTGCTATAGGTACAAATTAAACAAATTTTCTCTGTCAGGATGCTTTTGTTTACAAATTTTTAAAAACTGAGTCAAACTGACTTAAACAATAAGGATATTTATTATCTCATATAGCAAAAGGAGCAAAGATGGGACAGGTTCCAAGGACTGTTGATCCTATAGCTTAGTCATGTCATCAAGCACCTAGGATCTTTCCATCTTTTGAATCTGCCATTCTTAGGGCTGGCAAAATGAAACAAAATGGCTAAGCTGTTCCAAGCATGATATCCAGAAATATCCAGAGGAACAGCTGCATCATCTCTTCCTGCTGTCTTTTTATCAAGTGAAGAAATGTTTTCCACAATTATCCCCAGAAGACTTCCCCTCACATTTTGTGCCTGTTTCTAAACCATTCTGCCAGTCCACTGCTCAGCTCCAAGGCTATAGACAATAAAGTGATAAAGCACAGGCCTGACCTCCAGGAGTTACCCTCTACACCCTTTACTATTTGCAAAAATTATTTATATAATGATTATAAGTATAATCATTACATATATGTTCATAAGATATATATATATATATAAATTTGTTACAAAAGAAAAATTGGATGACAACATGTTATTCATCACAAGAATATTAAAATTTTTTATTTTATTACACATTATGATTTCAAATCAGTATCTAGTTTAGGAAGGAAATAAAAAGGAGAGAGAGACTACAGTTAATATCCAAGAAATCATTAATAATACTGGAAATTCAAGCACCAGGAGTTAGTTTCCCCTAGTTCTCCCATAGCAACAGTTAATTGCAAGTTGACTCTACTTGAAACCAGATCCAGGGCTCCAACCTGGAGTCCAGTTCTATTTCTCTCCCTTAGATAAGTGGAGGAAAAAGAAATGTGTGTTGAGTTTAGGGGATGGAGAGCACAGGAGGAGAAATCTCAAAAGTTTACAGAAGATCACAGCCCAAAGGACAATACAAAAGATTCATTCTTCATACCACCTAGGGAGAAATGGCACAGGATTCCAGATAAAGACCCTTAGCCTTGATTCTCAAGAGAAACTAACAGCACCTACTTACACACACACACACACACACACACACACACAGAGTAATATTCAAGATCATCAGACTCAGATGCCAGCATCAAGGAGTATCCCCTCATGCACCATTAGCATTCTTGGCTCTATAGATGATACAAATAAAATCAAAAGAGAGCAGGAAAAGCAGCTGAAGTGTTGAGTGAATCAAAAGGTCTGGGCTTGAACCTGGACCCCACTTCTCAGAAGCAGTGTGTCCTTAGGCAAGTCAGCTACCACCTCTGAACCTTCTGAGGTCAGCTACCACTTCTGAACCTAAATTTAGGAAAATCCCAACATCAGACTTTTTGTTTTATTTTGTGAGAAAAATGAGCTAGCCAATGTGAAAACTTCTGGAGAACACCAGCTGAGTGTTCTTCCTGGTTTGAGTAACAGGCCAGGAGTAGGCTACACAAACTTGCTTCTTCTTTTTTTTTTTTTTTAAAGATTTTATTTATTTGACAGACAGAGATCACAAGTAGGCAGAGAGGCAGGCAAGAGAGAGGAAGGGAAGCAGGTTCCATGCTGAGCAGAGAGCCCGATGAGGGACTCGATCCTAGGACCCTGGGATCATGACCTGAGCCGAAGGCAGAGGCTTTAACCCACTGAGCCACCCAGGCGCCCCACAGGCTTGCTTCTATTCTGGGCCCAGAATGTGATCATAATTCATGCCCGGGGCTCTTCCCCATCTTGGGGACACCATCTGTTCTGCAGAGCTGTGACCTCCCTGACCTCTGAGGTCCCAGCACATCTATGCTAACCAGATACTGCACACAGCTCACACCAGGGGAATTCTCTTGGTATCATCATATGGGATGTTTCCTAGGTCATTTGTTCCAGGAGGGGACTGGAGCTCAGTCCCAGTCCTGGAAGAAAAGAATGAGATATTTTGTTGTTTACAAAAGAGAGGGAAGACTTTTGCACAGCAAAGGAAACAGGCAACAAACCAAAAGACAGCTGACAGAATGGGAGAAGATATTTACAAATGACCTATCAGATAAAGGCTAGTATCTATAAAAAACTTACTAAAATCAATGCCCAAAGAACAAAGAATCCAATCAAGAAATGGGCAGAAGACATGAACAGACATTTCTGCAAAGAAGACATCCAAATGGTCAACAGACACATGAAAAAGTGCTCAACATCACTCGGCATCAGGGAAATGCAAATCAAAACCATAGTGAGATACCACCTCACACCAGTCAGAATGGCTGAAATTAACAAGTCAGGAAATGACAGGTGTCAGCTAGGATGCAGAGAATGGGGAACCCACCTACACTGTTGGTGGGAATGCAAGCTAGTGTAGCCACTCTGGAAAACAGTATGGAAGTTCCTCAGAAAGTTGAAAATAGAGCTACTCTATGACCAAGTAATCACACTACTGGGTATTTGCCCTAAAGATACAAATGTAGTGATCCAAAGGGGCATGTGCACACAAATGTTTATAGCAGCAATGTCCACAATAGCCAAACTATGGAAAGAACCTAGATGTCCATCAATAAATGAATGCCTAGGGACGCCTGGGTGGCTCAGTTGGTTAAGCAGCTGCCTTCGGCTCAGGTCATGATCCCAGCGTCCTGGGATCGAGTCCCACATCGGGCTCCTTGCTCAGCAGAGAGCCTGCTTCTCCCTCTGCCTCTGCCTGCCATTCTGTCTGCATGTGCTCGCTCTCTCCCCCCCTCTCTCTGATAAATAAATAAAAAATCTTTAAAAAATAAATGAATGCCTAAAGAAGATGTGTGTTTGTGCATATATATATATATGTATATACATGTATATGTATACATGTATATACATATACATATACACGTATATACATATATACATACGTATATACATATATATGTATATATGTACTGTGTGTGTATGTGTATGTGTGTACATATACATATACATACACACACACACACAAGAATACTATGCAGCCATCAAAAGAAGAAATCTTGCCATTTGCAATGATGTGGATGGAACAAGAGGGTACACACACACACACAATGGAATACTATGCGGCCACCAAAAAAGGAAATCTTGCCATTTGCAATGATGTGGATGGAACAAGAGGGTATATGATAAGCAAAATAAGTCAATCAGAGAAAGACAATTATCATATGATCTCTCTGATATGAGGAATTTGAGAGGCAGGGCGGGGGGTCATGGGTGGTAGGGAGGGAAAAAATGAAACAAGATGGGATCAGGAATAAGACAAAACATAACGGAATCTTAATCTCATGAAACAAACTGAGGGTTGCTGGGGGGTGGGAGATAGGGATAGGATGGCTGCATTATGGACATTGGGGAGGGTATGTGCTATGGTGAGTGCTGTAAAATGTGTAAGCCCAATGATTCATAGACCTGTACCACTGGGGCAAATAATCCACTATATGTCTTAAAAAAAAAAAAAAAAAGAGTGACCCTGACTCTATTATAATTCAACACAGACTGAAATCTTTATTGCAGACTACCACCATCTCCAGACTTGTCTCGGGTAATCTTGAGAAGTTTATCTTAAAAGGCCAGTCGCTCCACATTCTTCCTTTCTATGAACTGCATAACTCATCATATTTTCCAAAAAGTAAATATGAAGTTTATGTATATCTGTATCATATTGGCCAGCTTCTCCTTGACTTTGATATCAGGGAAAACTGACTTGTATGAGGACTAGATTAGCTACTAAGAGCACAATACAGACATTCACACCATCTCCAACCACCCACACATTGGTCAGAAGATCAAACAATGCCAAAGCATCTTTACAATATGGAGAAACTTCTACAAAATGCTACTGACTTTCCATATTTCTTTTTTTTTTTAGTATTTTATTTATATATCTGACAGAGAGAAAGCACAAGTAGGCAGAAGCAGGCTTGCCACTGAGCAGTGAGCCCAATGTGGGGCTCAATCCCAGGACTCTGGGGTCATGACCTGAGTGGAAGGCAGATACTTAACCAACTGAGCCACCCAGGTGCCCCAACTTTCATATTTCTATAGCTCTCTACCTGTTACACGTCAAGAAAAAAAGAGGTCTTTTTAGAGATAAACTCCTCCTAACACTTATTATGTCATAAGTTTGGATTTGCTAGTATTTCATGGTTTCCTTGCTCTGGAGAGCTAGTTCTGTAACTCCAGCGCTACTGGTCAAGGACCATAGTCTGAGCATAACAAGACCACAGACAACAAAGCAAATGTTTCTATTCAATTATGCTTTTTAAAAAATATTTAATATTTTAATGTTAATTAGTCTTAATTAATTAACCTCTTAATTAATGAGAGGTTTACTGAGAAGTTTCACCTCCCTGGAGTATACATGTGACAGGATTTTATTTTTGTCCAATAATTTTCCCAATTATGGTATGTAAAATTCCTATTGCCTGTCCAGCAATGTCATTTGCAGGGGGATTCCAGAAGTTTCTAGTCCAGTTTAATTTCATATCCTATCCAAAACACTCCTGTCATCCCTACGGCAGGTTAAACATTTAATTTGAGTGACTCAAAATGTCTTACTTTTACATGCCTTCTTTTCCTCGCTCTTCTAGGCTCTAACTCTTCTGGGCTTTAAGGCAAGAAAGAGGGATAGGAAGTGAATTGTATGGCTGGATAACACATAACCCTCAACACAAAGTGATTTAAAACTATCACAATTCTATATTACCTTTCAGAATTTCTGTGGGACAAGAAGTCAGGAGCCATTTAACTGGGTGTTTCTGTCTCAGCATCACTCATAAGGATGAGGTGGTAGTCAGATCTTGGCCAGGGTTGCCATTACTTAAAGGCTAGACTTGGGCTGGGGTAGCTCACTCCTATGACTGGCATGTTAATGCTGGTTGTTGGCAGGATGCAGCAGTTGCCGTCTTCACAGGCCTCTGAGAGCTACTTGAGTGTCTCACAGTATGGTAGCTGGATTCTCCAGAGTATACCACCTAAGAAAGGTGGAAGACATAATGTGTCTTATGACATAGTCTAGCAAATCTCACACCATTTCTTCCACAGAATTCTACTAGTCACACAGATAAACCCTATTTCCATGTGGGAAAAAAATATACAAGACCATGATTATTAGAAGGTGGGGAATTATTGGGGACTATTGAGGAGATTGGCTACCTCAACTGGAAAAGGCCAATGTCTCTATTTTTCTGAGGGAGGATTCACTTTTCTTCTTGTTGATTTTCTCTTATAACACTCTGACCATCAGTATCTCCTGTGTGGTCGGTATCCTAACGATATCTTGTGGAGTCCCAGCTGGGGTTGTCTGGAAGGTCCTGTGGGACCTCCGCACTGCAGAGTTGCTTGACACAGGAAATTTGACTCTGGCTTCACCTTTTAATCACTTCCTCAGTATCTCTCACCAGTAGTCAATGCCACAGTGTTCTGCTACTGAGGTCCCTATTCCCAGAAAGCATCCCTCCCAGGTGAGGATAGGCAAACTGGACTAAGCCACCCTTTATTGTGTCTGCTCAATCCTTGGAAAACTCCTGTCTCCTTGACATGCCAAATGTCAGCATGCAGGTTTTCTGCCACAATCCTGTCCCTCTGACCTGCTTCCTCCCTACAGTTCTCATTTCCCCTGCTCAGACTTGCACAGAAGCCTAAGATACCATTGTCGTAACAAAAGGAATTCAGTCTTCCCTGCTGGAAAATACCTACTATCTTCACAGATGGGTATCTTCACAGATGGGTATCTTGGAGTGTCATCTCCCCATTTGCAGAGAGGAGAGGAGATATTTCCTCTAAGTCCTCTGGGACTAGTGAATCTTTTCCTCTCCCCAGACTTCTTTCATAGACCAGGAAGGTAATGGTGATGAGTGGTAAGAGACTAATTTGATGAATTCTTAATAACCCTGTAAGGAAATTTCTGACTTCAGCTCTAGTTTGTTCATCTGAAGCTCTCTCTTGAATGTGGGAGTATTTAGCAACTTCGGTGTTCAATTTTGCCCTGGGCATAATTTAATGCCTGTAAGAAAAGTTTCACCCAAGTTAAGCATAAATAATACTCAATCAGCTATGTAAAAGGATCATATCCAATTTAAAGTAAGATTTTCTTTGTACCTGACCTTCTCTTTCTCCTCTTTGACATTTTGGAGTCCTCAGATACTTGGACAAAGAGGGCTTTCAAGTGGACTTGAAAGCCTTCTGTGGTGACTTCAATTAAATCAAGATGAGTAAGTTGTTTCTCGTATATCAAATTTTATAACACTCACTGGCTACTTGGAAAACTATATTGATCTTTGCAAAATTAACTGTAGGCTCAGTAGAAAGGTGAGCCTTGACTAATTAGCAGTGTTTGCTAGGGGTACAGATTGGAGGGAACAGGCAAAATTCACATTGAATATTTGCTAGTCATAATCAATACTCTTCTGATATTCCAATGGAAAGTTTGTCGTTTACTTTGTCTTTTTGTTCTTTTATGAGCCAGCATATGTGTGGACTATTTGTCCTAGAACAACCCCAACCTTGTGTCTGTGCCCACCAAAGTCCACAGTTGTTTTTTTTTTTCTTTCAAATTTTTACCCAAAATTCCTTTGGTTTTTTTTTCAAACCCAATTATATATTCTGCATATCTTTAGCCTGAATGCAGGAACCAAACTTAAATTCAATCAAGTCGCAAGGAGTTTCTAAAATGATGTTCCAATTATCTTGCACAGGATTGTCAATTATGAAGCCCTTGAATAAACCCAAAGGTTTATTTCACCTTGACATCAGTCTGGAGTTTGTTTTAACATATCTTTGGGTTCCTCTTAAAAAGAAAGTTTCCATAAATATGAACCCCAGGAAAAATTTATAAGATTTCCACTGAAATGATTAAAGAAGATATAGGTTTTCTACAATAGGTTTCACTACAATAGGTTTTAAGCAATACAGTGTAAGAGCTGAGTGACCAAAAGAGTAAGACATCAATCTGTAAGATGTTTCAAAATTGGGGATATACTGTTTTCAACCTTCTGTAATCAGAACCAAATAACATTCTCCCTTCTTCCTCCATGTAATAGCCATTATCAGCAACATGAGATCCAGAACCATGTCTTCCTTCCCCCAAGTCGCTTCTTTTCTTCTCATCACTCCTAGATGGGAGGGTTTTTGATGAAAGTGAAGAGAGTGCTCTTGGGATAGTAGAATAACTCATCAAAGTTAAGCAATGAGAGCCTTTCAAGAGGAAGACTAGCACTTATAACTGTTCCTCTCTGAAGACTTAAATGCCTAAAACCTATTCCTTTGACAAACAGCAGGGTCCAATCCCCTCCTGTCCAGGTCAGGCCCAGTGATTATTGTGATCCTGAGAACCATGTGGCCCTCTCCAAGATGGAGCCCGGAGACTACTGGGGAGGGTAGGGGTGCAGAAGTATGAAAAACAAGGTGAAAAACCTAGAGAGGGACAGAGAAAAGATGAGAACCAGCAAGATAAGGGATTCCTGTATACATACCAATAACAAATTCAGTAAAAGGTTTGCAAGCAACTTTAAGGGGAAGTTTTTGTTTGTTTGTTTTTTAAAAGACACATATTTTGCACCATTCTTTGTACTGATTATGTTTTTGGCTAGATGGTAGTATGATTTTCTTTCATTTAACCATCTATACCTGTTTGCTCTTCTAGAAGTTACAGGCATAACTCAATTGTTCTACAAGGAGCTATCATGCTAGATTCCTTGAGGCCTGGATTTGACTGTGAAGGTGCACTCTGAATGGGTTCCAACTGGCTTTAGTCTTTCATAGAAGGAGCTCAGCTCCCTCAACAGTCAAGCATGGCAAGTTCTTAAAGCCTCCCTCCCACAGTGCCCACTTACTGTGTCATCTTCTTGTCTCAATCTTTTTTCAAGTCTACTTCCGTCTTTCCTGACCCATGCTAATCCTTTATCTTTGGATCAGATCAAGTTTCATTTTGAGCCCCTCAGATTTGTTGCTTAGGAACATCTTTTGATTCCCCAGCCATTATTTGGTTTCTAGATTCAATTCCCCTTTCCTCTGCCCTCAGCTGAGGGGTAGCTCCACATTTAGGCACCCTAGCCTGGGCACAGTCCAAGGATCTCTTTTTAACAAGAGGGCAAGTTCAGACACAGTCCTGAAATATTGCAAATTTCCTCACTTCTACATCTTCTGGGCCAGTACTGTGAGAAGGAAAAGAAAAGTAAAGAGGACGAGAAGAAGAAAGAGGAGGAGGAAGGGGAGGAGGGAAGGGGGAGAAACAGAAAGTTTAGGAGGGAGGAGAAGAGAAGAAAAAAAAAAGAAAAATTCAATCAACTATTTGTTATTCCTCCCTCTAGGACCCACACAGAGCATGGATGAATTAGGTGAGTGGCTATTACACTGATCTTTTCCAAAAGAACTGCTTTTGGGGGCTCATTCTTCCAACCAGTCATTGGGTCTGTTAGTCAGAGACTGTCTATACAGCAGTGAGTTAACAAGTTAGAAAATGAATCCATCAGTCAAAGCATGGTCTTTGTCTTGTCACATCGGCCAGTTCATTGTTTTACACTAAGTTGACTGAACTGGCTTCTTTTGACAAAGAGACACGGCTTAAAAATGACTTCTCTTTGTTTGGTGACATGATGGGTTTATTACAAAACCCACTCTGAAAGAAAAGAGAAGCAGCATGGATTTCAAACCACCCTCCTCCCAAAATAGCCCCTCGTGACTCATGTAGAATGAGATGCAATCCTGGTGTTTATACTCAGAGAGAATGTGGGGAGTTTTTTCATGCAATATAAGAAAATTGTAATAACATCATGGGGGTAGAACTGGTCATAGAAAGACATCCTTAATTAATCCCATTCTACGACTGAGTCATTTGAGAGGCTTCAACTACTCATGTGGAAAGAAGTCCAAGAATTATGACCAAGCATCAACCAACAGTTGCTGAGAGCTTTCTCTGTAACAGAATTGTAATAGGAGTTCCTGTGGGAAAGGGAAGACCCAAACTCTGACCTCAAATTGCCTGCAGTTTCTTAAGCCAAGACAGGCAAAATGAAATATTATAAGGGAGAAACACAGGATTGTATAGACCTCATGAGAATACAAGTTCTTCTTTATAAGAAATTCAGCCTTAGGGAAGGAATGTTTCCCAGTCCTGGCTGCCTGTAGATGTCCTGTTTATTCATGTACATATATAGGAACTCTTCATACAAAATAGAGGTGGCTGCCATTTGTTCTCAGTTCTCTCTCAGCCTCTACTTTTATTTATACTGCCTTTCTTTCTTCACACAATGCCCCAAATCCTGTCTTTGTGACACAACCACCCAAAAGGTCAAAATGATTGCATGTGTCTCTAGGCTGCTCTGTACTTTAGAAAGCTCTTTACACAAGTAATTTTATGCAATGCTCTCAACAACCATTTGAAGATATAAGTAATATTCCCATTTCACACATGAAGAATTGTGACTCAAAGACTCTGTTAATTGTTCTCAAAACTGGCTGAGCATTAGAGTCACTCAGGAAGATTTAAAAGAAAATTAAAATTCCCAGACCAACTGCAAAGACACATTAAGTTATTTTGCCATAAACTACCAGTCTTTGGTGAGGGGGAAAATGGTTGTCCAAGACACACAAGACTTAATCTGGCAAAACCAAGAATCAAATATTTATCTTTTGCATCCAAATAAAACAAGACCATCTGATATCCCTGCAAGTCCTATAACTTTCAGCTATACCTCATGTGATCCATTTCATGCCACACAGTGAAGGCTAATCAAGGCACATTTTGGTGGCTTATTGTGCGAAGGTTTGAGAGAGTATGTGTGTGAGTTTTATCAAACCCAGAGTTAGAAGGTGAAGGCCCAGATTTGCAGGGCCCTGACAGGAACAAGATTTGTTCCAGTTGGTCAGTATTTTATTGAAAAGCAATGAAGGAGAAAGAATTCCACAAGCTTCCAATGAAAAGAAGCTTTTAAAAATCTTTGAAAAATAAGGCTGCCAATGATGTAGAACTGTACTTAATTTTAATCTTCTCAACCCCATCTCATCAAGAATTTAGAGCATGAATGGGCTTATGCATGACCGTGCCAATCAAAGCAACCTTATATTCATATGTCCTGCCCAAAGGAACACAAATATGGGAGACATTACAACCACTATCCTTGACCTTTATGGCATTTCCCTAATTGTGCCACCCCAAGGAGACACTGTTTCCTAAGTAACATTAAGTGATGGACGTGTTAATTAACCAGATGGTAGAAATCCTTTTACGATGTCTATGAATATCAAATCACTGTGATGTACACCTTAAGTTTCTTAAAATTTTATGTGAATTATACTTCAATAAAGCTGAAGAAATAAATTTTATGTGAATTATACTTCAGTAAAGCTGAAGAAATAAAAATTAAAAGTTTTTTAATTAAAAAATAATCAACATTAAGAGACAAAATATGTTAGTGAGGTACTTCAAAACTCTGTTATTGTGAATTATCTGGAGAATTTGTTAAAATGTAGCTTCTGATTCCGTCGGTCTGAGGCCCTGAGACTCTGCATTTCTAACCTGATCCCAAGTGATGCCAACGCAGTGATAGGTCTGACCACATTTTGAGTCATAAGTTGCTAACCTATACCCGGATGCTGTTTCACATGAGAAATGGCCACTACAATAGCTAAGATAACACAATGACAGGAGTCAGAGGCCACCAGACCAAAAAAAAAAAAAAAAAATCAGAAAGAAATTTAAACAGTTCTTGTAGGGGAAAAAAAAAACCCTTCACACGTTGGTCTGTTGAAAGTGTAGAGTGGGCTAAAGGTGTTTTCGTGTCCCAGATTGCCAGGGAGGGCACTGGGGGCTAAAAAATTAAGGCACTTTTCCTAGAACTATATATACAGCTGGCAGAAATCAACATCTCAAGCATCAACTGATACCCATGTTTCAACACTGTCTTTTACTGGATCCCCACT
Source organism: Mustela lutreola (assembly GCF_030435805.1). Classification (NCBI taxonomy): domain Eukaryota; kingdom Metazoa; phylum Chordata; class Mammalia; order Carnivora; family Mustelidae; genus Mustela; species Mustela lutreola. The sequence goes on from NC_081293.1 coordinate 36,459,798, forward strand.
GTGACTTATTATTGTGGATCAATGTGGAGACAGTAAGGAGAAAAGTCTCTGGGACCAGGAAGTAAGAAGGACCAGGAAGCATGGTGGGATTGGGAAATAAGACATCCTCTGAGAGTTAAGCCTTAGGTGAACTGAAACAGTGATCCATGAAGTCACCTTAAGAAGACAGAAAGCTTCCTAAGCCAGTAACACTTGACCCTATTCTAACTGTAGAAATTGTCACATCTAAAGAAAGAAAGTTCTTAATCATGAGAAGGCTGGCCATCACAGAGGCTTGCAAAAAGCCTAGTCACAGAGATTAATTCTGAGTCTGTTAACTAAGGGAGGGACAAAGCCTGCTTTGAGAATATGGAGTCTCATGTAGAGAGACTGTGTCTATATCAACAAGCTAAAGATGGATATATCAGACATTCAGGACCTGGTGCCACAGAACAGGGGCTGGTCAACTCAGCCTGTGGACCAATTCCTGTTTTTGTAAATAAAGTTTCATTAGACTGTAGGCACAGCTGTTCATTTACCCATTTTCTGGGGCTGTTTTTGCACTATAGTGGCAAAGTTGAGGTCTTGACAAAGGAGGCAATATGACCAACAATGCCTAGAATCCCTACTATCTGACCTTCTACAGAGTTTCCTAAACATATCAAATATCTTTTCAATCATGGGGTGAATTCCCTTTGCTCTGAATCTGAGCTCGCCAAGCAAACTTCTGATTATAATTTAGTTTTCTAGGTAGAATACCAGTGAATGAAACAGTGCATTGACCATTTCTTATTTCTAGCTATATTTGCATCCTGGGGTTTTTTGGACTTTTTTTTTTTCTTAACATCAATGTCTGGGACCTCATCTTATCTGTATCATCCCATAGTGATGGTTCCTTTCTAAATTTGCTTAAAAAAAAAAAAAAAAAAAAGGAACACTTCGTTAAGCCCATAGGACAAAGGGCTAAACATCTAAATCGTGGTGGGTTCGCTTTTTTTCATGTTAAAGTACATTCTTAATAATTCTGGTGAAGATCCTTGGGAGTAAAATGCAAGCAGTAAGCCTGGGCCCAATTCCCCATCCCACAAGGAGAACATTTCCTTTGTTAACCACAAGAGCAAAAGTCACAAAAGCTTACTTCTACACAGGGAGCCTCATTCACTGCTTTGTGATTGTGTTCCATTTCTGATCCATATAGGTGTTTACCTGGCTTTGCCATTCAACCTTGCCTTTTTATCCCTTTCTTAAATTTCTATTTTATATTGTCTCATATATTTGGAGCAAAACGGGAGTGTCTTGTTACAAATATGCTATAATATCTTGACCAAAACCACCCCTTGCTGACCTCCAATAGGATTCTTTTATTGAGTTTAATTGACTGGGTATTTTACCATTCATTGTTCAGCTGACATACTATGTTGTAGGTACTACCTTCCTCTCTGGGCATTCAGAGGTGACATTTACCTGTATGTGCTGTTCTTACAAGTTCACAATTGAGGTGAGCTAAACCATTTGAATATCCACCTCTAAGACTGAACAAAATTGCCAAAGTGATAGCTCCCCAGCTCAGGCTCATTAGCCATTAGGACAAAACTAATCTTTCCCCTTCAGTTAAGTTCATGTTCTTCTTTGCTCCTGATAAGCCAACCATCCCATCACAGTTTACTTGTCATCTAAACTATTCTCATTTAGGAATGTCCTAAATATATAGTTCTACAACACCTTTGGTAACATATCCACAAATTAATGCTTCAATAACCAAACTAAAAAAAAATCAACAATACTGAGTCATTAAATCAACCTCAACGTCTTGGAGAAGGATATTTATATTTGCATTTTGTGGCTCATTTATGACCCTCTGCAAAGTTCAAGAAACAACAATTCTCCCAGCACAACATCCTTGAGCAGGGTGGGGAATAATCAGGTTCCCCTAAAGTGTACCCAGGCAGTTCTTTCGGGCACTCATTTGCTGCACACATAACCACTGTCTTATTGTCTTTGGCTCCCTCCTAGGAGAAACCCACAGAGACTTTGCTCCGGCTCCCTATTGAGGTTGGCACATTGTTGACTATCAGTACATCCTGCCATGGCTACAAACCAGTAATTTTGTTTTTAGTGCACAGAGGTGGCCGTTTACTTTGCAACATCATTCAGAAGGCTCAGCAATAACTTTTCCTAATTTAAGAAAAATAGAAGGAGCATGGTGGGCCCTTACTGGAAGCATAGTTGAATCAAATATGATCTCTTCTAGGATTTTCCTACATAAAATAATGAAAAGGCCTTAGTTATTAAATCACAACTTATAAATCAAAATGCATGAAATTGCTTTTCACCACATGTTTTTACTGATATGAATAAGGCCCACACTGTGTATGTTTCAAATTAACCTTAATGCCATCTAGTGGTCATTGAGAAATTTCTGTCTCAGAGAATTGGTAACAATTTTAGAAATTTAAAAAATTATTAGTAATAACACTGCTGCCATTGAAGAAACTTACTGAACAACTACAATGTTCCAGGACATTATGCTCAGCACTTACTGTGTTTTATCTCATTTTCTCTTCACAATAACCTTAACTGACACCGTATCTCCATTATACAAAGAAATGAAGGCATAGTGGTTTATATTGAATAACATGCCATATTCATGGATATAGCAATCCTAGCTGGAGTTCCAGTAGTCATTCGATGGCCTTCATACTCAGCCAGAATGCTAAACTACTTCTAGACCTCAGCTACAGTTAAGACTAACACCCACCCACATGCAAGGTCACACACTAATTAACGTGTTTAAAGGAAGGCGCAACCTTCACTTTTTCACTACACCACTGACTTCCACCATGTTCTAGTTCTCCCTCAAGCAAGATTTCAATTGTGTGGGGATTTTTATACATCTGAAATTCACATCTGGCATCTCTAAAATGAATGGATTCATCATTAATGCAAATAGGTACTGAATTCTCATGCAGGAGACTCAAGGTGCTGACAGCACAATAGGGAAACAGCCACTGTCCCTCCTTTCATGGAGCTTAAAGGGCAGTGGAAGGACAGGTGGACATAAATTATATGGAGATATAATCCCATTGTGGGAAGGGCTCCCCGGAGAAACCCAGTGCAGTGCTCGCTTCGGCAGCACACATACAAGTATTGGAAAGAAATGCAGTACAGCTTTCCTTTAGGACCTGATCAGTGAGTGACAACAGAAGCAATGGAAGACTTCCCTAAGAGAAGGACCTCTCGGGCTCCTGAACAAGTGGGAGTGGGAGCAAGGTGGGTGCAGGGAGAGGGGAACAGGGCATTCCAGACAGAGGGCCTCAACTCCAACCAGAAGGGTGTCTTCCACCACCATGTTCCCCAGCGTTATGCTCACACAATGCACATCCAACAGGAAGTCAACATGCAATCTAGGCAACTCTCAATTCTTTAGCCATAAATGGAATTTGGATAAAAGGCCATAACTAAATCATATTTTTTTCATACTTTGAGCAAATTGCTTTTACTGAAGATACTAAAATTGCATGATAGTGGAACCATTTTGAATACCCAAGCATAATGGTGACTCTGCTAAATGAAGTTTCTGTTGATTCTAATGAATAATTCAAATGTTTCTCAAATGAAATTTTTTACTTTGGTTATGAAAATAACATGGCAGATAATATGAATAAGAGCGAGAAGAGCTAAAAAGGAGGAGGGAGGGGGAGGGGAAGGGGGCAGAGGACGGAAAAAAGCTCACACTCCTATCTTGCAACCCAGAGACAAGCAATGTAACATTTTGGAATGTTTCCTTCCAGGTTTTTTTCTATGGATATTTTACAAAGATTAGATTGTATAAACAATTTTTAAATTTAATTTACTCATTTAATATAACTGTTTCACTTGTTATTATAAACTCCTCATTAACATCATTTTAACAGCTACATAATATTTCATCATGTAAATATATCTCAGTTTACCTAACTCATTTCCCAATGGTTGAGCATGTGGATCATTTCCAATGTACAATACATAACAACATATGATAATAAATAGTATATAACAAATAATAGAAATAATACATTGCATAAAACTTACTTCTCTAAAGCATAAAAAGTTCAGAATAGAACTCAGGAAATAGTAGACATAATTGTCAAGTAATTAAGAGCTCATTTGTATATCTGAAGAAAACTGAAGATAGTCACAAAGCAGATTACAAACCACAATAAGCACTAGTGAACACTGACCTTCAACCGCACCCCACTCCCGTCTTGAACTATTAACTGGTTTCTACATCAATCTTAAGACAGCCTGCAGTAAACATTAATGGGTGTTTTTGTCATGTTGGAGTCATCCTAACATCCCATTTGTGAAATGATGTGCCACATTAGCACATTTTAGAAGCTTAATCTACCTCATTGAATAATGTAAGATTTATGACACTAGCTTGACTTACACAATTACACACACATAGACACACACATCCATACACACACACACACACACACACACAGAGGAGTTATAATTGATTACATCTTGGTTCTTCTTTACTTTGAACATGTCCTGGTGTTTTTCAAATTGATATTTAGTGACACTTTGGTGAACTCAAGAGCCATTTGAGTTGCCGTTTTTCCATCTCTTTGATATAGGATATTTATTTAATGTGAAAGTAAATTTGAATTGAAACTTTTCTTCTTCTAATTTGGTTCTGTTGAGCAGGGAAATGCCTATTTTCCAGATGCTAAGACCCTTGGACAGACTTTCCACAGAGAGGCATTTACAAGAGACAGACAATACATCCACTGTGCCATGAGTAAGGATGGGGCTAGATAAAAGGTGAGCTTTGAACAGTGGTGACTGGACCTTTCAGATGCTTCAACAACACTCTCATTCCATGCCAGCATCTGAAAAGAGTGACAATGTAGTCTGATGCATAGTGACCACACAGATGGGTGCCACTTAGCCTGAGTCTGTTGGAAACAAAGGATGTTTGGGGCTAATACTGACATTTCAGAGTCAAACTCACTAGATTTGGTTCTGGGATCATCCATACACTATTAATGCTGTGGGACAAGTTTCTTAATCTTTTTGTAAGTCACTCTTCTTTTCTCTTTTCTCTCTTTTTTTTAATGGAAATGACAATAGTGCCTACTACATGCGATTGTTGAGAGAATTAAATGAAATAATCCACTGAAAGCCCTTAATGCAGTGTCTGGCACATGGAAAGCACCCAATAAATGATTACTATCATTATAACTATTATTCACTTATATCAATGAGATAAATACTTTTATTCCATTATATCAATCTCATGAGGAAAATAATTCTTAAAACTTCCTTTATTCTTCTTTAATACCCTGTCAGAAATCTGTTCATCCTGGTACAAATCTATTTGAAACATACAAGTTATTGGAAGAGCAGAGGATGGGTAAGGAATACCTTAGCATTATCTCCAACCAAAGAAATATCTCCCTCCTTTCGTCCCAAAGCTCCTTGAACGCAGGAACTTTGTCTGCTTGTTGACCAGTAGCAAGTACAATGACTGGCACATAATAAGAACATGCACAGTCTATCTTTAAGTGAGCAAATAAATAATCCTAAAATAATTCCCTAATTTTACAAATGCCTATTCCTAAGCTCAATTCAAGTGAACAAGATTTCTTTCTTTTTATGGAAGTCACCAAAATGGAATCTTTTCAACAAGATTTTCCTTGACCTCAGATATACCACTGCCCTCGGTGAACACAGGTAGTCTTGGCTTTCTCAAGAAAAAGCACTATATGTCAACCTCAGAGAACTCCGTGGGCCTAGCCCAAGATTCATAACTAACTCTTCAAACAAGCATTACTCGACTTTTCAGAAGTTGCCTACTTAGTAAGCACCTCTCCATGCAAATTGGAGATTGCATCTGAAAGTTGAAATTTCATCAGATCTGCCGGTTTCTGAGCCCTCATCCAACTGGGAAATTTGTCTGTAGCATCAAAGGGGATGAAATCCCCAAATTGTGGCTGGATTTTTATTCAAACCATTACAAGATGAATTCATGACATTTCCCTCTAGCAACAGTCTAATCTATATTACTTTCCACATCTCCCCTCCTCTAGCCAAACAACCTTCCTCTTCCCTTACAAATCTCTCCTGCCAGTTCTGTGTTTTTTTAGAATGCCCATGCCAGAGCAATTTACAAAAATATGTAGATCACATTCTAGGAAATCACCTTCCTTCCATAAATTCTGAAATAGATCTCCAGTGATAATATTAAAGATGCCCATATCTGGGGTGGCCATAAAACCTAGTTTGTTTAGAACAGTCTGACTTCATGACAGCTGCCCCAGAATTCCATCCAGCTTATTTCCAGATTTTTTCATTTGTAATGAAGTACCATTAGTAGTAAGAGTTGCTTTGAAATAGGTCTGGATTGCTCGAACTTCACTTTGAGTTTCCATCTTCTGCCATGCTCTCATTTAACAGCGTGTGAGATGCATTTGCAGAAAAAAAAGACCTTTCATCTTAACTTGTGGTTAAATCTGGAGGAAAATCAACAATCAGTCTCTTTCTTTTTCTGACCCTTTATAGACCCTTTCAAGGACAGCACCCAGGGTGCTAAAATGAAGTGTGCTTACTTCTTCTGGTTTCAGGAGGTGGCATTTCATGTATTAAGTGCCAAAATTTTTAGCTTTTGAAGCTTTTAGCAAATTGCAATTATTGAAAACAAAGCTGAGAGCAGGAAGACATTTAAATTGATCCTTGCAAAGGAAAGGAACAAAACAAAGGAAGCAAGGGGTCAAATGGTGTAGAAGATTTAATTCTGAAATTCTATAATTGCACTTTGGAATATCTTGACTTAGGAAAAGAAAATTTGACGGAGTCCTGGCAAGGAAAGAAGAAATAGCTCACATACCAAAAGACAGCTAACCAAAGAACAATGGACCTCTTGAAAGCAATATAATTCTGGGCAGAAATCATTCTCAATCTAGAAACTGAAACCCTAAAATACTATCGGTTAAGTAGGAGATAGATTAAAGTCATTTTAAGGCAAGTGAGCTCTTAGAAAATTTACCTCCTATGCACCTTCCCCTGGAAGCTACTGAAAGTATGCTTCATCAAAATGAGGACCAAGCGAGAGAGAGAGAAAGAAAGAGAGAGAGTGGTGGAACCCAAGATATATGGCATCCCATATAAGAGAGGGACAAAGGGAATTCCTAGGATAAGAAAGAGCAGACCCAGAGCAATAGTGTTTAGTTGGTCTCAAGAGCAATTAGTCCAGACTTGATGATACAGGAGACTTGGGGGTGGGGCATACTCCAAGGAAGAAAGAAAAAAATAGCTGACAGATGATTTGTGGCCTTCATTGTGAGATATTTTTTGAGAAGTTTGAGGCAGATTTAGTTAGGCAGAATTAAAATAAACATTAAAACCGGAGGCATTTATTAACTCAGAAAAAAATAAAAGTTGAACAAGAAAGGAAACATATGAGTATGTTTGCACCCAGTGATGATATAGTCATTTCGAGGATTTAGCAGAAGTGTTGAGGGGAAAAGTAGTGATTCTCAGCTTATTAAATTAAGTTGATGGAAAAACAACTGATAATGTATTAAAATCAAAAAGGAAAAATAAGCAGATTATTTAAAAACGGAGGTAAATGCCAGGAGAAACTGCTAAAATAGTTGTGTCTGGGTGGCACAAGAAGGAAATGAGGAAGGAAGAAAAGAAGCAGATAACTTTTTGTTTTTAGTTAACCTTAGAATACTCTTTGACTTAAAAAAGTTATGCATGTGTATTATTTTGATTTAAAAACTAGTACCTTTCCAATTTCTCCCCACCCTGCATCTCTAACCCTTTTTGAACTATTATTGGGTGAGACATCTTGCACAGGTCTGGGAAAAGAGGCAGGGGAGGAGTTGGATGAGAAAGAACTTTGGGAAGCCCCGAGGACAAACGAAGGAAGAAGGCAATTGACGCCACACTTAGCTCGAGGCCAACCCTGCAGAGAACAGTCTCAGAGCATCCCAGCTCAGAATCCTGGGCTTGGCACACTCATCACTAATGCCTTTCATGATGACAGCTAAGACAGGAGTTATAGCGTGTCATCAGAGCTCCTCCTGCCAGTGATCTGGAAGAGGGAACAAATATCTTGGCAGGCTCTGGCAATAAATAACTGTTCTAAGGTTGTCAGTCTGGTCAGGGACTCTCTCTTTTTTGTGATAAGTTCCTGCTTGTGTAGCTCTCTTTGGTTTCTACGTGTCCAATAATTTAGGAGACAACTGTTGAAGAGCTAATTAATGGGACATGAATAGGTGCCTGGGTCTTTAGCTCAGCTGTCATCCTTCTTACAGTTCTAGGTATGTTTTGTGCATTTTCATTTTTCCAGTGATTCTTCATTTCTGTTTTATTGCAGGTACTAAGGGGATAAGTTTCCAAATACTGAAGGAAGACTCAATGGGAATATTCGAGAGCCCCCATGTAGGAGATTCCATCCCATTCCTTTAAGACAACATGTAATAAGCATTATCTGGGCACTGTAAGACATTTAAAACATGAGAATCTGACCTGCATCCAGTTCTCTGAAGATGTAACACCTAAAGAGAGACTTGTATAGAATTATCTCTATCCACCAAACTCTCTTAGTGCTAAGAGAAGGTGGCTGGCCAGAGGCTCTGGGCTAGATCCCAGCAGGACCTTGAAGAATGGGTAGTATTTCTCAGTGGAGATGAGTTGCATGCAAACCAAGTAGAAGGAGTAGCATGGAGAAAGGCAAGTGGGATGAAAATGCTTTTGGAAAAGGAGGAGTAGAAGGGTATTGTAGGACCACGGTGTATGCAAGCACATGGGAGTATACGTTGAAGACATAGAGAAGCTGAAGACAGAAATTTTGGGAGGAAAGATAATGACTTCAGTTCCCTCTTCAATAAATTTTTCTTTTGTACTGAAGTCTTGTTGCCTGGGAGATTGAAAGAATGCCCAAGACAGATATAGATAAGTGGGAAATGGGAGTGGTCTGGAACTCAACCTAAGCTATGTTGATTTAGAGAGCATGGCGGTGCTTTCCATGCAGAAAGCTCCAGTGTTTGTAAATGTGACATGGAGGAGCAGGTGAGAGGGCAGAGGTGAGTTTAAAGATGTAAGCAGTGCTATACAGGGGAAATGGGCTCCCGTGAGGAAAGAGCACAGAGGACAGAAGTCCAAAAATAGAGGCTGTTCATGGACAGGAGCCAATAAAAGAGGACAGAGAAATAACAATTAAAAGGGTCACAGCACTGCAGGAGAGAGAGAATGTGTTGTGGAATCCCAAAATGCGGTGACCAGTGGGTGGTCAATGAAGCCCTTCAGGCACAACTGGGTGATGACAGGGAAAAAGGCAGTCAGCCTGGGAATGAGGAGGTCACTAGTACATGGTGAAAGCAAACGTGGTTGGAGCAGGAGTGAGGCATCAAGGACAGTCTGGAAAGAGATGAGAAGAGCAAGCAGTGTAAAATTCTTGCTTAAGGAAAGATAATGTTAATGGAAACTAGACCAGTAATTAGCCCCTTGGTAACTGGGGTTAATTACATGAAGCCTGCGGTTCAATGACAACTGTCAGCAAACAAACAGATGTGTTTTCCTATGGTGATAAGTACTTCTATTCGTTGTCTGTATCTTCTTACTTTATTGCCTTCCCTGATTTTACTTGGCATTTATTGACTGATTTCAGAGAGACGGAGACTAGACAATTTGGGAAACTAATGTGATTACTTCCTCTTCTATACATTGCCATTATTTAGTCAATTTCATGTGGTTCAAACCAATTAAAAGGGAGTAAGAAATTATTTGGGTAGTGACGATTAGGAGTACAGTTAGCAGCACTGGGGACTTGAGATTGGTTTTCAAATTTGTGGTCCAGCACCCTATTTGAGGATGGCTGGCCGGTGTGCCTGGAAAGTGTGAATAAGTGTGGCTGGAACAGAGTAAGCAAGGGGAGAGGGTCAGGAGAGGAGGTTACAGAGGAAAAGAGGCCTAGGCATTGAGGGAGAGCCTCACAGACCAACCTAAGGACTTGGGCTCTTATTCTGAGAGAGAGCCTGCCTAGCCATTTCCTCAGCCACATCTGTCTTTCATATCATGTCACTCATACCTCTCTAGCAGTTGTTTTTTTCAATATAGTTTTATTATTTTAAGTTCTTAAAAAATGGCCTATAACCCTGAAATTTATACTTTATAATTAATAAATAAGAAGTTGTTGAAAGTTTCAATGGACTCTTATCATAAAGAGCTGCAGCAGTTTTAACTGAGAGAAGACTATCTGGCAGTGCTGGAGTGTTCAGTAGGTTACATGTCAATTCTGCTAATGGTGACGTTTTCACCTCTTGTTTTCTTCATAGTGAAATTTTGTGTATTTTCATCCCATATATTTTTGCAAGTTTATCTTTTTGCTTTCATTCCTATACAGTTCTTTGACAAGTATTTTTATAAAACAAAAGCTGTTGAGCAAGTTGTCTTTAATTATGACTTTTTGGAATCTGTTATCATAGTTAGACACTCCAAAAGTGTACACTGAGTCCATATCATTTCATTCTGGTATAAAATATATGGCTTTGGGGCACCTGGGTGGCTCAGTGGGTTGAGCCGCTGCCTTCGGCTCAGGTCATGATCCCGGGGTCCTGGGATCGAGTCCCGCATCGGGCTCTCTGCTCAGCAGGGAGCCTGCTTCCCTCTCTCTCTCTCTCTGCCTGCCTCTCTGTCTACTTGTAATCTCTGTCTGTCAAATAAACAAATAAAATCTTTAAAATAAATAAAATAAAATAAAATAAAATATATGGCTTTGTCCTGTTTAACTGGAAGTCCTTTAACTAATATTTTTTTAACAACAATTCTCTGCTAATCATTACATTACTTCAATGGTTTCCCAGTGATTTTTAGTATCACAACTGACTTTAATGTTAATTACCTGGAGTTAGGTCAAACTGGGTAAGGGCACAGTACTCCACTAGTCTTGCCTCACTTCTGACCAGTCACAAGATAGGGTGTTCCCAGGCCACATTTTTTTGACCATCTGGTTTAAGAACATATATGTCTGGTTAAGAAGCTAGCAAATTCAATCCCTTATATAGTATTTTTATTATGACTTCCAAGACTGCTCTTTCTATGATTCAAGCCCTTTCTGTCTCCCTAAAAAGAGAAAAGAATAGGAAAAAGGGTGTCTTAAATTTGTATAAAATGTGCACATTTTAACTCAGATTTAGACCCCTTTCTCCAACACACATTTTTGCCGTCTTCCCCAATTCCCCCTTTCCCACACTGTAGCCACCCACATCTTCTGGTCATGGATCAAAAAAGGTCATTATTCAAAGTCATACACAGACTAAGTACTGCAAATCTCACCTTCATCCCAAGAGAAACCAGCTCACCAGCTTGCTAGCTCTTGGTATCCTCAGTGTCCCCTTAAGGACACAGACTTTTATGGACATCTTTAGGCTTATGGACCTCCCATATGCTTGGCAAGGAAATGCTCAGAATTCACAGATTCTAGAGACAGGAGAGTTTCTACAGATGCAACAGAGAATTGCTGTCTTGTGATTTATAGATTGTCTATTACAGAATGGCAGTGAATAGAAACACTGCAAATTACTGGAGTAATTGCAACTTCTTCCAATCTCCAGTGCTGAACTGGAAAACTTCAGTGGCCTTCTGGTTCTGTTGACACAATCACCACATTAGCTGGCAATTGTATTTGCCATGAGTAAAGTGCTCCACTGATGAGGGCCCTTGCCATAATTGTCTACTACGATGAAGTCACTCTTCAAGAATTCAAAATTCAAGATTCAAGAAATTGATGCCAAGAAGGAGAATAGACTGATTCATCTCTCATACTTCCTGCCCCGCAGGTTAACATTTTAGAGTTTTAGGATTCAGAAGGCAAGAAGCTAGCTACCCTAGAGGCACACAAAACCTCAACTCCCACTCCCTGACCCACTGTTGCCCATGTTGAGATACCAAAAGGAAAGGGAAGAGCCCTCTGGAGAGACATTTGGGGTGGACATGGAGGTATATTTCAACAAAAACCAAAAAAAAAAAAAAAAAAAGTCTTCTTTGATTTCTGAGGAGGAAAGTAACATAGAACATGAAAGATCAAGGTGACAGTCATTAAGAAAACACCTAAAGAAATTTGACTTTCACTTTGACATTATCCTTTTTAGATGGAGAATATGTATAGGGCCTCTTCTGAATACTGTTATCTCGGAGCATCACATGGCAGATTTTCTCTTGAGGAGACAACCCTCCATAATCCATCACCATTGTGAGTTAGGCTGACAATTTTTACCTGACACCAATCACAGAGGACTCTGACACAAACTACTTTTAGCAGGTCCAGGAAAACACCAAATGCTGTAAAAGAGCTGTTTGAAGAATAAAATATGACAATTCAATTATATGTCACTTTCTGATCATTTTTTTTCCTGGTTAATTCAAAGTGTTTATATGGGATAAATATCTACTCAAAACTGGAAATATGTTAAATATTTCATTTAGTTTCTTCCCTAGAAATGTTCAATAGGTATACAGGTATACTGAGTCTATATCAGCTGGACAAACTATCAAAAAAAAAAAAAAAATGAAGGCACACTGTTTCCCACCACCCCTCTCCCCACCCCACCACGGACACACAGATTAAGAAGAAACTTCACCAAAAATACTTTTGAGGGGGAAAAAAAATAATTTTACTGTGAATGAATTCTTTAGAACCTGTTCTATTTCAGCTTGCCTGCATAAACACAGCCAATGGATTGTCATGGAATTTTTTAATGCATTCCCTTGAGCTTAAAACTTATCACTTGGTAATAAGCAACCAAAGAGTCTGAAGTCCCATCTGTGAAGCTGTCCCAACAGGCAGCCACTGCAAGGCTCTTTCACACACACAAATTCTAAGCCCACCAAGTTGGCCAGAGAGTCTAACAGCGGTTCAGCTAATCCTCATATAAAAATTAATCCAGGGACGCCTGGGTGGCTCAGTTGGTTAAGCAGCTGCCTTCGGCTCAGGTCATGATCCCAGCATCCTGGGATCGAGTCCCACATCGGGCTCCTTGCTCCGCAGGGAGCCTGCTTCTCCCTTTGACTCTGCCTTCCACTCTGCCTGTGCTCGCTCTCGCTCACTCTCTCTCTGACAAATAAATAAATAAAATCTTTAAAAAAAAAATTAATCCAAAAGAAATCATCAAAGGGGGAAAATATATATATTCAAGGAGATTCAGTGAACATTTTCTTTAATGGCAGCAGAGTTAGAAACTTCTTAAATGTCAGAAAATAAATGATTGTTAAAGAATGGAGAAATCAGGGCGCCTGGGTGGCCCAGTGGGTTAAGCCGCTGCCTTCGGCTCAGGTCATGATCTCAGGGTCCGGGGATCGAGTCCTGCATCAGGCTGTCTGCTCAGCAGGAAGCCTGCTTCCTCCTCTCTCTGCCTGCCTCTCTGCCTACTTGTGATCTCTCTCTGTCAAATAAATAAATAAAATCTGAAAAAAAAGAAAAAAAAAGAATGGAGAAATCAGACAATGGAATAGATGTAATGAAGTGCAGCCTTCATCAATAATGGTACAGAGATACACTTACTGATCTAAAAAGCATTTTCTATTACTAAGCAGAAAAAGCAAGGTATACTTCAGCATGCTCCTGTTTTGCTATATGAGTTTGGTTCGTTTTTTCACATAGAACACATCTGAAGAATACATATAAAATTAATATGATTTTTCGAGGTAGAAAGATGGGCAACTTTTTTTTCCTTTTACTATTCTGTATTTTCCAATTTTTCTGCAATAATTATTGATTCCTTATATAATGAAACTTTTAATATATCAAAGAAGGATTAGCAATATCAAGTAAAATTACAAATAGTTTATTTGGGGGGCACCTGCAATGGCGCACTCAGTTAGGAGTCCAACTCTCGATTTCGGCTCAAGTCATGATCTCGGGGTCGTGAGACTGAGCCCCATGTTGGGCTCCACACTCAGTATGGAGTCTGCTTGGGATTCTCTCTCTCTGCTCCTCCCCACTTGCACCCTCTCTCCCTCTCTCTCTCTAAAAAGCAAAACAAAACAAAACGAAAACATGGTTTCTTCAGAGAAGATGTAATAAAGGACTTCTTTCTTCAGTGAATGAAAAGTAAATGTGGCCTTAGTAGGAAAAGACTTTTCTTTTGCTACTTGCCCTGAAAAGTAGAAAACTAATGTGGAAAATGCTGCTATATCTAGTAAGGATCATCAACTGCTTTATGCCTTGTTCAGTATTTATTAGCCGCTCGCTGAGTCACAACCACTGACTGGACGGCAGTGGAGAAATGGCAACTGAGGGCTGGTGGCCCTGAGGCAGTGGTGTCTTCTAGGGGTGTTGCTGGTCACCAGGGCAAAATTGTCTTGGGCAAGGCCTGCATCAGATCAGCATATTCTGAGCTTGGCAAATCCCAAAGTTTATTTCCATTTTGTTTTTTTTGGTTTTATTTTTTGTTTTGATTTTTTTTGTTTTCTTTTTTTATGATACCCTAATGTGACCCAACCCTAAGAAGACATCTATTTGCTAAAATTTACCCCAAACTGCAAGAGATACAAGCATCTGATTGACTGATTTACAAGAAAGCCAGCCAAGCAGAGCAGAATACTCTAGTCATTAGAACAGTACATGCTTTCCCCTTAGACACACTATATGGGAAAGCAAGTGACGGAAGCAGACAAGTGTTCTAGAAAGCACACTCTTGACAGCTGTGCAGGGTAAATTAGGGGGTGTCCATATGTCCTGGTTTGCCTGGGACAGTCTTTGTTGATGCCTGCTTTCTGAGTGTAATGTTTAATAAACATCCTGTTTCACTTTCAAAAATGTCCTGTTGACAAATTATATGTCAGCCTGACTGGAGAACACTGTAGTGGGACCTGGGAAATGAGTTGTTAGAGAACGATTGAAAAATCCTCCAAAGAAACAAGGACAGCCCAAACCTATGCTGCAGAAACAAGATTAGAGAGAATGAGATGGGTGGAGGTAAAGCAAAATTAGGTGATAGAAGCTGTAGGAATCTGACGAACTAATGCAAACAACTGAAGAAGAATAAGAATCTGATGTGACCTCAACATTTCTGCCTTGGGGAACAGACATATGGCGATTCTAGAAGGAAGTTTGGGAAGAAAGGCTTTGAATCTGATTTTATAATGGTTGGATTTGAGGTGTTTGTCGGATGTGAGGGAAGAGGTTCCTAATAAGCAGCCAAGGTTAGGTGTCCTGAGGTCTGAAGGTGAAGTCTAACCAGAGTCAGGTTTGGAAAGTCCTCTGGGACACAGCACACTCCAGGGCTGGTGTGGGAGTACGCTCTTACACATGGGAGCGGAGAACTGTGTGGTCAGAGCCTTACGGAGAAGGAAAAAGAAAGGAATTGA
Organism: Mustela lutreola; assembly: GCF_030435805.1. Lineage (NCBI taxonomy): Eukaryota > Metazoa > Chordata > Mammalia > Carnivora > Mustelidae > Mustela > Mustela lutreola. Next base: position 36,475,140 of record NC_081293.1, read on the forward strand.
GAAAGAGATACATGAATAAGAAAAAATATATTAAATATACAGCAAAAGGATATTAAATTAATTATTAATGTATGTTGATCACTAGTATGTGTCAAAAAATGTTTATACATTTTACCCATAGTATCTGATCTCAACTCAGGACAACTCTCTAATGAAGGTATTATTTCATGAAGAAAGAGGCAAACAAAGAAGACTAGAAACTTGATCTGGATTCACTTCAGACAGTCTTGTCCCAAGCCCAGACTCTTCCCTACCATACTCAGAGGGCATCTCGGGAAGTAACGCATACACTGTGGGACTGCCTTGCAGAAGTGGACTGCATCACCAGTGTTCTTCTGCAAAAGGCAAAACAAATAAATAGTAGCCTGTCACTTCTCCAAAGAGGATATACAAATGGCCAACAGGTATACAAACTACTGTCTACAAATTGTCAGGGAAATACAAATCAAAAACCCAGTAAGTGAACACCTCATACCTGTCAGGATTACTGTTATTTGGGAAAAAGGGAGAGAGAATGCTGTGTATATGTAACAAGCTTGGCAAAGATGTGTAGATTTTGGACTCTTTCTATAACTTTTGGTAGGAATACAAAATGATTCAGCTGCTATATGGAATTTCCTTTAAAAATTAAAAATAGAGCGACCATATGTTCCAGTGGTCCCAGTTCTGGCTATTTATCCGAAAGAATTGAAATCAGGATCTCAAAGAGGTATCTGTAGTCTTATGTCCCCTGCAGCATTATTCACAAGAGCCAAGATGTGGGAAGAATCTAAAATGTCATTGACAGATGAACAGATAAAGAAAATGTATGTATGGAACAATGAAATATTGTTCGGGCTCCAGAAAGAAGGAAATCCTGTATATGTGACAACATAGGTGAACCTAGAGGGCATCATGTAAGTGAAATTAGCCAATCACAGAAGAAGAAATACTGCATGCGAGCACTTATATGGGTGGTTGAGTCGGATGGTGGTTGTCAGGGACTGGGAGGAGGGGAGGGTGAGATGAAGAGCTGTTACTTACCAGGTGTAAAGTTTCAGATATGGAAGATGAATAGGTTCTAGAGATCTGCTGTCCAACGTCATGCCTGTAGTTAGCAATACTGTATTGTCCAAAGGGTAGATCTCCTGTTAACTGTCCTTGCAGTTATGTGTGTGATATGTACATATATTATATGTATATACAGTAGAATCACAGTGGAATATTATTAATAATATATAACAACTGATATAATACAACTGATATATGTGTATATATATATAAATTATACATATATACATATAACTGACTTTTGTATATTGATTTTCATCCTGAAACTTCACTGAATTCATTTATTAGTTCTAACAGGTTTTTGGTGAAATGTTCAAGGTTTTCATTAAGATCATGTATTCTGCACGAAATCAGAGAGGGAGACAAGCCATAAAAAACTTTTAACCCTAGAAAACAAATTGAGAGTTGCTAGAGGGGAGGGGGAATGGAGGGATGGAGTCCAGGGTGATGAACATTTAAGGAGGGAATGTGATGTAATGAGCACTGGGTGTTATATAAGATGAATCACTAAAATCTACCTCTGAAACCAGTAATATATTATATGTTAATGAACAGAATTTAAATTTTGAAAAAATACGTCTTTTGCAAACGAACTCTTTTATGTCTTTCTTTCCAATTTTGATGTCTTTTACTTCTTTTTCTTGCCTAATTGCTCTGGCTGGGAATTCCAGTAATATGCTGAATAGAAGTGGCAAGGTTTTAGAGAAAAAGCCTGGTGCCAGGTTTTAGAGAAAAAGCTTTCAGCTCTTCACCATTGCGTATCATCTCAGCCATGGTTTTGTCATATGACCTTTATTATATTGAGGCAAATTCCTTCTATCTGATGTTGGATGGAATATTCAGTATATGTATGTTCAGTCCATTTTGTCTGTAGTGTTATTCAAGTGTACTACCTTCTCATTGATTTTCTAGCTAGATGATTTATCTATTATTGAAAGTGGGGGCCACTTATGTTTTATAGATTTTTTTGTTCAATTTCTTAGTATATAACTTTGTAGTAGGGGGGTGTTATGGACCAAGTATTTGTGTCCCCCTAAAATTAGTATGTGATGGTATTATATAGAGATGAGGCCTTTAGGAAATAATTAGATTTAAATGAGGTCATGAGGTAATTAGGTTTAGGTGAGGATTTGTGTTCTTGTAAGAAGCAGAGAGACCAGAACTCCCTCTCTGTCTCCATCATGTGAGGACACAGTGAGAAGGCAGCGTTCTGCAAGCCAGGAACCAAATCTGCCAACACCCTGATCTTGGACTTCTAGCTTCCATTAACTGTGGGAAATGCATCTGTTGTTTAAGCCTCCCAGCCTGTGATATTTTGTCACAGCAGCTAGAGCTGTCTAAGACAGGGTGCAGTCATGAGATTCTAGACCGTAAAAGGTCTCATAAAGGGAATATGCCACCTAGTAACAGCTCTGCATAACTATAGAAGAATCCAAAAAAGAAAAAAAAAAATGGTATGGTGGGTTGTCCTATGTATACAAAGCTGAAGGGTTGAGTGAAAATGAGATCAGCTAGAACATGAATGTAGGTTGAGAGGAGAAGAAGGCTGAGGCTGGGACCCCAGGAAATATCATTTGAGTAGGAAAGAGCCAACAGGAGCCCTTCAAAAGATTTACAAGGAGTATCCAGAAACATGAGTGTCTAGAAATTGCAGACATTAAAATATGAAAATTAGGTTTGTTTGCATTATAAACAAAAGTCAGCCAAAGTTTGCTCAGTGGATGCTTTGATCCCCTGGCCCTTTCAGAACTGAAACACTCTTTCTCCCAGTTTCTCAAAGTGTCGACAGCTGACAGCTCACCCCAGAGCCCCACTCCTTGTGATTGCTCCCTGGTGATTGTAAACCAGAGCCTCTTTTCAGGAGTCAGCTCACACTGCAAAACTAGTTCACACAGGGGTTCAAAACCTCAGAACTTCTGAAAAGATCAGCTGAGGCCTTTGTCCTATAGCTTCACACCCCAGCTTCTCCCTATGACCTGTCCTGCTTCCTCCACTTCCTCAAGACTTTGATCCCACAGGAGACCACTGGTTGCCTTCCTGCACACAGCTCTCAGTCTTGTAGCCTCCTTCCCAGGAAGTCAGCCTGACCTATAACAGCTGCCATCTCCTTTATTATAGAACAAAAATGTAACATAATGTGATCTTTTTTCCTTATGAAAATGAATTACTATGGGTAAATGAATAGAAGAGCTCCAGGCAACAGCAAATGTGCAACAACCATTAGGAACAATAATCATAATGGGGGTAGCACTTCCAGTGGTAGATTTAGCCCCTGACTGCCAACTAGATAAATTTCGGTACAAGGTAAGCAATGCAAAAGGCAAGGTGGCCACATTTATTTTCTTTCTTGTTTCTGGAAATTGGTAAGACCAGGTAGTCTCATTAAGAAGATTCAAAATGAACTACACTTTGTAGTGTATTTCTATCTGAGGTCTGGAAGACTCACAATACTATGTCCCACCCCCTCACCTTGCAGTTTCAGAACCCCTTTCAAATGCCACCATCAGAAATACCAGGGAAGAGAATGAGCTTTACTTAAATAATTAAAAACCAATGCATTGCTCTAAATACCTGATATAAATGACTTCACAAACAAGATCCAATTGTAGTCACATCACTTCTACTTTTCCAGAGGATCACTAGAACTCCATCCTTGCCACCATACCCTATTCCCTTTACTAAGCGTAGAAAAATTTCAGTTTTCTTCATTCTTCTCATGAATTGCCCAAGAGCTTGGAAACCTAAGTGGAATAACAGAGGCAATCAATCCACCTACTCCACCAGGGTGAGATACTTTCAATTTTCTCTCCAACATGGAATCACTCATTGAAACAGATCCTGAATCAGCTTGACAATATATCAGAAAATTGACCCTTTTGAAAATAAAGAATGAACACATGCCAAAGTCTTATTCAATTTATTCATGGGAATTCTGGGTCCAAGACCACTTGAGGAATTTGGGATGTTTAGGATTTGATTTTCTTTAAATTTTAGAATAAGATACTCAATTAGATATAAAACTGGTAATGTCTGACAAGGCATTAAAAACATGACCCTTAGGGTTATCTTTTTATCTTTTGCACAAAACAAACCCATTTTCATCTGTACCAAACAAAAGGCCCATTCTCCTAGATAATTAAGTAATCATGGGTGAAACTGTTAAGCAATGCCTTAAAATGACATAGAAAGAACATTATTCCCTCCCTCTGTCATATATCCAAGGTTTTGGATATTGTCAACAGGTGCATGGCCCGCCCAGCTCCCTGCCTAGACACGTTCATTCATGGAGATGAAACTCCCAGTCTCTTGGTGCTAAGCTTAGTCCATAATGACCCATGCTTGGGATCCCCAAGTTTAACGACCCCATTTTTCTACTTCACATACCCATCCCCATTCAGAGCATCAGCCCACCCAAGAAGACTGTACCACCATTTCATATACCTGAAACCAAAGCCATTTGCTCTCCATCACTGATGAACCCACAGAAGCAGGTAACTTCATCTCAACACAAAGGATCTAGCTATACTCAACCAACTTCCCTGGATAATGGAACTACATACCCTATACTGACCCCTGGGGAAGCTGCCCAAAAATCCCAAGTTATTCACATCTTCTCTTCTAGTGCGTGGAATGGATTGTGGTTGCCTTCAGTGACTGTGAAATGATTTTTCTGGAACCTCTCTCACTAGAAGGGAGAGGAGAAAAAACTAATCTCTGGAGGCACACACTGCTAATGAAGGGAAATGAGGTTGTCCCCTGATTGCTCAATAGCACATAATGGACCAATAAAGAGAAATGGAAAGCCAGAGATACTCCTGGGCCAGCAAGATCTAACTTATAACTGAAGTAAACAATTAATATACAGTAGAAGTTCCCTGTACTAACCCAACTTCCCTAATGCTGGGTCTAATGTGTCCAACATTACCCCAGCATGCTGAATGTGCACTTCTCACTGGCTAGCTACACTCTAACATACCAGGTTGAGTGTAAGCATTAAGAGTCAATTATGGTTTGTCTAAAACCATTTATTTAATTAAACATTTTGTAAACAAATGAAATCTGTGAAAAGAATAATTATTGTTTCTATTAAATTTAAAACTTTGGAAACACTAAAACAGTTGAGTAGGAAACAAACTGCTATCAGATTAAGTGCATGTAAGAAAATTATAAGAAACCCTATGATGGTAAGAATCATAAAAATCAAGGTGGAAGGAGCAAGATGGTAGAGGAGTAGGAGAACTAAATATAATCGGATTCCAGGGGTTCAGTTAGACAGTTATCAAACCATTATGAACACCTACAAACTCAACAGGAGATCAAAGAGAAGAACAGCAATTCTAGGAACAGAAAGTCAACCACTTTCTGGAAGGTAGGACGTGCAGAGAAGTGAATCTGAGGTGATATACGGGAAGATAAGGTGGAGGGGCCAGCTCTTGGGAAGTTAAGAGAGCAGCGGAGCCCAAAATCAGAACTTTAAGAAGTCTGCTCCACTGAAGGATGTTGTTCCACAGGCTAAGCAGGGGTTGGAGCCCTTGCAGGGATAGTGTGGTCTCAGGACCGGGGGGGGGGGGGAGGGGGTCACAGAAAGACTGGGGGTGTCTGAGAGTGGCAGAGTTCCCAGGTATTGGAGAGAGGAAGCCGCTGAAGAGACAGAGCCAAGGAGTAGGCTCACAGCTTAGTGTTACCTTAAACCATAATCTGAGGCACAGTTGAACCACTACTCTTCCAGCAGGGACCCCACAATGGCAGATCTGGGGAGACTCACTTTCCTCCTCTGGGAGGAGCGGCTCAGAGCATGCTTCAGGAATCTTCTGGGATTGGGGACTCCAAACGGAGCCGTGCACCAGAGATAAAAATGCTAGATCACGGGCTCGGGGAGCATGGAGTGCAGCCAGAGACCAGGGAGATGGGAGAGATTGACTGCTTTTCTCTAAAGGCACACTGAGGAGTGGGGCCCTGAGCTCTCAGCTCCTCCCTGCCAGACACTGGGAGGCCGACAACTTCATTCTTGTCCTCCAAAGCTATTCGGGAAGTGTTCAGGGAACAAAAGCTCCTGAGAGTGAACCTGAGCAGATTACATAGCCTGGCCCCTGACAAGGGTGGTACAATTCTGCCTCCGGCAAAGACATTTGAGAATCACTGCAACAGGCCCCTGCTCCAGAAGATTAGCAAGACCATCCAGCCATGACCAAGTTCACTGATCAATGAGAACTGCAAAACTTCAAAGCTAAAGAATACAGCACAGAGAATTCATGGTTTTTTCCCCATGACTCTTTAGTCTTTCAAAATTAAATAAAAAATTTTTCCTCTGTCCTACTTTAATGTTTTAACTATTTTACCTTATCATTACCTTTTTAAAAACATTTTAAAATTTTCATCATTATAGTCATATTCTATCCCTTCATTGTATTTAACCTTATTTTTTGTATGCATATTTTTTTCTTTAAAATTTTGGGATACAACTTCCTCTAATAGATCAAAATATACCCTAAATCTAGCGCATGGCTATGTTCTACTTTCCAGCCTGATTATATTCTTTCTTCTTTTTTTTTCTTTTTTCAACCAACTTCTTATCTTTCAATTCCTTTTTTAGAATCTTTTTAAATTTTCATCTTTACATTCATATTCCATCCCTTCATGGTGTTTACCTTTATTTTTTGCATATAAGTTTTTCCTTCTTTAAAGTTTTGGGAGGCACTTTCTTCTAACAGAGCAAAATACACCCAAAATCAAGTGTGTGGCCCTGTTCTATTCACCAGTTTAATATATATATATATATACTTTTTTATTTTTATATATTTTCTATTATATATATCTATTATATATAATATTACATATATTATATAAATCATTTTATTTTATATATTATATATATTTATTATTTTTTATATATTTTATATATACATTTTTTTTCTCCTTTCTTCTCCCCCTGGTTTCAGGTCTCTTCTGATTTGGTTAGTGTATATTTTTCTGGGGTCATTGCTACCCTTTCAGTATTTTGTTCTCTCATTCATCTAGTCTTATCTGGATAAAATGACAAGGGGGAAAAACCTCAAAAAAAAAAAAAAATGAAAAAACAAGAGGCAGTACCCATGGCTAGGGACCTAATCAATACGGACATTAGTAAGATGTCAGAACTATAGTTCAGAATGACAACTATCAAGGTGCTAGCTGGGATTAAAAAAGGCATGGAACATACTAGAGAATCCCTTTCGGGAGAAATAAAATAACTAAAATCTAACCAAGTTGAAATAAAAAAAGCTATTAATGAGGTACAATAAAAAATGAAGGCTCTCACTGCTAGGATAAATGAGGCAGATGAGAGAATTGGTGATATAAAAAACCAAATCATGGAGAATAAAAAAGCTGAGTGAAAGAGAGACAAACAAGTCCTGGACAACAAGGGGAGAATTCAAGAGATAAATCATAGCACAAGATGAAACACTTAGAATAATTGGGATCCAGAAGAAGAAAGAGGGAAGCAGAAGGTATATTGGACCAAATTATGCCAGAGAATGTCCCTAATTTGGCAAAGGGAACAAGCATCAAAATCCAGGAGGCACAGAGGAGCCCCCTCAAAATCAATAAAAATAGGTCAACACCCCATCATCTAATAGTAAAACTTATAAGTCTCAGAGACAAAGAGAAAATCCTGAAAGCAGCTTGGGACAAGAGGTTTGTAACATACAATGCTAGAAATATTAGATTGACAGCAGACCTATCCACAGAGACCTGGCAGGCCAGAAAGGACTGGCATGATATATTCAGAGCACTAAACAAGAAAAATATGCAACCAAGAATACTCTATCCAGCTAGGCTGTCATTGAAAATAGAAGGAGAGATAAAAAGTTTCCAGGACAAAAACAAAAAAAACAAAACAAAAGAATTTGCAAACACCATACCAGCCCTACAGGAAACATAGAAAGGGGTCCTCTAAGCAAAGAGAGAGCCTAAAAGTAACAAACCAGAAAGGAACAGAGACAATATACAGTAACAGTTACCTTACAGGCAATTCAATGGCACTAAATTCATATCTTTCAATAGTCACCCTGAATGTAAATAGGCTAAATGCTCCAATTAAAAGACACAAGGTATCAGAATGGATAAAGAAACAAGACCCATCAATATGCTATCTGCAAGAAACTCATTTTAGACCCAAAGACACTTCCATATTTAAAGTGAGAGTGGAAAAAAATTTACCATGCTAATGGACATCAAAAGAAAGCTGGGGTGGGAATCCTTCTATAACATAAATTAGGTTTTAAGCCAAAGACTATAATAAGAGATGAGGAAGGACACTATATCATACACAAAGATTCAACAAGAAGATCTAACAATTTTAAATATCTCTGTCCCTAACACGTGAGCAGCCAAGTCAAAGAAACGCATCAACAATAATACAATAATAGTAGGGGATATTAACACCTCCCTCACTGAAATGGACAGATCATCTAAGCAAAAGATCAACAAGGAAATAAAGGCTTTAAATGACACACTGGGCTAGATGAACATCAGATATATATTCAGAGCATTCTATTCCAAAGCAACAGAATACACATTCTTCTCTAGGGCACATGGAACATTCTCCAGAATAGATCACATTCTGGGTCACAAATCAGGTCTCAACCAGTACCAAAAGACTGGGATCATTACCTGCATATTTTCATACCACAGTGCTTTGAAACTAGAAATCAACTACAAGAAGAAAGTTGGAAAGAACTCAAATACATGGAAGCTAAAGAGCATCCTACTAAAGAATGAATGGATCAGCCAGAAAATTAAAGAAGAATTTTAAAAATTCATGGGAACAAAAGAAAATGAAAACACAACTGTTCAAAATCTTTGGGACACAGCAAAGGCAGTCCTGAGAGGGAAGTATATAGCAATACAAGTCTTTCTCAAGAAACAAGAAAGGTCTCAAGTACACAACTTAACCCTACACCTAAAGAAGCTGGAGAAAAAACAGTAAAGAAAGCCTCAACCCAGTAGGAGAAGAGAAATAATAAAAATCAGAGCAGAAATCAATGAACTAGAAACCAAAAGAACAGTAGAAGAAATAAATGAAAATAGAAGCTGGCTCTTTGAAAGAATTAATAAGATTGATAAACCCCTGGCCAGACTTATCAAAAAGAAAAGAGAAAGGACCCGAATTAATAAAATCATGAATGAAAGAGGAGAGATCACAACCAACAGCAAAGAAATAAAAACAATTATAAGAACATACTCTGAGCAACTATACCCAGCAAATCTGACAATCTGGAAGAAATGGATGCATTCTTAGAGATGTATAACTACCAAAACTGATCCAGGAAGAAATAGAAAACCTGAACAGACCCATAACCAGTAAAGAGATTGAAGCAGTCATCAAAAATCTCCAGATGGCTTCCCAGGGGAATTCTACCAAACATTTAAAGAAAAATTAATACCTATTCTCCTGAAAATGTTCCAAAAAATAGAAATGGAAAGAAAACTTCCAGACTCATTTTATGAGGCCAGCATTACTTTGATCACAAAACCAGACAAACATCCAATCAAAAAGGAAAATTACAGACCAATAACCTTGATGAACACAAATGCGAAAATTCTCACCAAAATACTAGCCAATAGGATCTAACAGTACATTAACAGGATTATTCACCACGACCAAGTGGGATTTATTCCTGGGCTGCAAGGTTGGTTCAACATCCACAAATCAATCAATGTGATACAATACATTAATAAAAGAAAGAACAAGAACCATATGATACTCTCAATAAATGCTGAACAAGCATTTGAGAAAGTACAGCATCCTTTCTTAATCAAAACTCTTCAAAGTGCAGGGATAGAGGGTACACACCTCAATATCATCAATGCCATCTATGAAAAACTGACAGTGAATATCATTCTCAATGGGGGGAAACTGAGAGCTTTTCCCCTAAGGTCAGGAACATGGCAGGGATATACATTATCAACAATGCCATTCAACATAGTACTAGCAGTCCTTGCCTAAGCCATAAGACAACAAAAAGAAATAAAAGGCATCTGAATCAGCAAAAAAGAAGTCAAACTATTACTCTTTGTAGATGATATGATACTTTATGTAGAAAACCCAAAAGACTCCACTCCAAAACTGCTAGAACTCATACAGAATTCAGTAAAGTGTCAGAATATTAAATCAATGCACAGAAATCAGTTGCATTTCTATACACCAACAGCAAGGCAGAAGAAAGAAAAATTAAGGAGTCGATCCCATTTACAACTGCACCCAAAACCATAGGATACCTAGGAATAAACCTAACCAAAGAGGGAAAGAATCACTACTCAGAAAACTATGAAGTACCCATGAGAGAAATGGAGGGAGACACAAAGAAATGGAAAAATGTTCCATGCTCATGGATTGGAAGAACAAATACTGTGAAAATGTCTAGGCTACCTAAAGCAAATTACACATTTAATGCAATCCCTATCAAAATACCATCAATTTTCTCAAAGAAAGAGAACACATAATCCTAAAATTTATATGGAACAAGAAAAGACCCCGAATACCCAGAGGAATGTTGGAAAAGAAAACCAAAGTTGGCCGCATCATAATTCCAGACTTCAAGCTCCATTACAAAGCTGTCATCATCAAGACAGTATGGTACTGGCACAAAAACAGACACATAGATCAATGGAACAGAACAGAGAGCCCAGAAACGGACCCTCAACTCTATGGTCAACTCATCTTCGACAAAGCAGGAAAGAATGTCCAATGGAAAAAAGACAGTCTCTTCAACAAATGGTGTTGGGAAAATCGGACAGCCACATGCAGAAGAATGAAACTGGACCATTTCCTTATACCACACACAAAAATAGACTCAAAATGGATGAAAGACCTCAGTGTGAGACAGGAATCCATCAGAATCCTTGAGGAGAACACAGGCAGCAACCTCTTCGACCTCAGCCACAGCAACTTCTTCCTGGACATCACCAAAGGCAAGGGAAGCCAGGGCAAAAATGAACTACTGGGACCTCATCAAGATCAAAATCTTTTGCATAGCAAAGGAAACAGTCAACAAAACCAAAAGGTAACTGACAGAATGGGAGAAAATATTTGCAAATGACCTATCAAATAAAGGGCTAGTATCTAAAATCTACAAAGAATTTATCAAACTCAACACCCAAAGAACAAAGAATCCAATCAAGAAATGGGCAGAAGACATGAACACACATTTCTGCAAAGACATCCAAATGGCCAAGAGACACATGAGAAAGTGTTCCACATCACTCGGTATCAGGGAAATGCAAATAAAAACCACAGTGAGATACTACTTCACACCAGTCAGAATGGCTAAAATTAACAAGTGAGGAAATGACAGGTGTTGGTGAGGATGTGGAGAAAGGGGAACCCTCCTACACTGTTGGTGGGAATTCAAGCTGGTGCAGCCACTCTGGAAAACAGCATGGAGGCTCCTCAGAAAGTTGAAAATAGAGCTACCCTATGACCAAGCAATTGCACTACTGGATATTTACCCTAAAGATATAAATGTAGTGATCTGAAGGGGCAGGTGCACCTGAATGTTTATCACAGCAATGTCCACAATAACCAAACTATGGTTATTGATGTCCATCAATAGATAAATGGATAAAGAAGATGTCGTGTCTATATACCTGATGGAATACTATGCAGCCATCAAAAATGAAATCTTGGGTGCCTGGGTGGCTCAGTGGGTTAAGCTACTGCCTTCGGCCAGGTCATGATCTCAGGGTCCTGGGATCGAGTCCCGCATCGGGCTCTCTGCTCAGCAGGGAGCATGCTTCCTCCTCTCTCTCTCTCTCTCTACCTGCCACTCTGCCTACTTGTGATCTCTCTCTTTCAAATAAATAAATAAAATCTTTTAAAAAAAATGAAATCTTGCCATTTGCAACAGCATGAATGGAACTAGAGGGTATTATGGTAAGTGAAATAATTCAATCAGAGAAAGACAATTATCATATGATCTCTCTTATATGAGAAATTTCAGAGGAAGAGCAGGGGCTTGTGGGGGGCAGGGAGGGAAAAAAAATAAAACAAGATGGGACTGTAAAGGAGACAAACCATAAGAGACTCTTAATCTCGGGAAAAACTAAGGGTTGCTAAGGAGTGGGAGGATAGGAATAGGGTGGCTCAGTTATGGACACTGGGGAGGGTATGTGCTATGGTGAGTGCTGTGAATTGTGTAAGACTGATGATTCACAGACCTGTACCCCTGAAGCAAATAGTGTGTCATATGTTAATTTTAAAAATGACATTTGAAAAAAAAATCATAAAAATCTAGAGAGATACTGCCCTCAGATTGCTTCACAAGTGTCCTTACAGGATTGTAACACACATAGCCTAGAAATTATAGACACTGAAATATGCATACCATTTATGCAGTGTAAAGCAAGAATTAAGAAAATGTGATAAGATGATCCTACATTATAAGACTAGGGGATAAATTTACATTGGATACCTGTTAATTTTTTAATTAAGTATGCATGCATCATTTTTAACAATTCTTCAGTTTAGCCAATTTTATTGTTTGACTCACCATCTTCCACTTCCAATCTCTCCAGAGAAAAGGCAATTCTACCATAATAAAAGAATGTATCAATCCCAACAGGAGCAGAAGATCTGCAATCATCCAGAGAACTGTACAAGAAAGATCATCAGAGGCCACGATGAGTGGTGCCGGTCTACACAGTGTCCAGAGGAAAATGCTCCATCATGACTCAAGGACGCACCCTATGTGTCTCTAACACTAAGATGCCTTCATTTAGGAAATGCATGCAACATGATCAGGTATGAGACCATCACATTTTGAAAACGGATAACTAAATACACTGATTCTGATTCCATGACTTCAAACAAACTTCAGTCTACATAGGACTGTAAGGAAAGAAATCTAGTCAGGCTAAAAGAAATGTTGTGTCCAGAAAGGGTTATAATTCCCATATGGATTAATAAATTGGTATTCTAGATTTCTACATCAAACTCTTATAAGCTTTGTTAATTTGAGTCAGCATCATTGAATCCAATTAACTCTGGAACACTGAGAAGTCAGTTTTTGATATAGAAATACTGTGAGCCACTCCCTGGGACACTAGAGAATTCACCAAGGTAAATATCACATTGTGAGGCCCCACGTGGGCCTCCAGACAGTCCTCTTGCTCTGATCTGCCAAGTGAAACAGTGTCCTCTCTATTAAAAGATCTATAGCTATACACACACAATAGCACACACATTTTCATCTAAACATACTCTTCTGTAACCCACATCACATTTTAGTTGTACAACTCCTGAGCTTATTGCACACTGAGCTTTGTGTTAAACCCCTCTGGCCCCTTCTATTATTAAAAACTATGTAAGGGCACAGCTAGGTTTTATACATCTTTCTCATCCCTGAGTCCATCTTGCACCATACCCTCAACATGAAGAGTTGAATGCAAGTGAACTTGACCCTATGAATACTTTATTTTTCCCCTATAAGCTTATACCTCCAGTTAATAATGGAGATTGGGGGGGGGGGGAATGAATGTATATGAAATGTGTCTTCACATATCTATCTCATAAATTGAAAGATAACAATATTCTTGGGCCACATTCTAGAGAGGGCTGTGTTCTTAAAAAACTGTGATTTTTCGGGGCACCTGGGTGGCTCAGTGGGTTAAAGCCTCTGCCTTTGGCTCAGGTCACGATCCCAGGATATTGGGATTGAGCCCTGCATCAGGCTCTCTGCTCAGCGGGGAGCCTGCTTCCCCTTCTCTCTCTGCCTGCTTCTCTGCCTACTTGTGATCTTTGTCTGCCAAATAAATAAATAAAATCTTAAAAAAAAAAAAAACTGTGATTTTTCAGTTCGTCTTCCTCCCAGTAATGCCAAAATACCTTAATTTCTTGCTTGGAAAAAAAAAATAAAAGCCTTGATTTATCCAATTATTTCCTGTATCACTTCTGCCTAAAGTATGTCAGTATAATTTTGTCTGGATAATAACACTCTTCATCTGCAAAGACATAAAATTATTCATATCCAACCCAGGGCCCTTAAGGTAGACTTTTCTCTACTTATACCTGGAAGAAATGGACTAAAGGAATACCAGCCCTTTAAAATCTGTGGCTATTAAAGAGTCCCCTGTTGCAAGAGAACAGTGGCTTGTAGGTCAGTTTTATGGGCCGAGCACCTCAGCTATTTATTGTAATGCAATTACCATACCAACTCAACCATTACATGATACCAGGGCTGCTTCTCATTAGAGTGAGAACATTTAAAAAATAGCAGAGAACTTTGCAAAACCTGAAATCTTTTCAGGAAAGCAAAAATTCACAAGAAACAATTATGTCTAGTCTCTCTCTCCACCCTCCCTACTACCCTCCTAGGTTGTGAGTTCATTATTTTGGCAAGGAGGCTCAGGCTCAGCAGAAAACAATGGGAACTTCTAAGAATACCACCAGAATCCTAAGAAATTAGCAGATTTCTTTACCAGGATACCATCTTTGGTTTCTTTAGGAATGGCATCGAAAACAGCCCAGAATAAGCTGATATTTTCCAGAATCTTCCTTATGCTCAAACAGCAAGCTGGACTAAAGTCTCCACTCTGCTTCCTCTGGTTAATCTCAATGGAGATAGATGGAAAGTTCAAGAGCCAGAGCCTTTCTCATCAATCTTGGCCATCAAACCCAAACCAGAGAAAGAAGGAAACCCAGTGACTAGATGCAAATTAACACCAAAAGATAACTCAGGATAGATTCAGTGCTGGGAAGTACATATTTGTCAGCTGAGGGTATCATCTGAGAAGAAAGAAACAAGGGCTGTAAGACTTTTCTCTGCACTATCGTCCCGTCTTTATATATTCCTTTCAGATACGCATTTTGTTTCCAGTTTTTAACATTTGTTAATATACTTATGACTCAAATTCAGAAACAAATGAATTCTTAACATGTACTTGTCCTTTATAGATGCCACTTGGTAAGAGTTTGGGAATAAGAGTCTCCCTGGCTCATTTCTGGGCTGGGGCACAAAGCATAGGATAAGCCTGGAACATCTTAATTTATCCCACAAAGTAAGAAAATAAGAAAAAGTCAATGAATGAAAGAAACATGTCACAAAGAGGCACCCATTGTTCAATTTCTGGAATATTTGAGCATCAATAAATAATGAAAGTAAGAAATTACAAACCACTAAATAAAATAGGAATCGGTAGTGGTTAATTTCATGTAGCAATCTGACTGGATCACTGAATGCCCCAATAAATGTTATTTCTGGGTATGTATGCCTGTGAATGTTTGGGGAAGATAATAGCATTCGAATTGATGGAGTGAGTAAAGCAGATCCCCTCCTCCCCAGTGCAGGCGGGCATCACCCCATTCACTGAGGGTCTCAAAGCAACAGAGGAAGGTTGGATTCACCCTCTCTCTGCCTAATTGCTTGAGCTGGAACAGTAAACTTGTCCTGCCCTCTTTGGCCCTCCTGGGTCTCATGCCTTCAGACTTGGACAGGAATCTATACCATCAGCTCTCCTGGGTCTCAGGCCTCCCAACTATACCCCCCAGCTTTCCTGTGTCTCTGGCTCGCAGATAGCAGATTGTGTGACTCCTCAGCCTCCATAATCACATGAGCTGGTACCTCATAACAAATTGAGAGGGATAAGGGAGAGAAAAAGAGAGAAAGAGAGAGGTTGCTAACTAGCTAGCTCTATATATTATCTATCTATCTACCTATGTTCTGTTTTTCCACAGAACATTAATATGCCAAGGGAAAAAAATACACACACACACACACATACTCTAAAGTTCTGCTTTAGAATGGCAACTAATAACATAAGTAGGCTGATGGAAATGGGGAATCACCATTTGGCAGCCGTCATAGAAGTGAAATAATATTGGTATGATCTTGGAATACCTCCCACAAAATTCAAATTAAGTACAGAGGTAAAAGCAATGAAGAGACATGACAGACACCAATAGGACCAGCTGATCAAGGTTCACATCATCACTGGTGGAACAGGTCCAGAACCCTGGTATGAGACCCTGAGAAGGGGCTCTTTCTGTCGCATGCCTATCAAGAACGCATGACCTGAGTCTGGTTATGAGGAACATCAGATGCTTGAGTGTCATTCTCCAAAATGAAATGACTGCATTCATTAAAGTCATCAAGGATGTGGAAGACAGGGAAAAAACCGGGAAGTCTTCCAGCCTGGAAGAGACCAAGCCCTAATAACACTGCACGCACCTAATTCCTGATCAAGAACATAGAGCAACAGAGCAAATGTGATAAAATATTATCAGATGGAAAATCTGGGTGACGGGCCTATAGCAGTTCTTTGTACTGTTCTGGCAACTGACCAGAAATGCTTATACAGACAGAATTTTCCTGATGGCAACCTGCCTTTTCCTCCCCACTCTAGACCATCCAGCACTCAGAGAGAGGGGTTTGTCCAAGAGGAGAGCTCTAAAGCTCAAGCTTCATTAGCTTTATGGCCACTCTGCCTCTGATCAATAGACATTTCAGTGATTGCCACACATTTTAGAGTCCAGAAGGAAGCATTACCAGCAGGTGGAAAGTGTCCGGGCAAAGAGGGGCGGGAGGCTTCTTTGTGCAGGAGCAGAATGGGCCTGACAGAGCACCAAAGACCAAAGTCTCGCATCTTTCACCAGTCACTTCCAGGTGCTCTGTAGTCACAGGTGAGTACTAGTGGAAAACTGCCCCATTCACCTTCCTTTGTCCGTGGCCTTCAGCAGGGACATCGTGTCACATGAGACAGCACACTGTTCCTTGTGCAAACTATCTTATGCACTGCAGAACATTTGCATCTGTGAACTTCACTGTGGTCATTTTGGTGACCAAAACAGCAGCCCCACACATTCCCAAATGCCCACGGGCCCAGCCACAGCTGAGCACCACTGAGAGGCTCGGGGCTCAAACAAGAGCAGAATGACCTATGGGGTCAACCTTAAATGGGGGCTCTGTGTGACTTCAAGGGACACACTGTCCCTAGAGCTCATAAGAACCTTTCTGCTCCTGTTTATCAATGCCTAGGACATGGTCCCAAATGCTCTCATCCCACTGTTGGAAGTCAGGCCAAAATATAAATACTACTGAGAAGGATGACACATTGGCTGCCCCTCTGACACCTTTAAGCATAACCTCAGTGACTCTAAGAACTCAGTATGCATGAGAATTATCTGGGGAGCTCGTTAAAAAATGTGGCTTCCTGGATCCCACCCTCAGAGATGAGTGACTTTGGAGTGAGCCAGGGGTCTACATTTTCAGTAAGAACTCCAGGTGATTCTGATGAAAGTTATCTTCAGACCACATTTCAAGAGTCATTCCTTTGGTGTTTTAATTGAAGAAATTGGTTTCAATAATAATAATGACTAATAATTCTCATTTATTGAGCCCTTATTTTATATTCATATGGGGAAGAGGAAGTAGTATTATTACCACCACATTAGAGCTGGGGTTGAAATTCAAATATGTCTGACTCTGTGGCCACTCTCAACAATTACAGTGCTTCAAATAGCTCAGAAAACTGGGTAGCAGGAATTAGGAATTTGGGGGCATAGGAGAAGGAGAGGCTTCACAGCAGTCAAACAAGGAGTACCAGGAAAAACAACTGGTTGACCTTAAACTCTTCTTATGATCAGTCATCTTTACCTCAAACTGTGAAAAAACAAACAGGAGCAGGAAAAATTTTATGACCTTTTTTTGCTGAGTATAAGTGCAACTACAGGGCCAACTTGGTTTGTTATAATTAGTTCCTTTGGATAGTTTGGGTAATTAAACCCCCTGGAGAGGGTCTGTGGATTTCCTGGCTGAAGTGAGGCATAATATAGCAAGGCCACCGCTCAGTTTCAGAAGGTTTTCTGCAGTTTTCCCAAGGGGAGAGCAAGGCTGTGGGAATATGTCAAAAGGGGCAGTACGATCACGTGCCCTTCTCTTGTTCTGGTTTCTTCAGAAGCATTAGAGCACCATCAAAGCATTCTTTTATACCAGCATTGGAGTAACACTGTGTGTCTGAAAAGCTGACTTCATCCACTGTCTTGTACCAGTTAGGTGAACAAGCACATTTCTCCCCTACATGTAGACTTGGTTTGCATTAGAATAATTGCTAATATTTATTGAGGGGGTGATATGTGCCAGGTGCTCAGCCCAGGACTCTATATGTAAAGTTTTCTTTAATCCAAACAACACCCAGTGAGGCTGCCATTTCAAGGATGAGAAAACCAAAGCTGAGAGGAGTGAGAAATTAGCACCAAGGCCACACAGCTGCCCCTAAACAGCAGAGCTGGGATCAGTCCCAAGCTTGAACTGCTGGAAAACCTGGGTGGTTGATTACCACATAGTACTTCCCAGTCAGAGCCCCTGGAAACAGTCATGGGAGTTGATGGGCTGGGAGTGTGCTGCCTGCTATTGGTCTTAAGGCTGCAAGTATGGGTACAGGATAGGACCTTGGTAGCTGAGCCAAATGTGTGGTCTAAGACTCCGTGCCTCAAGAGACTTCTTGATGAGCCAGCTCACAAAGCAGGAGATGGGTGAGCCTCAGGCTCTGTCCAATGACTCTGTGCCACCTGGTGGCAGTTCAGCAGGCTTCTAACTATCTATACTGTGTACTGGTCTTCACCAAGGCTCTTAGTTGCATGAGACAAAATCCCACCTTGATGTAGCTTAGGCAGAACACAAGGAATTTATCAAAAGAATACTGACCTAGGTCACATAACAAACCACAGGACAGACACAGAAATAATAGGGCCTTGGAAACTCTGAGAGCCAGAGGCATACATGTCCTTAAAATGCTTGCCCACGCCCTACCCATCCTCCTTTTTGCCCTCAGACTGGTATCCTGCAGTGACTGCCACCTTGCGAGACTGATTCACATTCTCTCCTGTCCCAACTCAAAAATCCCTGAGATAGGACAGGATCAGCCCAACTTGGACCAGGTACTGAGCCCTGAATCTGTTAGCTGTAGCCAGGGTAGAAGTACCACTGGAGACTTCTGGAGGCCATCCACGGTGAGTGGACATCATCCCAAGGAAAGGGAAACCATCCTAAGCTGGACACTCACCCCTTGGTATATTCACTACAAAGCTACATGTAATTGATTATTTAACTTTGAGAAGTTTGAATCTAATTCCAAAATATTATGTCATTACAGTGAGGCTTCAATCAGATTATTAGTAAGCAAAACATAATTAATAAAAACCATAACGGTGCACCAATGCCAAAGAAAAGGCCTAGGTTCTCTCTGTAGGTGGCTATTGGCTCTCTCTGGTCCAAGAAAATATAGGTTCTCTCCCATACGAACCTCCTGATCAGAAGCCCATTAACATATGAGCTGCCTGAATGCTTTACTAACACACTGCTTTTAGAGAGCATTAACTCTTAGCATACAATCATTGAAATTAACCTAGGTTAACTACACCTGGAGACTTTCCTCACCCCTAAACCATGCAGATGGTGGTCAGATGATGGAGATAATGATTTAAAAATAAAATGAAAAATAATGAATGAAGAAGAGAGGAGAGGAGTGACTGGATGGATTAGGTCATGACATCTATTTCCAAAAGAAGAGACACCTAAACTGGCAATGTGACAAAAGAAGAAATTGATGACAATTGATAATGCTCACACACCTTTCATGGATCACTTAGGCATCATATTCTCCAGAAAGCTTTCCCTAACCCCCCAGCTCAGGAATCAGCTTGTTTCCCACACAGTCTCATAGCCCATGTCCTGTTATATTGCATTTGCCTCTTAATTTGTATGTATACCACCTACTGGCCTGGATGTGGGCCCTATGTTGACAAGGACCACATAGATACAATTCACCATTGTATTCCCACGGCCTAATATAATGCCTGGCACATAGAATGCACTCAGTAAACATCTGCTATGTTATTAAGTTGGGTATAGGTAATATAAATTAACTTCCAGGCTTAGGCAAGGAGAAGTAGAGTCCTCATGGCAGCGCAAACACCCATTTCCATGCCCCAGCTTTAGGAAAAATTCCTCTATCCAGAAATATTATAAGATAATTGAAGAAAAGTAAAACGAATACATTTGTGCAGGTGTTATAAAATACCACAGATTTACATGAATCAGTCCTGGAAGTCTTGAGAGGTCAGCAAAGAAGAGAGGCAAAGTGTCTTTAAATGCCTTTGGAGGCTCTGGCTAATTGGGTTCATGGTCTTCTCCCTTGGACTTAGCAAGTCAGGAGATGAATATAATCTAACAATTTACTTAGTTAAAACGTCCCCTCTCTGTCCTGCCCCAGTGACCTCACAGGACCTGAGGGGACCACAACACTCCTGAGAGAGTGTCCTAATGCAATAAACAATTTTCAGAGAGCCAATGGCTGCTACAGTCCCGCGGGCAGAGGGTAAGAGAAGCAGCTCGTTAATGTCGAACAGGAAAATCATCAAAATTCCTTCTCTGCCATTCTCAGTGGAATAGCCCACAATAACCACTAAGTTTTGCAAGATAGTCTTTTGTTTTTGATTTATTATTCCCCCCACCGACAGCTCTAGCTGAAATAATCCCAATTCTCTTAACCTTTCTTCAGAAGGTCTGTTTAATCAATTTTTATTGCGCTCCTCTGGGCCCTCTCTGAGTCCGTTAGATTTTCTTCAATCCTAAATTGGACAAAGTACTTTAATAAGGGTTGTCCCCCACTGCCCCAGGAGTGTGCAGTGGCAATGTCCTGATGTGAAACTGGCCTGAGATCCTGCGTGTAAAAGCATTTTGCGAACTCATGAGCAGCACCCAAAGGGAAGAGGTGATTATGAGCCTGTACATCTCTAACTTGAGCTCCCCGTTCCCAAGAAGGAGGACGAAGAAATGCTTCCATAGCTTGTCACCTGTGCCTTTAACAGAGATGTATGATGCAATTGCTTGTGTCAGACACTGTACTAGGCACAAAGGATATAATGATTAATCACTTATGGCCTCTAGTCTCCAGAATATAATGGCACTGGTAATAGAAGTACTCAAAAATATATAAAAAATAAAGTGTAATCTTACCAGGAAACAGTCCAGATATTTTTGCAGCTATGATGTCATTCAAGCCTTCCAACAAGCCCATGTGTAGGAATTTTCATTGCTGGCATAAAGAAGAAGAAACTGAGGCTCAGAGATAGACTACCTAGAGCTATACAGAAGAAAATAAAACATGAAGCTGTCCAGCTGCAGGTTTATTCCTCTGGGTGATGTCTTCCTGTCTGCTACCAGGGTGATCTCTATGCTTGAAGCATCCAGCACCCTCAGGCTAGTCCCCAGCACAGAGGCCACACTGGTCAGCGCCGCTCCTACACCAGCCGCTGCAGACTCTCTGGGCCAAATCCAGTACATCTATCAGTGTCCTGAGTAGAAGTCAAACATCTGCACTCTGGGAAACCACACACAGGTGAGAGGGCTGGGCCTGCAGCCTACCCAGATGTCTCTGCATGGCTGAGCGGGTGGCCTGGGCTCTCTGTGTCTCTCTCTCCCCACCTGGAAAAAAGAGATAGTCCCACCGACCTCATTCTGTTGTGGTGGTGGTTCACAAAAGGCTTCACATGATGCCTGGGTGTTCAGTAACATTAACTGTCACTCACGATGTTGCTAGTACTGCTGTTCTTTATCATTATTAGGACCCCAGTCATAAATCAGACAAACCAAAGCCTCCTCACATTTTCCTGAGTGACTCCGGACATACTTGGCATCAGTCTGTAAGAGGGACTTATTAAATGCTAATGTTATTATTATTAAACATTAAATATTAAAACACATGTTAAATACTAATATTTCAAAGGCTTTACTTATTTCCTCTAAAAATTCTCTATGAATTTGGAAGAACAGCCTCCAGCTCCCTGTGGTCCAACCATTCCCAAATATGAATTCACTGAACGTGACGGAGACCCACCAGCTGTTCATCCGAGTTTTTCCTCCAGGGCACACTGTGAGGCTATGAGCCCCGGCCTCCCTTATGGTCTGGTGTTCAAGTGACCGTGTGAGTGAGCTTGAGCAGGAGGATCGGGCAAGAAAGTAGTTTATGCTTCATGCAGGCCCCAAGTACATAACCCTTGTAAGCATGAGTCTTCGCTCTCTGTATTAATTGTTTATCTCTGTGTAACAAATCACCCTGAGCGTCAGCAGCTGGAAGCAGCACACATTTATTATCTTGCACAGTGTCTGAGGCTCAGGGATCCAGGAGTGGTTTTCCTGGGGGTTTGTGGCTCGGTGTCCCTCATGAGATTGCAGTCACAGCACCCACAGGTACAACGTGTCATTTCACCACTGACTGGATCTGGAAGTGCCACTTCCCACACTGCCCCCTGATGGGGATGTTGGCTCCTGGCTGGCTGTTGGCAAAAGGCCTCAGCTCCTCACCACATGAGCCTCTCTCTCCACAAGGTTGCCTGAGTGTCTCTGTGATGTGGCAGCTGGCTTCCCCCGAAGTGAGCAGTCGAGGAACATGCAAGCTGGCAGCTGCCGTGTCTTGTCCATGGAGTCACAAGCTCTCACTGCCCTTTTCCTCTGCTCATTAGAGGCAAGTTCCTAAGTACATCCACACTTCACAGCAAGGAAATAAAGTGCCACCGCTTGGAGCACATCTGAATTGTGTGCACATAAAAAGTCTGCCGAACAGAAATCAGTTACATTTCTATACACCAACAGCAAGGCAGAAGAAAGAAAAATTAAGGAGTTGATCCCATTTACAACTGCACCCAAAACCATAGGATACCTAGGAATAAACCTAACCAAAGAGGGAAAGAATCACTACTCAGAAAACTATGAAGTACCCATGAGAGAAATGGAGGGAGACACAAAGAAATGGAAAAATGTTCCATGCTCATGGATTGGAAGAACAAATACTGTGAAAATGTCTAGGCTACCTAAAGCAAATTACACATTTAATGCAATCCCTATCAAAATACCATCAATTTTCTCAAAGAAAGAGAACACATAATCCTAAAATTTATATGGAACAAGAAAAGACCCCGAATACCCAGAGGAATGTTGGAAAAGAAAACCAAAGTTGGCCGCATCATAATTCCAGACTTCAAGCTCCATTACAAAGCTGTCATCATCAAGACAGTATGGTACTGGCACAAAAACAGACACATAGATCAATGGAACAGAACAGAGAGCCCAGAAACGGACCCTCAACTCTATGGTCAACTCATCTTCGACAAAGCAGGAAAGAATGTCCAATGGAAAAAAGACAGTCTCTTCAACAAATGGTGTTGGGAAAATCGGACAGCCACGTGCAGAAGAATGAAACTGGACCATTTCCTTATACCACACACAAAAATAGACTCAAAATGGATGAAAGACCTCAGTGTGAGACAGGAATCCATCAGAATCCTTGAGGAGAACACAGGCAGCAACCTCTTCGACCTCAGCCACAGCAACTTCTTCCTAGAAACATCACCAAAGATGCAGCAATCAAAAGAAATGAAATCTTGCATTTGTGACAACGTGGATGGAACTAGAGGGTATTATGCTTAGCGAAATAAGTCAATTGGAGAAAGACAACTACCATATGATCTCCCTGATATGAGGAAGCAGAGATGCAACATGGGGGGTTTGGGGGGTACGAAAAGAATAAATGAAACAAGATGAGATTGGGAGGGAGACAAACCATAAATGACTCTTAATCTCACAAAACAAACTGAGGGTTGCTGGGAGGAGGGGGGTTGGGAGAGGGGGGTGGGGTTATGGACATTGGAGAGGATATGTGCCATGGTGAGTGCTGTGAAGTGTATAAACCTGGCGATTCACAGACCTGTACCCACTGGGGATAAAAATACATTATATGTTTATAAAAAAATTAGAAGATTTTAAAAGAAAAAAAAAAAAAAACATCGCCAAAGGCAAGGGAAGCCAGGGCAAAAATGAACTATTGGGACTTCATCAAGATCAAAAGCTTTTGCATAGCAAAGGAAACAGTCAACAAAACCAAAAGGTAACTGACAGAATGGGAGAAGATATTTGAAAATGACCTATCAGATATAGGGCTAGTATCCAAAATCTATAAAGAGCTTATCAAATTCAACACCCAAAGAACAAAGAATCCAATCAAGAAATGGGCAGAAGACATGAACACACATTTCTGCAAAGAAGACATCCAAATGGCCAACAGACACATGAGAAAGTGCTCCACATCACTCGGTATCAGGGAAATACAAATCAAAACCACAGTGAGATACTACCTCACACCACTCAGAATGGCTACAATTGACAAGTCAGGAAACGACAGGTGTTGGCAAGGATGTGGAGAAAGGGGAACCCTTCTATACTGTTGGTGGGAATGCCAGCTGGTGCAGCCACTCTGGAAAACAGCATGGAGGTTCCTCAGGAAGTTGAAAATAGAGCTAACCTATGACCAAGCAATCGCACTGCTGGATATTTATACTAAAGATACAAATGTAGTGATCAGAAGGGGCATGTGCACCCGAATGTTTATAGCAGCAATGTCCACAATAGCCAAACTGTGGAAAGAACCTAGAAGTCCATCAATAGATGAATGGATAAATAAGATGTGGTGTGGTGGAATACTATCCAGCCATCAAAAATGAAATCTTACCATTTGCAATTGGTATGGGTGGAACTAGAGGGTATTATGGTAAGTGAAATAATTCAATCAGAGAAAGATAATTATCATATGATCTCTCTTATATGAGGAATTTGAGAGGCAGAACAGGGGGTCATGTGGGGAAGGAAGGGAAAAAACAAAGCAAGATGGGACTGGGGAGGGAGACAAACCATAAGAGACTCTAAATCTCAGGAAACAAACTGAGGGTGGGGAGAGATACAGTGGCTGGGTTATGGACATTGGGGAGGGTACATGTTATGGTGAATGCTGTGAATTGTGTAAGACTGATGATTCACAGACCTATACCCCTGAAGCAAATAAGAGATTATATGCTAATTTAAAAAAAAAAAAAAAAAAGATTGCCAAGGATCTGTGACCATTTTAAGACCACCTCATTCTTTTTCACTATCCTCCGCTATGACAGGGTGGAGATGCAGGACGGAAGGAGCCCAGGTCCCCAAATGCCTGCCTGCCCGGAGCATTGCCATCCTTCCACCCACCTGACACTGAGGAGGGAGAAATCAGCTTCCATTCTGTGAACCCCCCAAGTCTGAGGGAGTCCTGCCTCCCCTGGCAGTTCCCTACATTACAAAGAGTGGAACACGTGTTTTCCGGTAACATTTTGGTAATAACCTTTCATAGTAGGGAAATATGAGCTAATTACTATATTTATAAAAGTAATATACAGAGCAAGAGCTTTAAAATTTGAATTTGGGGAGCCTGGTTGGACCAGTGGATTAAGCAACTGCCTTCAACTAAGGTCATGATCCTAGAGTTCCGGGATCGAGTCCTACATGGGGGTCCCTGCTTGGTGGGGAGTCTGCTTCTCCCTCTGACCCTCCTCTCTCTGTGTCTCTCTATCTCATGCTCTATCAAATAAATAAATAAAATTTTAATTTAAAAAAACATTTGAATTTGGCATAAAGGTTATATTTGTAACCCTTCCTGCCATTAGGAGCTCTGGCCCTTTCTCTTCTTTTCCTTTTTTTTCCCCACAAAGCCCTGAAGGGCCGAGCCCCGAACTTGCATCCCTTCACTCCCCGGACCCGAGGTCATAAGGTTATAAGTATCTGCAACTTTTCCCACCATATCCAGTTTCTGTCTTCTCAGCCTCTGCCTTACTCAGTAATTTCCCCAAAGATTTTAGTTCAACTGACTTCAAAGCTCTATATTCCTTCCATGAGCCTTGGATGACAGAAAACACACTGGTTTCTAGAGTGAATTTTGCCAATAAAGACAAGAATTTCCTCCATCAAGCTGCCCCACTTAGTTCTCTTACCCTTTGAAGTGAGAGTTTGTAGAAACCTCGATTGCTTCAAACTTGGATTAACAACTTTTAAGCCCTGGTTCTCTTTATTTACTAATTTTTGCAGACTCAAAAACCTGCCATTGATTTTTTTTAGAAAGAAAACAATGCACATTTCTCAAAGCATTTTTTTAATGTGTGAAGAGAAAATAACATCATTATCCAAATGATAAAAATGTTTTCTCCATAATTCCAGTGTAAAAAGCCTTAGTCCCGGGGTATATTATATTAACCTACATCCCCCCACCCTTGTATCCATTCCCTTTGCCATACCCATCAGAGCCATTTATTATTAAAACTGAATAAATAATTGCTCTTTAAGTCAACATGTTTGGGGGTGGTTTGTTGTGCGACAACAGCCACATGATACAGAAACTGATGCCTAGAAGTGGGCGCTGCTGTAACAAAAACCTAAATTATGAGGCAGTAGCTTTGGAACCAGAGGACATAGGGAGGCTGGGGGAAACACCAAAAAAGTTGGTATAAAAAAGCTAGAGAGCTATTAAGAAAACTAGGAGGAGGTTGCAGAATGGTGGCCTGTATTATGCAGACTTGAAATGTTCGGCTAAACTGTCCTCTACTGTAACGTCGAAGATAGGAAATGTATCTAATAAAGTTAAAGTCAAAGATAGGAAATGTATCTAATAAACTTTGAACTTGTCCAAGGAGTTCTGTAGCCTGAATGTTGAAAACATCAGCTGGTTGCTTTTAGCTCTTTCTGACAGGGTACCATGAGAGAGAGAGGAACACAAGGGAGAACTAGCAAATTTGCAAACACAACTGAGGGAACATAATCCACAAATGCAGGACCTGCCTTTCTGAAAATAAAGTGGTTTCTCATATCCAGTCTCTCCAAGCAGTAAAAGGTTCTCAAATTAAGATGAATCCTGAAAGCAAAGATCTGGGGCACTGCAGGAAGACATGCCCTCAGGCAAAGATCAAGTCAGGAGGTGGGTTGCACACCCTTCCTTAAAACCTCTGGAATAAATAAAGTATCTTCTCAGATGCATGTGTGCACACACATGCACACGCACCTACACACACACACTCACACACACAATGCTTCTCTAAAGCTTAGAAGATGGTCCCACGGCAACCAGTTATGCCCAGATTAGGAATAATTAAGTCTAGAAAAGAAAACCTCCCTTAAAAAGAAGTGCTGGTGTGGCCTTTGGTAGATTGTGAACTCAAATCAAATATACAGAAAAACCCTTAAGTTTATAAAAAATCTCTGTTGGTGGAAGCATTGCTAGCCTGAGCATGAAGAGACTGACCCAGCTCACATTATGAAAGGGTCCTTGGGTCCCCAACTTTCTTGGGGCAGGAAGAAGGCTAAAAGTCTACTCAGGATATATTTCCATTCCATTTTCAGATGTGGCCAACAGATTTATGGAAAAGGAGAGACATTTCTGAGGGGGAAGTCAGGAGCTATAGAGAACAGTGAACTGGGAGCCACACCAGGAGAGGAGAACCCAAGGCTAACCCAGGAATATTCCCGACCCTGAAAGTGGGAGGACCTGACACCATTAGAATGGTGGGCACACAGTGATCACTGGCTTACCGCAATTTTGAAATTTCACCAGACGAATGACAGCATTTGTCCAGTGAACTTTCAAAATTGCAGTAAGCCAGTGATCACTGTGTGCCCACCATTCTAATGCTTTTGGAATGGGTGCATTTCTTGTATAGATCATTGTTTCACCATTGAATATGTTAGCTAGCAGAACATTTGTCTTCTTGGTCTTTGTATCAACAGGAGTCTCATCCAGACCTCCTAAAACCATTCATTTATTCACTCATTACTTCATTGTGTGTATGCATATGGAGGTCCTACTGTTAACGAGGTATTATGCTAGAAGCTAGAAATAAAGTCAGAGAGAAAGGGCCCATTTTGCTCCTCACGAGCAGTGTGGGAGACAGTTCCCAAGGTGTGTGGTTACCTTGCACGTCCAGCACATCATTTGGAACACAAGTGCTGCAGAAGGACCTTGGGAGCACCACCTATCAGAAAAGACCCCTCAGGGAAGACTTCTTGGAGGAAGAGACATCTAATATGAGATATAAAATAACCAAGAAAAGACAGAAGCTGCATCTCCAGGGTGTAGATCTCTGGAGAAGAATCAATGATGTATGCATTCTACGACAAAACTGGTACTAGAAGCTCTAAGAAACCTGTTTCTTGGTTTGTAGTAAGAAGCACTCCATCCTCAATAACAGCTTTTTTGGAATGACAGAGACTTGGTTCTCACAAACCTGACACATTCCCCCACTGGCAGCGCCTCCTATGGAAAATATGAAGGCCATGGCAGTGACCCTCCCTTGGCTTCTACAGATCCACGGAGAAATTCCTAATTCTGTCATGGAAGGCTTAGGAAATCTCTCAGGACCATGAAGTCCTTGAAGGACTTGCAAATCTAAGTGGAGTTAATATATTTCAAATTACAGTTGAGAGTTGGGAATTTGCATGACAAAGGAAAAATGGGAATGAACAGGCAGCTACATGGGGGGCTAGAGGGTGCAAAATAGATTTCCTCTTTCTGGACCTGGTCATGGAACAATGGGCAAAAAAAATGCTGCATCACAAAAATGAGAAAAAAGACATGTTTTCTCAGAGAGTTGCCAATGTGATTAAGAGTGACAAAAACTAAAAGGTAGGAGAGAAAATAATCTTTGTAAAACCAAAAATAATGGGAATTTCTTTGCAGGAAAAAAAATAATAACTGTGGGAGAGAAATCAGGAATCAACAAGAAAATACAAGCAACAATGGAGTTACACATAGGTTTTGGCCTGTGTATTGGAAATTGTTTAAAAATCAGCTCTTTGAGGGAAAAAAATGTGTATTTCCTATGTACTCATATTATAAATTTTACTTCCACAAAATACGTATAGCTCACAATTTACAAATAATGATAAAATACATGATACTTATTATTGTAAATTCCATCTAGCAAATTGACTCTGACAAAATGTTTCTGTTGATTTTTGCTAAACTCTTGTATCTATATTCAACCTGTGGTTGCAAATGACAAATGGACATAATCCTGAAATAAATTTTGGTTGATGTTTTCATTTACACTGGCAGATAAGGACAAAGGCAAAACAACAAAGACATATGCTGGAACTTTACTCATGTGTCAATGAGGTGAATAATTTCCTTGATGAATTGGAAAATAGTTTTCAAATACTGGAAGGATATTTTACCATTTTTTACTCCTAATGTAATGACTACAGATACATACACTTTTATGTTTAATGTGCATCATTTACATCTGCTCTACCACTTTTTTAAGACTAGTTAGCCAATAAAACAATAAGCCAATGCCTGACTTAGCATTTGCTGATTTCCATGAGTGTAAATATTCCCAGCACAGCCAACTTCAAGCTACTAACCTGATGTAATAAACAGAGTTGGGAAGAGATGGGCAGTTGTAGCACACCATTAAATCATATTACTACCTTACAGGAAAAATAGACACAGCCTTACAATTCATATTTCTACTATACAGAATAATAGACATAGCCTTGAGAGTACAGATACTGTACAGTGCAGTAGAGTAAAAAATATAGTACAATAATTGAAAAGTGGTATGTTTTTGAATCTTTATTATCTCTGTATTTAATTTAATCCAATTAATACATGTTTATGTAATTTAACTTTTTATACTATGTTTAAAAATCAACTTACAAAATTCTTAGAAATTCAATAGTCAATACAAACTAGCTCCAGCCATATCTATCTGTGGAACATAAACAAAGAAAACTTACATTTTCAACCCAATGAAGGAAATGTAATCATAGGCTGCTACTGTGACTTACTGAGGTAGAACTTAGGACAAGAAACCTGCCAAGTTCCCTGGTTGAGTTACAAGACTCTTCAAGATCTGACCTTAGACTGACTCTCTAGCCTCATCACCAGATACTCCCTGTCTTGAACTTCATTTTCTAACAACACCAAATGGCTTGTATTTCCCAGACCGTATCTTCCACCCCAATGCCTTTGCTCATGGCTTTCCCTCTGTCCAGAAGACCTTTTCCTGATCCCCGTGCCTCACCCTCCACTTTTACATCACTAATTCCTACTCAGGGCTAATATCTAGTCAGGTCTCTAAGCTTAGCTTGAATATCACAACTTCTGGGACCCTTCTCTTATCTCACCCTACCAACCAAGCAGGGTCAGAACTGCCCCTAAGCATTCCCATGAGGTTTGTGCCTCTCCTTGGCACTTAGAACACTATACTGGAAATGCTCCTTTTGTGTATCTATCTTGCTGAGAGGTCATAGCTCCTGGAAAACAGAAAGTATTTTACTTATTTTTCTGTCACTGTACCTTGCACACACGATAGGACTCAACAAATATTTATTGAATGCATAAATGAATGAATGGTATTCTTGATTTGGATTAAGAGAAACAGGCTTTTTCTTAAAGAGGAGCAAAAAATGGCCCTGAATGTAAGAAGATTTATCTAAACCAGAAGATGTACCATTGGTATATACAGCAATAGCAGAAAGCAGCAAGCTTCCCAGCCATACAGACAGAATGTTTGTGTCCATGGTGTAAATCACAATTCTGGCACAGAGACAAGATATAAAAGATGGAAATTATGTTCTGCTTAATAACAGAAATTCTTGGGGCACCTGGGTGTCTCAGTCGGTTAAGGGTCTGCCATTGGCTCAGGTCATGATCACAGGATCCTGGGACAGAGTCTCACGTCACGTCCCCTGCTCAGTGGGGCGCCTGCTTCTCCCTCTCCCACTGCTCATTTTCTCTCTCTCTTTCTCTCTCTCAAGTGAATAAAGAAAATTCTTTTAAAAAATTATTTTTAATTTTTTAAATTTTTAAAATCCTTTTTAAAAAATCTTTTTCTTCTTCTTTTTTAAAAATCTTTTAAGAAAGATTTTATTTATTCATTTGAGAGAGAGACAGCATGAGCAGAGAGGGGCAAAGGGAAAGGAAAAAGTAGACTCCCTCCCGAACAGAGAACCCGATGCAGGGCTCGATCGCAGGACCCTGAGATCATGACCTGAGCCGAAGGCAGACGCTTAACAGACTGAGCCACCCAGGCATCCCCTAAATAAATAAAATCTTAAAAAAAAAAAAGAAAAAGAAAAAGAAAAGAAATTCTCACAAAGGTTGGACCTGCTTGCTGTCACGGTACCACTCCTTTGAAGACAGGAGAATGAAAGAGCAAGAGTAACTTAACAGCTAATTTTATCCAATTAGGAGAAGCTGAAAGAAAATGAAGATGTGGTAGAACTCTAGGTGAAAGCAACAATGATGTACATAAGCTCACTCCTTGGCACATCCAGGAGAGCCATGGACTGAGTCGGGCCAGTTTTGTCTTCAACAAGCAGAGACAGAACAGCATTATAAACACTAAAATAAAATACATAATGAAAGAAGGGGAAAGAGATGTATATCTCTGATTCTATGAGAAGTTGCACTCAAGGGGCACCTGGATGGCTCAGTCAGTTAAGCAACCAACTCTTGATTTCAGGTCAGGTCATGATCTCAGGGTTGTGAGATCAAGCCCCGTGCCAGGTTCCCAACTCAGTGAAGAGTCTGCTTGAGATTTTCTCTCCCTTTCCCTCTGCTCCTCCCACTCATGCTCACTTGCACTCTCTTTTTCTCTCTCTCTCTAAAATAAATAAATATATATTTTAAAAAAAAAAAGTTGCACTCCATACTGGGCGGGGGCAGGGAGGCTTGAGAAGACTTCACCAAAACACCAGAGTTGCATCTTGAGAAATGAATAAACTTTCAATAGAAAAGAGTACATAGGAAGGATATTCCAAGTTCCAAAAATGACAGAAGGAAAGGTAGACTGGCATGGAATTGTTCAGGAAACAATCTGATGAGGAACCCTGTTTAATAAAGGGACTAGAAGACTAGAAAACAATATCTGTTTAACAAAATATATTGTTCATAAATCCTTGAGAATCCTGCTGATTCAAGTTTCTTTTTCTAAATGTTCAGTAACCATTGTTCAATAATTTATTCTAGAGCCCGGCCCAATAGCAGTCTCAAGGGCACCAGTCTTTGGTCTGCAAACTTCATTCTCTTCTCTCTTTTGTGACAGAATCAAATTTGCTCAGAAATTTGCTCTAATATTTTGGCATCTTTTCCATTTTATGTAGCTCCTGGAGATTAGAAACAGTGGGTAAGCAAACTCATCTATGAGTTCTAGCAGAATTCTAGACTATAAAACCAAAATTAATTAAGAGGTACACAACCCAAACACTGTAGCCAAAAATAAACAAAATACATCCTACTTCCATCTTTTTGTGTCTTCTTCAATTTCTTTCATGAGTGTTCTGTAGTTCCTTGAGTACAGATCCTTTAAAGAGCTGGAGCAATAATCCTAAAATTTGTATGGAATCAGAAGAGACCCCGAATCGCTAAGGAAATGTTGAAAAACAAAAATAAAACAGGGGGCATCACATTACCTGATATCAAGCTTTACTACAAAGCTGTGATCACCAAGACAGCATGGTACTGGCATAAAAACAGACACATAGACCAGTGGAACAGAGTAGAGAGCCCAGATATGGACCCTCAACTCTACGGTCAAATAATCTTCAACAAAACAGGAAAAAATATACGGTGGAAAAAAGACAGTCTCTTCAATAAATGGTGCTGGGAAAACTGAGCAGCTATATGTAGAAGAATGAAACTCGACCATTCTCTTACACCGTACACAAAGATAAACTCAAAATGGATAAAAGACCTCAATGTGAGACAGGAATCCATCAGAATCCTAGAGGACAAGATAGGCAGTAATCTCTTCGATCTCCGCCACAGCAACTTCTTTCAAGATATGTCTCCAAAGGCAAAGGAAACAAAAGCGAAGATGAACTTTTGGGACTTCATCAAAATCAAAAGCTTCTGCACAGCCAAGGAAACAGTAAAAAAAAACAAAAAGGCAACCCACGGAATGGGAGAAGATATTTGCAAATGACAGTACAGACAAAAGGTTGATACCCAGAATCTATGATGAACTCCTCAAACTCAACACACACAAAACAGACAATCATATCAAAAATGGGCAGAAGATATGGACAGACACTTCTCCAATGAAGACATACAAATGGCTGTCAGATACATGAAAAAATGTTCATCATCACTAGCCATCAGGGAGATTCAAATTAAAACTACATTGAGATATCAACTTACACTAGTTAGAATGGCCAAAATTAGCAAGACAGGAAACAACATGTGTTGGAGGGGATGTGGAGAAAGGGGAACCCTCTTACACTGTTGGTGGGAATGCAAGTCGGTGCAGCCACTTTGGAGAACAGTGTGGAGATTCCTCAAGAAATTAAAAATAGAGCTTCCCTATGACCCTGCCATTGCACTCCTGGGTATTTACCCCAAAGATACAGATGTCGTGAAAAGAAGGGCCATCTGTACCCCAATGTTTATAGCAGCAATGGCCATGGTCGCCAAACTGTGGAAAGAACAAAGATGCCCTGCAACAGACGAATGGATAAGGAAGATGTGGTCCATATACACTATGGAGTATTATGCCTCCATCAGAAAGGATGAATACCCAACTTTTGTAGCAACATGGATGGGACTGGAAGAGATTATGCTGAGTGAAGTAAGTCAAGCAGAGAGAGTCAATTATCATATGGTTTCACTTATTTGTGGAGCATAACAAATAGCATGGAGG
This sequence comes from Mustela lutreola, assembly GCF_030435805.1. Taxonomy (NCBI): domain Eukaryota; kingdom Metazoa; phylum Chordata; class Mammalia; order Carnivora; family Mustelidae; genus Mustela; species Mustela lutreola. The sequence goes on from NC_081293.1 coordinate 36,508,717, forward strand.
ACATGGGGAGTTAGAGAGGAGAAGGGAGTTGGGGGAAATTGGAAGGGGAGGTGAACCATGAGAGACTATGGACTCTGAAAAACAATCTGAGGGTTTTGAAGGGGTGGGGAGTGGGAGGTCGGGGTACCAGGTGGTAGGTATTAGATAGGGCACAGATTGCACGGAGCACTGGGTGTGGTGCAAAAATAATGAATACTGGGGCACCTGGGTGGCTCAGTGGGTTAAAGCCTCTGCCTTCAGCTCAGGTCAGGATCCCAGGGTCCTGGGATCAAGCCCCATATCGGGCTCTCTGCTCAGCGGGGAACCTGCTTCCTCCTCTCTCTCTCTGCCTGCCTCTCAGCCTACTTGTGATCTCTTTCCATCAAATGAATAAATAAAAAATTTTAAAAAAAAATAAAAAAATAATGAATACTGTTATGCTGAAAATAAATAAAAAATTAAAAAATATATATCCTACTGCTTCTTGTTCTATAAAGAAGTTTAGACAGATGGGTGAAAGAAAGATAGAGAGATAGATAGATATGTAGGTGATGCTATAAACAGAAATACAGAGAGAGATATATGGAGATGAGTTTAGTCTTAAGCTCCAATCCCCAAAATTCTAAAAATGTGCAAGTAAGGAAGTTCTCGTAATTCACAATTAAATTAATGTATGAAAGTAAGTATGCAACTATGGGCTATTTAAGGAAAAATCCTACAAAAGAACAAACATATCCTTTGTTTAGTTTGAGACTTAAACAGAAATAAATTCCCCACCTTTTTAAACGATAAACTCCGTGATAATTAGTATTAATATATTTGCAAGCACTGCAATCAAAAAACAATTAGGTCCAGTCAACAGTTTTTGAAATGAAAAGGATGTTTCACATTAATAAGTAGGTCATTTGAACAGCAACATAAGCAATACTTTGGAGATTATCCTCCACACAATATCCATTTTATTCTCTTGGAAGAAAATACTTTTCACTCTCCTCAAAGCTGTTGCTTAAAGCTTGAAATAAAAATAAGCAGAAACGGAAACCAAGATTCCTTATCAGAATAAGCAAATACAACACTAAAAACATTAATAAATAAATGTAATCAAAAACCAAATGTACATTAACCTCATGATTCTCAGTGAGTGATTGAACATGAGGAAACTCCCACTGACTTCTGTTCAAGCTATTCTAAGAGTTCCACATCATGGGAAATGGACATTTACTCAGACTTAGTAGAGACATAAGTCACTATAAATGAGGGGACAAAAATATGGAGAAATTCAGGAGGCTGACCACAGGACCAGGAGGCCAAAGATGGAGTCAGAGCCCCCATCAGTCTAGCAAATGTCTATTCAGCCCCACACATCTTCTAGGCACCATGCCAGGTGGCCAGGTTAAAAGAAGAATGAGCTATAACCCCTGATCATGAGGAGTTTACAACTGAGTGTTTTGGAATACTCTGAGCTGTAAACACTGGCGAACACAATGTACAATAAGATCAGCACTATAGAAACACATGGTTGTAGTGAGGGGAGGGAGATCAAGGACAACGTTACAGCACAAAACTTTAAGGGTTGAAAGCTCCTTTCCTGATGAGACCATGAAGGAAGGACACCACAGTCAGGGAACAGGAAGAGCAAAGGTTCAGGCTGAGAAAGCCTGTTGACAGTGGGCACTATAAAGAGGAAGAGGGTGCCCGCTGGAATCACTTTTCCCCTGCTGCACAACACAGCGCCTCGTCCATTGTGGGGCCCAACACATACCTACTGAATGGATGTATCCACACTAGCGAAAACCTAAAAGCTCTGAGAAAATAATAACTCATTATTAGATGTTACTGGGGCTTTGCTCATCAAGCCAAGGAGCTTTAGGAATGGCCTATAAACCGTGGGGAGCCACCAAAGATTTGCAAATAGTTTGTCTTACTCTCAGAAGTATGAAGGATACTGTTGGTGATAGCTCACATCAAGGTAATTGTTAACAACTGAAAACAATAAGCTGTCAACAAATACATGCTCAACGCACCACCGGGGAGTATTTGAGGAAATTTGGGTCTCACCACCGGCAAGTAGTTGAGGAAGGTCGGGTCTCAGACCATCGTGTGACTTGTTGGATGGTCACCTTTCCGAATGGGCTTCTCCACTCCGCCAAAATCACATTTCCACAGGGTACCGAGCTGGACTAGCCTGAAGACAGAATCAGGGCCGACTTTGTGCAGATGCGCTTTCATTTCATTCTCATGCACAGAGTGCGAGAATGAAATGAGGTACCATGCGACTCCTCTTTGAGGGGAGATGCCCTTCTGATAATGTGCTCTTTCAAGGACTCTTCGAGCAGCACACCTTGCTCAGGGGGGATGACGCGATGATTGACGAAAGCAGCATCCACACTAAATAGACACCAGTGGGCAGTCATTTGCAGTTGCCACGGGGCCACGTCAGGCGTGTCCCCGCAGCTACCCTGCCAGGGCCGACGTGGCGCTGTTCTGAGCCGACGGCACCCACGTGAGCTGACGCGGCGGCGTCTGCGCATGCCCGCTGCTCCATTCGCGTTCCGGCCGTTCCTGCCGCCCTCACTGAGAAACCCGGCAAGGAGAGCGTCTCTCTCGTAAAAGTTTGGCTTTAACAACCTTCATAATTGCGACCCTGGATACGTATTAAATTGTATTTTTGTGTGTGTTAAATACTGGGACAAATGGTTTGCAGGAGCATTGGGCCATTTACAAGGCAATAAAAGGATCTGGAACCTCGTCCTGACTGTCCCCGAACGAGCGGCATAACTTGGATAAAGTCTCTTCATTTCTCTGAGCTGTTTCCAGGAAGGGAAAAAGACGCGGCTCCTTTTAGTGCTCCTGGGCTATGGTTTGCTTTTGCACTTTGAACAAATCAGGGTGAAGGAGAAAAACTGTGATCCTTTTTTATAACCTCAAAGCTTATCATTTTCAACTCAGCGGTTGAAATACAAAAAGTCTGTCTAAAGGAAATGTTCTGGGAGTGATCCTTCAGAGAAATGTGCTCGCGCGTCAGGCTAAGGAGCCTGGGGAAACTGTCCCTGGGGTGCAGAGCACCACTCACGCCCCAGAGGCTGGGAGAAGCAAGAAAAGGGGCCCTGGTGTGGCCAGGACCCTGTGCTGGCCCTACCCTCTGCCCGGGATACGAACTGGCACCCCCAGATTCTCCCTTTGCCTGGCCTGATGTGCCGCCACCATCACTAGGCAGGCACTTCTCCCCGACTCTCTGAAAAAGCAACCCCTTCCTGCATCCCAGGAAAATCTCCCTGAAGAAAAGTCTGTTTGGGTCACTATAATGCAGTTTTGCGTGTGTGTTGCTTTGAGGCCCTAGCTAGAGGCTGGCTGGTCTGTTCCCAGATTAAGTCCACACCCTCAAACACCTCCCCTGTGGGGTGCTTATGCTTCAGGTCACTGTACACCCACCTTCAGTGCCCCAGGGCCAAGTACCAGACAACCAGCGGCAGTGTCTGTGCCACAGGAACACACTGAAATTCTTCGAAATTCTTCGAATTGGCCAGTCCTCAGCCTATTTGCCCTGCCTTGACCATTCCTCCTTCTAGGAACCACAGTAACATCCCTCTCTCCCTCTGCCTCATGACCAACCCTGCCTGGGTGTGTGTGTCCCCTCCCCAGGGAACTGTAAGAATAACCATTTGGGGTTTCTTCCCCTGACCTCACCACACCTTACTCCAACCAGCGTGATTAAAACAATCACGTGTGCTTCAACATGGCTGTGACAAGGAAGTATTTTCTGAGGCTTGAATAGCTATCCAGTGGTTTACATACAGAGCTATAGTTGGTCAAACTCTTGCCTCAAGATGGGACTAATTCTTTGCCAACAGTTTTGTGCTCCAGAATCTTTCTGGGGGATTGGATTGGAAATAGTCTCACACCTAGGTTGGAGGGAGAGGAGGAAGCAGAGATGGGGGAGGGGGCACAGGGAGGGGAGAAGAAAGGTAATCGAGTCACCCAGTGAAAGCTGGGGGCACAGTGGGCCTCACAAAAGCCTGGATCTTTGCAGAGGTATTTCTGCTGCAATAGGTATTGTCCAAGGCAGAGAGGCAGAGGTAGACATACCCTGGCTTCTCCCTTCTTCCCCAGTACCATCTCCCACCAGTGCCTCCGATGGGCAGGACCCAGGCAGAGCCGGCTGACAGGGGGGTCCAGGAAACACAGTCTCCACCATCAGAATAGAGAAGGGGGCAACACAGGAATAGATTGAAGGGGAAAGAGAACTGGCTGCTGGGCAGCATCTTGAAAAACGCCGAGTTGGTAGCATGAGCCCTGTCATCATGCTAGTCTCTGTGGGCCTCAGCTGGCCAGCAGCCGCGGTCCTCAGCCCAGGCTCTGGCTCCTTACTGGCTCAGTTTACGCCCCTCCCTCTTCTCTCTGTAACTTACCTGCTTGGACTCTAGTCAATGTGTCATGAGCCTGTGAATCACAGAGTACTGGGGATGGAAGAGACTGCAGGGAACATCTAGTCCAAACTTACCATATTATAGAGAAGAAGAGGGATGCCTCGGCCGGGGGGGGGGGGGGGGGGGGACAAAGTCACCTAATTGCTGGAAGGCAGAGCCAAGCTGCTTTTCCAGTTTGCTGCCCTTTCCTCTACACACCGATCTGTGGCAGAAGGGATTCAAGTCCTCCTCTAATCACAGAGAGTGCTACAGACAATGACTGTATTTTAAAATGCAAAAGAGCAATTCAAACTTTTGAAGAAAATGGGTGGTTAAAATCAGGTTGAAACCCCCTTTGTAAAATGAATTTAATAAACAAACAAACAAACAAACAAAAAACACAACCTTCCAAACCTAATTGAAAGAGATCTTGCCTTCCAGTTTTTCTACTATATCTGAAAGACATGTTCTTTTCCTCCTAAATGACTTTAGAAGGAGTGCCTAATAATGAAGGCTATTATAATGAAGCTTTTTTTATGAATTAAAATAGCTGTTTTGTTGTTTCAGATGGCTACCTGGGTTCTCTCGATGTCTTAGTCTATTAGGCATTCTGGCTTTTATCTAAAACATAATAAAATGGGAGGAGGGAGTCATTTCCTAGGTACCTTCTTTCTTTTGCATGTTGCACCATACATAATTTGGAGAAGGAAGTGATCTGGGGTAGCGCAGGGAGCTGGATTTTAACAGCAAGTGTTCTCAGACTTCAGAATTCCCAAAGATGTGTGAACTGGCTTTAACTGAATCTTATTTGCTTTAGTTGAAGAGTTAAATAGTTACCCCAATTCATCAACTCTCTCGGCAGTGTTCCTAAGCTTCTCCTCTAAACTGGCCCACTCCTGCCTCTAAGCACAGCAATTTGCCAAGAGAACTTTCTGGAAATTTGGCACCAGGTGGCAATACTGCTAAAGTTTATCCTCATCAGAGCCAGGTAACCTCACAAATTCCTCTGTTCTCATTTTAACCACAGATCATTTGTGTAGGAAAATCATGCTAACAAATATGATAATCCCATACGTTTTATTACTTTTGCTCTGCCCTGCTATTTCAACAATAAAATATTAACACTCATTTGGGTTCATTAATTCCACAGTTCCAAAAAGGGGTTCCTAGAATTTTAAAAACAGGATATTAACATGAATATTTCAACAGAAATAATTTCATATCAGAATAAAAGAAGGAAAAGATGCTGCTTAAAAGGAAAAGACTAGTTTTCCTTGTCTTCCCAATACAGGTTTCTCCACTATGCAAAAGTTTGCTTTACGCCATTTCTCTTTTACAAAAGACCTACCTTTGTACCTGTTTTCTCTAGCTGACAGAAATCCAAAGAGGACTTTTGCTTTCAGAAAATAGTAATTGCGAGACGCGTGGGTGGCTCAGTCAATTAAGCATCTGTGTTCGTCTCTGGTCATGATCCCAGGGTCCTAGGGTCCAGTCCTGCACAGTAGGGAGGTTGCTTCTCCCTCTGCCTGCTGCTTCCCCTGCTCATGCTCCATTTCTCCCTCTCTCTAAAAAGAAAGGAAGGAAAGGAAAGAAGGAAGGAGGGAAGGAAGGAGGGGAAAAAATAGTAATTGTTTCTTCCCTTTACACCATTTCAGCTTATGAAAGTTTCCATGGGAATATTCTACTTTCAAATAGCTTGAGAAAGTGGTATCTCTCTTTTTCTTGGGCTGCAAAACCTGTCATTTCAGAAACAAGGTTACAAATGAACTCCTTGGTTTTCATCAGCAGTTTATCAGCCTGAATCTCTTTAATAATCTCACTGTTCTTTCTCAGACACTATTAGCAAACTGAAAATCACACTGAAAGATAACTGACTTTTCGTGGTAACATAGTCCTGTCTTGAGGAATCTCTAAAAGAAGAAACTGCCCACCATCAAATAACAGTGGAGTCCTATGGTCCTTCCGGCAAATTATGAACACTTCCGAGTCTCTCCCTTCCCCCAACGAGCTTCCTATTCCCCACCAAACCAAAGCCAGAGCTCTCAGACTACAATATGAGACCGTATTTCTCACTATTCCCAGCCCAAACAATGTTCCTTTGAATAAGGAATGTTGCAGAACACACTGGCACTTGTTTTAATCAGGTAAGGTGAGACACACAGATATGGAATGAAGTGTCATGAAGGAGGTTTCTATTCACAGATCCTTAGAAACAGGAGACATGGCATGCACAGACAAGGGGGAACCTACTTGGGGAAGTGCTGGGATCATTTAGGAGACAGAAAGAGCAAACAGAAAACGTGGGTAAGAGCCTTTAGTGTGTTCCTATGGGAAGGAATGAGTGAGGCTAAGTAGGCAGGTTTAGGACTGACTAGTTTGAATATTTCAACCAGGCTGTGGAGTGTGGTGCTGTCTCTAGTTGTCTCATACCTGGTCCTAGTATGATTGGGGCAGGTGGACAGTGACCCAGAGTGGAAGAGTTCAATAAAGGAGATGGGGGGATGTTGCGGGGAGAGAGTCTCTGTATTAATTGGTTTCCACATGCTTGCTGCCAAGTCATTTACTATCTCTCAGAATTGGCTAGCCCTAGGAGGGACAGTCTGTCCAGGTCAGCAAGGTCGCAGATATCAACACCTCAGAATAAGGAGACACACAGGACATAGATAGTCTCAACTCATCTCAAAAGGTGATTCCTTTCTCTCTAATCAGAAAAGTACCTAGCCAACCTCTCTGCCTTTACTTGTACAAACCCTCTTATTTCCCGGATGTTCGTTCCTTTCCCTACTGCCTGGCTTAATTCCACTCACCCTTCAGTTTCATTCTTTCATGAGATATTCCACAGCCACTCTTGTCCTCACTGATCCCTCCCACATCTGAATCTCTACAATTCACACTTAACCAAATACACCTATCAGGAGGAGCAAACTATTGGTAAGGTAGCAACTTTGACCAGACTATTTCCATGAAAATAAGGCAAGAACAACAGATTTATAACCAAAACATGCCTCTGAGTTGAAACGAATATCCAGCCTCTTCTTTTTTCTGAATAGCACCCCAGTTCTTTTCAGAGGGAGCAATTGCCTAGTCCTTGAGGATTAGTCATGGTTGCACATACCAACAGTGGCAATCCTATTCCTCTCTTGCCTGGCCTCCTTGAGACTAGACATGGACTTTTGATATAATCCTGATGTAGGAGATATATGTGAAAGTAGACTGATAAAAGACTGTAGATACCTTGATTCTTCCCCCTTTTCCCTGATGGCTGGGACTATTGCAGCCATTTTGTAACCATGAAGCAAATAAACAAGAAAATGAAAAACAGGGGTACCTAGGTGGCTCAGTTGGTTAAGTGGCTGCCTTCAACTCAGGTCATGATCCCAGGGTCCTGGAATTGATCCCCATATCAGGATCCATGCTCAGTGGATCCTGCGTTTCCCTCTCCCTCTGCCCTGCCTACTTGTGCTTGCTCTCTATCTCTCTTTCAAATAAAAATAAATAAATAAATAAAAATAAAATCTTAAAAAAAAAAAAATGAAAATGAAAAACAACTTGCTAAGAATAACAGCACAGAAAGATAGGAAGTCCCTGGATTCCTGATGGCATAGTTGAGAGGGTAAGCCTACACTAGTAGCCACTTACAACTGGAATGCCAGTTGTGGGGGGCATGGGAGTAATCTAATAAACTTTATTGCCTTAATCTACTAAAGATGTTTCTAACTGCTATAACCTCATTTTCCCAGAAAAACCCTAGAAACTTTCTTTGAATTATTCTTCTGTTCACTCTACTATGAATAAAAGAAAGAAAACTTCTCATTGTCCATCTTCCTATATTATTAAAACAAAATGCATAGGATAAAGATTTTCATCAGTTTAACATATTTGGTGAAGTGTTTAATTTACTATAGCACCTGAAAATCTTGTAGCTGCATCCAAACTGATGATTGGTAACGTGAGCTGTTATTTGGGTGACTGTGTACTTTATTTCCCAATTGCATTTTGTTTAATAGGTAAAATATCCATTTATAGAGCCCCTGCTGCTATATAATGGCTTATCATTAAAGATCTAGATCCCTTAATTTATTCATATACAATCCATTACAGTATATAATTTGGATGGGCTGGGGTCATAAAAATAAGTCTCTTTTAATGTGAGAGCAAAACAAAACAAAGTGAAACAAAAAAAATCAATAGATTACAGAAGCAAATTTAATTTGTCAGGCTTAATATTAAACTCCAAATAAATTCTGCTTTCCCCACCTCAAACAAGTGAATCAAGAATCATTAGAAGATAATGAGTTCATTGTGTAGTACAAAGTAGGTGCTACACAAAGTTAATGGCTCAAAATAATATAATTCTGACATTCCAGGTACGAGTTTATAGTATTTGAAGTTTCAGCAAACAAGCTGAATCCAAGCTGACTCCCAACCTAACTATCTATACCTTAAATTCTGTAAAATGTGGGTTTAGTTACCCAAAATAGACTAATGAAACCCAAAGGAATGATAAGCACTGCATGACTATTTCATAAGCTGACTAGGCTTGCATAAAATCTTTTATTGAGGGATGCCTGGGTGGCTCAGTTGTTAAGCATCTGCCTTCAGCTCAGGTCATGATCCCAGGGTCTTGGGATAGAGCCCCGGGAAGCCTGCTTCCCACTTTCCTACTCCCCATGCTTGTGCTCCCTCTCTAACTCTCTCCATATATATCAAATAAATAAATAAAATCTTTAAAAAATCTTTTACTGAATTAATAACAAAGTTGTTGCTAAAAATAAGTCAATTCAAGTATCCAGGTTCACCATTTCATATAAAGTGTCTCCCAAGTAGAATGACCAGGTAGATGCAGTAAAGCAAGGGGAAGTAAGGTTCTGGGCATTGCCCAGACTTCAGAGACAGTTGGGCCCGGATTGATGCCCTTCTCGGCCACTACCCACTCTGCCTTCCTGGGCAAATCATTTCATATTAGTAAGCTTCTCTGTCGAATGGAGAGAGCTATTGAATGGAGAGAACACCTACCTTTCAAGATTGTTTGGATGATTATTTTGTAAACAGAGTGGTGGTCTCAGGGCCCCATCCCACGTAACAGTCAAGCGTGTTTAAAAAAGGAGAGGGTGGGGGGCATGACTGTGGACGGTAGACTCTTTCTGGTACCTGCTGTTGCAGCTGCCATGCTGGACTAATTACCCTAATTGGCATAGAGCAACATAGACTCTGGACTTGAGTGTGAAGTGATGGATCTGTGTGCTCGTCAATCCCCATTGGTTAAGGGACCCAAAACAGTTTGCTTTTTTGTGGGAAGGACAGCACTGCCCATTCACTGTCTTGCCTCAAAGCACATCACCTCCTGCTCTCTGTTGTAAGGAAGTCCAAAAGGACCTTGATCTTCCTCACTCTCTATAGAGCGCCATGCTGGCCTACTCCAGGGACAACACCCTGGTAACTGGCCCTGGTGATGGCTAGCGGGTTAATTCCTTGAACTCTTACACTCAATCCAGAACCGTTGCCAAATGCCATCCCCTTCTCTTAGAGGAAGAACTATGGGACCTCAGGCCAGTTTTTTAACCTCATTGTGTTTCAAGATCTTTTTTCTCTAAAGCTGAAGGAATAGTAACTCTCTTACAGAATTACTACAAGGATGACATGAGATAATATATGTGAATATATTTAGTCCAATGCCTAGCACATAGTAGGAGAAAAAAAAACTAAAGAAATAAGAGCTTTTTATGCTGATAAAAAAAAAAAAAAAAAAAAGCCTTAAAGAGTCTTAATCCATCTGTTCCAGGTGTGTGTGTGTGTGTGTGTGTGTGTGTGTGTGTGTGTTTTCCTTCTAAGATTTTTGTGTTTGTTTTTTGGGGGGTTTTACTTAAGATTTTATTTATTTATTTGAGAGAAAGAAAGCATGAGAAGGGCGGAAGGGTAGAGGGAGAAGTAGGCTCCCCCCTGAGCAGGGAACCCAACATGGGACTCTTATCATAGGACCCTGGGATCAAGACCTGAGCCAAAGGCAGATGTTTAACCAACTGAGCCACCCAGGCGCTCCTGTGTGTTTTTAATTCATATTTCTTCTCATAGGTTTTACTAAATTAAAACTGGAATTATGTTTAAGAAAAAAACTCAAAACAATGACAAATGTGGGTAGCAATTGTAACCTTCAGGCATTGTTGAATGTTAATCTCTAATCATTTTTATTCAAATTGAAACTTCTTTGAAAAATCCAGTCAATTTACAATCATAGAAGGCAAACCAATGTTTTTGAATAGTTTTTGAATGTCAGAGAGCTGTCTCTGCCTAGGGCACCAGCTACATAAAATTAACGGGCCCTCACCTGACGTGTCCAAGTAGAATGATTTTAAACATAGATAGTTCCTACATGAACCTGCAAAGCTTTCAAAATATCATAGAACATTAATTTTGTAGCTCAAAAATAAATGTCCACACTTAATAACAAAAGATACTATTCTGTTTTCCAGAGCTAATATTCTAACAGCACACTAGTTCAGCATTGACCTTAATCACCATTTCAAAGATTAATGGATGCAGATAATTTATTCCCCAGTCCCAGCCTAGGGTGGTAGCAAGGAATGACAAGAAATAGAAACAATTATATATCAAATTAACACAGCCATATAAGAACCTATTCTAGGATTTATAAAATCATTTTTATTTCCAGGAAAAAAAAGAACAAAGTAAATATTTTAATGAATTTTTAAATGCTTAAAGGATAGCTATACTGGGTGCTTTCAGGAAACAGTGGTATTAAATTCAAATAAATTATTTTCTTGCAACAGCTGAGCAGGTAGAGAAAAATTATCTCTGCGCCAAAAATGTTTTCAGGATATGAGGATATTTGAAAAGAAGAATGTAAATTTGAAAAAATAATATTAAATATGTTTAAGTGGAAACAAATGAAACTATTAATTCCTTGGATTAAGGCATAGAATGTTCTTACAGTTTCGGTCTTTTTAAGTTATACCTTCTAGCACATGTTACTCAAGTATTTTTTCAGCTCAAAAACCTAAGGATACACTCTCAGAAGTAAACGTCTCAAAGTTGTTGAAATCTATTCAAATATTTAGAATGACAGCATTCCTCCTGTGATTCTGGTGGACTCCCCTACTTTAAAGCATCCAGTTCTCCCATTCCAGTCACCACTGAGAATCACCGATTGTATCCCACAAAAGTCTATATGGTATGCAGCAAAATATTCTGTAGTAAGAATTTTTTTTTTAATTGTAGAAGCATAGCTTTCCATTTACAAAGAGCCAGACAGAAGACTTCATTTGTGAAGAATTAAATAATATGAAGGAAACATCCTGCACAAACAATTTTGACCATTCCTCATCTGCTATAATTTCCCCAATTGCTTGTTTCCTTCCCCATTCCGTGCTCTGATTGTTCTGCTCTTATCTTATGATATATCTGAGTATAACAGGAATCATTTGACATGTTTAACAGACAGATGAAAGAGTGTCTATGGCTGATGGAGAACTTTGGGCCAGAATGCCTTCATCCCAGACACAAGAGTTTGCAAATTTTTTCTATAAATCCAGATAGGAAATACTTTAGGTGTTGAGGGCAACCATCCCTCTTGCGTATATCATTGTTGTTGTTGTTTTGCTTTTGCTTTTTAATAACTCTGTGACAACAACAAAGTGCACGGGACAATTAAGGTGATGGTTTTCTTCAGGCTGTTGGAACAGGGTCAGTGTCTTTTAATGAGGAATGTCTCAAAGGAAGGAAAGGGGACCTGAGGTACACAGGGAAATCATCCTTGAGTTTTAAGGAAATCTTGCAGAAGAATGGAGACAGGTCTTAGCTCAGAATATGCCAGGATAGAGTGGTTGTCTACAATCAGCCTCAGGAAAATCAAAAGATGGAGAGATTTTCTAACAGTTGCTTTTCTCCAGGAACACAGGGCTCAGGTGAACTTCATACTGCATTATCACATGTAAAAATGTAAAAACCATTCTTGGATTGTGAACTAGACAAAGACAAGCTGCCCTCTGGATTTTGTTCCCGAGCCTATATTTTCCCATACCATGTTCCAGAGGCGTGCTACATTAACAGTGGGCCATCTTACCATGCACACTCCCTCCCCCAGTCTGCCTCATCCAGGCACTAAATTCAAACCACTACTTGACATGAAAGGAGTTTCTTCCATATCCATGGGTATGCCCAGTGTTTATGTATACCATCTTGCCCGATCTTCGTAAAAGCTTCTGAGGTGGGTATTGTGTCAATCCCTGTTTTACAGAAAAGAAGCCTGGAGTATAAGAAGGTAGCAAAGGCTGGAAAAGGGCAAAGCTAGGCTCCAACCCATGTGTTTTCAACTTCATTGCCAGATCGCCAAACCACTAATGCAGGTTTGGTCTACAGTCTTGTCATGATTTGACCAGCCAATTGTCTCAGTTCCCTGCCTTTTTTTCTTTTTTTTTTTCTATGTAGACTCAGCCCAAATTCAACTTGGTGGTTTTTCTTTTTCTTTTCTTTTTTTTTTTGTTGTTTTTTTTTCCTTTTTCAATTTAACAGCTGCAAAACCTTAAAATGACTTCAATTTGAAAACATAGCTCTTTATTTCTTTAAACAAGCAAGAATTTGGTGCATAAGGCATTCACTCAGTTACTAAATTCAGAGAGCAGCGTGTGATAAAAATCCCAAAATGCTCTGTAATTCTTGCCAAAACATCTCAGGTTTGGAGAGAGATTTACAGAAAATTTAAGATATTTATGAGCATTATTTGTAGAAAAATATTGCCCTCAGCAGGTTATAAAATGTTATCAGGGTTCCCGATTCTAATCATAAGTTTCTTTGAAGGACTGACTCTATCAGAGGTGAACGGCTGTGCTTGGCACAGTACCAAATCAGAGCAGCTTTGGTTCAGAAGGGAACTGGATGCAATGATTTCTCAGCTTCTTTCTGATATCCACCAAGGAAGGAAGCCGCCCTGTGAGTAATGGCCGAAGTATAGCTGTCCAGGGCTACCACCGAGCTAACTGAACGCCACCTCTGAAAGCATCTGTGGAAAACGGCACACCGAGCTGAGCATGAACAGGGAACTCTGTTCAGCGGTGGGATGGGCAAGAAGGCTGTGTGAAGGCATATGTTTTGCCAGGAACCTAGTGTGTTATGTGTTTTTCTTTGATTCTTGTATTGCAAGTAGCACAAACCAACTCAAGCCAGCCAGGAAAAAAGACGAGAGGTGGGAATTTCTAAAAGGGGTACAAGAGAATCTCACGGAATCCAGTAGCAGGCCGACAGCTGGGTCTGAAGAAGGAACTGGGTGAAGGGACAGGAAGGAGATTGGGACTCTTCCCACTTCTCATGCTAGTCTGTACACAACCTTCAAGCTTCTCTCCACTCTTTCTTTGTTTCCCAACCTACCCAGTAGGAAATAAGCTCCCAAGTTTATAGGTGAAAGGTCCAGCCACATGAAAGGTCTCAATTTCAGATTCCCAGAAGAAAAGGCCAAATTTTGCTCCATTGAGTTTCTTCCCTTTGTCCAATCAACCAAGACCAGGAGGCCTAGGGTGGCACATAACAAAAGTTGCAGCTTGGAAACCAGTGATTATGAATCATGGGAAAAAAGGCCAATTCTCAGGAAGGAGATGGTTATTAGCTTCTCAACTAGACAAGCAATTCCAGAAGTCTATATGCTGGTCATCTCCAGCATGTGTAAATTCAGAACCTACTCTGTACCCAGGTGTCAAAATGCTAGAACTACCCTGTGAAATACACACACACATACACACACACATGCACACACACACACACACCTATATCTCCTCAAATGGTGAGCCTCTTAACTATTTAACTGACATGATGAACTCCTCGCCCCTCAGTGGCACTTCCACCGGCTTCTCCACCAATCCACCTGCTGGTTCACACATTATCATCAAAACTACGCTGTGAAAATTTTTATTCCACCTGCTGTGGACTAAACATTTGTGTCTCCCCATCATCTCATTCATTGACTTCTGCTTGCTTTACTTCCTAAACATGTCTTGAATCCATCACTTCCCTCCAGGCCCACCATCACAAGCTTTACCACCATTCCTTCTCACCTAGATTTCAAAAGCCTTTATGCCTCTCTCCTATCTTTCCCTATGCCTAGGCATGCCCCCCTTCAATCCTCTGTCCACTCTGCAGCCAGGAGGGCCATTCACTCACTGCAATTCTGATCAGATCACTTTCCTGCTCACAGTTGTTCAGAGGCACCTTACTGCATTTAAATTAAAGATCGAATTCCTTCCAATAACTTAGAGGTCCTCCAGAATCTGACTTCCTCAGCCTCTCCACACTCACTCTCTGCCTCGGTCTCTGACCCTCCAGCCATGCTAAACTTCTTTCAGATGCCTAACCTGCGCTATTGTCTCTTCCCTCCAGAACTTTGTACATGCAGGCGGGTCTCTCTGCCTTAAACACTCTTCAGGATTGCTCTTTTACTCACTGCTCTCCTCCACGGGGCCATAAGCTTCAGGACAGCAATACCCTTTCTGTGCTTTTCAGTGTTATCTCCAGAGTGTCTGTGACAGACTTGGTACTGGAATGGTATTTATGGCATGAACAGCCGGAAATCCACCTGCAGATTTCTATTTCCCTTGGATTGAAATCTTTCTAGAGTCTTTTACCTCCCTCCCCGACAATGAGGTTCCTTGCTTCTTGCTTCCTCTGGGTATCCTGTCCACACACACACTGACCTGTGGGTCCTGCTCAGCATGGACATTAACATGGTCAGCTGAAATGCACACACACACACACCCCCCCGCCACAGCTAGAGGGCAGCTAATGGGAGAGATGTTTCATCCACCCTGTGCTTCTGTCCTAAGCCTCCCTGGCTGCCCCCCATCCCCAAGGGTAGTTGTTCCACGCAGCACCTTAGGTATCCCTGGATGCAAACAACTGCTCCTGAAAACATCAAATATCTCTGACTTTGTAAGCATCCCCAGTGTCAGGGGTGCCTGGGCGGCTCAGTCTGTTAAGCATCTGCCTTTGGCTCAGGCTATGATTCCAGAATCCTGGGATTGAGTCTCACATTGGGTTTCTTGCTCAGTGAGGAGTCTGCCTCTCTCTCTGCCTCTGCTTGGCACTCCCCTTGCTTGTGCTCGTGCTTGCTCGCTCTCTCTCTCTCTCTCTCTCTCTGTCAAATAAGTAAACCTTTATTTTAAGAAAAGCATCCTCAGTGTCTTTTAAAGCCTCCTCAATATCTCAGATATGGACTTGGGAGAATAATCTGCATACACACCTAGGCTTAGAGCTAAAAAATATCTGTGATGTCACTTAGTTCAGCTCTTTTCTAGTTGAGGAAACCAAGATGCAGGGAAAAGATGTGTCTTGCTCCAGGTTGTAAACTATCAAAATAAAACAACTGGGAGACCCAAGACTAGAACTCATGACTTCTTTCTCTTTCAGCTATAGTAGGACTTTCCCAAGAAGAAACATGTTAACATGAATCTTCTGCTCAAAGTGATCCCTGAATATCCCAGCCCCCATTTCTATGTGGGATGCTCTCTCTTCCATGATGTGGGGTACAGGCCCCCCCTATCCTCCTGGTCAAAGAACTCAGTTCTTGACCTCAGCTTTGCAAGGAGGTTAGTTTTATAAACGTTTTCTGATTGACAGAAACATTTTGCTGGAAAGTAATACAATTAAGGCATACCCTGGAAACCAATTTAAAGCTGATTCTGCCAAATTAACCTTTCTTGACAAGCTGACAGGTCACCCCAGGAAAATAACCAGTAAATCTGACTTTTTTTTTTTAACTGAATTCTCAAAGATGGAATTGGCTACCTCTTCTACCAAATTTCTTCCTCGGTTTTAATATCATATTAGCTTACTGTCAATAAAAATGAAGTACTTTATTTCCCAAATCCTCATCTTAAAATGCTTCATCTTACACTCCAGTGGGTAACATTTCCACTTTCTGAGACTTTTGAGGGGTTTACATGGCTCATATCATTTTGCTTGGGATTTTTGTTTTCTCTAGAACTGAAGGAGAAGTGAATTGGATTGACCAGTAAAAGATTAAGCATTTCTGGAATTTGATCAAGTTCGCAAGTTGCTATCTAATCCTAATGACCCAAATAATTTAGCTGTGAACAAAAATATGTCAATACATCTGCCTACACATATAGGCAACTAATCTTCCACCAAGAATTAAATATGGTACATGGGTATTCATGTATTCATCCACTCAAAAAACATTTTCTTGGGCATCAAATATGTACCCAGTGTTCCTTTTTATTTTAAAAACAAAAAGATGAAAACCAGGAAATGCCTGTCCTCAAGGAGCTCACTGTCTAGAGCCAAAAGATGATCAAACAACAATCAGATCCAGTAGGTAGGAAACAGAAGAGCAATTTGTCCAGGCTTCACTACAGTGATCTTTGACTGCACATTAGTCCAGAGTAAGGGGACAAGGGCACCGTTCATTCTAGACCAAAACACTAGCTCACAGTGTGAGACATCACGCCCAGAGACACTACTTATAGGTCTGACCTGTGGAAAAAAATAGTTTTGATTATATATATATTTAGTCCTATCTCAGTTTTTCCCCATCTCTATTCCTAGATCCCATACAAAACTAGCCCTCTATTCCCACTTGGCCTTAATTAGAAATACTAATAATAACTAACATGTATTACTGTCTAGCAGGCACTGCACTATAGTCCTGACATCTGGTTGTGCCTTGCATCCTAAGGACAACTACCAGATAGTGCTATGATCCTCATGTCATACTTAAGGAAAGAAGAAAGAGAAAAGCAAAATAATTTGCACAACGACTTTGGACCCAGGTAGTCTCCTCAGCGCCCAGTGACTCCCATCTCCTCATTTCCAGGAATCTGAAGTATTAAATCATTTCTCTGACTGAGCTACTGGTTTATGGTATCTTACTCTTCGCCTCACCCCTACCACCAAAATCAATTTTCATTCTAAAGAAGCACTTCAGTCATTGTTTTGCAATATCAGGCATTGTGGAATGATATAAAAATTAGTAGCTGGGGAAAGAGGAACAGATCCTGACACCGCCCCTCAAAAAACATCGCATAGTCATCTAACTTGAACCTTTTTCCAGTTGTATTGAGATATAGTTGACACACATCATGGTATAAGTTTAAGATAAAAATAAAATTTAAAAAAATCCTTATCATAACTCAGGATCTCCTCTCTTAACATATTAGTTAATATACAAGAATATCATCCCTCAGTGTTGACCACACTCACCAGCTGTACATCACATCCCTAGTACTTATTCATAGGTGGAAGGTTGTACCTTTTGGCCACCTTCCTGCAATTCCCCTGCCCCCAACCTGCAGGAGTAGTACTTTTTTTTTCATTCTAGTATGGTTAACATACAGTGTTATATCAGTTTCAAGTGTACAGTATAGTGATTCAGCAATCCTACACATCACTTCAGTGCTCATCATGATAAATGTATTCTTTCTTTTTTTTATTTTCAGCATAACAGTATTCCTTGTTTTTCCACCACACCCAGTGCTCCATGCAATTCGTGCCCTCTCTAATACCCACCACCTGGTTCCCCCAACCTCCCACCCCCTGCCACTTCAAACCCCTCAGATTGTTTTTCAGAGTCCATAGTCTCTCATCCCTTCCAATTTCCCCCAACTCCCTTCTCCTCTCTAATCCCCTTGTCCTCCATGCTATTTGTTATGCTCCACAAATAAGTGAAACTATATGATAATTGACTCTCTGTTTGACTTATTTCACTCAGCATAATCTCTTCCAGTCCCATCCATGTTGCTACAAAAGTTGGGTATTCATCCTTTCTGATGGAGGCATAATACTCCATAGTGTAGATGGACCACATCTTCCTTATCCATTCGTCTGTTGAAGGGCATCTTGGTTCTTTCCACAGTTTGGCGACCATGGCCATTGCTGCTATAAACATTGGGGTACAGATGGCCCTTCTTTTCACGACATCTGTATCTTTGGGGTAAATACCCAGGAGTGCAATGGCAGGGTCATAGGGAAGTTCCATTTTTAATTTCTTGAGGAATCTCCACACTGTTCTCCAAAGTGGCTGCACCGACTTGCATTCCCACCAACAGTGTAAGAGGGTTCCCCTTTCTCCACATCCCCTCCAACACATGTTGTTTCCTGTCTTGCTAATTTTGGCCATTCTAATTGGTGTAAGGTGATATCTCAATGTGGTTTTAATTTGAATCTCCCTGATGGCTAGTGATGATGAACATTTTTTCATGTATCTGACAGCCATTTGTATGTCTTCATTGGAGAAGTGTCTGTCCATATCTTCTGCCCATTTTTTGATATGATTTTCTGTTTTGTGTGTGTTGAGTTCTTTATAGATTCTGGATATCAACCTTTTGTCTGTACTGTCATTTGCAAATATCTTCTCCCATTCCGTGGGTTGCCTTTTTGTTTTCTTGACTGTTTCCTTGGCTGTGCAGAAGCTTTTGATTTTGATGAAGTCCCAAAAGTTCATCTTCGCTTTTGTTTCCTTTGCCTTTGGAGACATATCTTGAAAGAAGTTGCTGTGGCTGAGATCGAAGAGATTACTGCCTATGTTCTCCTCTAGGATTCTGATGGATTCCTGTCTCACATTGAGGTCTTTCATCCATTTTGAGTTTATCTTTGTGTACCGTGTAAGAGAATGGTCGAGTTTCATTCTTCTACATATAGCTGCTCAGTTTTCCCAGCACCATTTATTGAAGAGACTGTCTTTTTTCCACTGTATATTTTTTCCTGTTTTGTCGAAGATTATTTGACCGTAGAGTTGAGGGTCCATATCTGTTCCACTGGTCTATGTGTCTGTTTTTATGCCAGTACCATGCTGTCTTGGTGATCACAGCTTTGTAGTAAAGCTTGAAGTCAGGTAACATGATGCCCCCGTTTTATTTTTGTTTTTCAACATTTCCTTAGCGATTCGGGGTCTCTTCTGGTTCCATACAAATTTCTGGATTATTTGCTTCAGCTCTTTGAAAAATACCAGTGGAATTTTGATCGGAATGGCATTAAAAGTATAGATTGCTCTAGGCAGTACAGACATCTTAACAATGTTTGTTCTTTTGATCCAAGAGCATGGAATGGTCTTCCATCTTTTTGTGTCTTCTTCAATTTCTTTCATGAGTGTTCTGTAGTTCCTCAAGTACAGATCCTTTACCTCTTTGGTTAGGTTTATTCCCAGGTATCTTATGGGTCTCGGTGCTGTAGTAAATGAAATCGATTCTCTAATTTCCCTTTCTGGTTTTTCATTGTTAGTGTATAACACTGATTTCTGTACATTGACTTTGTATCCTGCCACATTCCTGAATTGCTGTATGCATTGGATCCTATTTGCTAGGGTCTTATTGAGAACCTTAGCATCCATATTCATCAGTGATACTGGTCTGAAATTCTCCTTTTTGGTAGGTCAATATTTATTTATTTATTTGAGAGAAAGAGAACATGCAAGTAGGCAGAGGGGAAGAGGGAAAGGGAAGAGAGAATCTCCAGCAGACTCCCCACTGAGCATGGAGCCCGACACGGCAGTTGATCCCACAACCCTGAGATCATGACCTGAGCCAAAATCAAGAGTCAGAAATTAAACAGCTGAGCCACATAGATGCCCCTCTTTGTGATAAGTATACTCTTAACCCCTTTCGCCTATTTCACCCATCCTCCCACCACCTCCCCTCTGGTAACCATCAGTTCTCTATAGTTAAGAATCTTGTATCTTGGATGTTTTTTTCTTTGTTCATTTGTTTTGTTTCTTAAATTCCACATATGGGAGACTTAGCTGGGAAGATGGCAGAGTAGGAGGACCCTAAGCTCACTTCATCCCATGGATACAATTAGCTAACGCACACATTGAGGTAAATAACCAGAAAATGACCCAAATATTGGCAGAACAAACTCCACAGCTAAATGTAGAGAAGAGGTCACATCAAGAGGGTAGGAAGGGTAGAGATGTGGTGGAGAGCTAAAAAGGACTGAGGGACTGTCTGTGAGATGGATGGACTCACAGGTCATATCCTTGCCAATACTTGCTTCTTGTGTGTTGATTATAGCCATTCTGACAGGTGTGAGGTGTTATCTCATTGTGGTTTTGATTTGCATTTCCCTAATGATAAGAGATGTTGAGCATCTTTCTTTTGTCTGTTGGCCATCTGTATGTCCTCTGTGTAGAAGTGTCTGTTCATGTCTTCTGCCCATGTTAAATTGGATTATTTGCTTTTTGGGTGTTGAGTCGTGTAAATTCTTTATGTATTTTGGATACTAACCCTTTATCAGATATGTCATCTGCAAATATCTTCTCCCATTCAGTAGGTTGCCTTTTAGTTTTGTTTCCTTTGCTGTGCAGAAGATTTTTATTTTGATGCGGTCCTAAGTTTATTTTTGCTTTTATTTCCCTTGCCTCAGGAGGCATGTCTGAGAAAACATTGCTACAGCCAATGTTAGAGAAATTGCTGCCTGTCCTCTCTTCTAGAATTTTTATGGTTTCAGGGCTCAGAGTCAGGTTTTTAATCCATTTTGAGTTTATTTTTGTGCATGGTGAAAGAAAATGGTTCAGTTTCTTTCTTTCTTTCCTTCCTTCCTTTCTTATTTTTTTTTTTCATGTAGCTACCCAGTTTCCCCAATACCATTTGTTGAAGAAGAGACTTTTTCACATTGTATATTCTTTCCTTCTTTGTCAAAGATTAACTGACCATATAATTGTGAGTTTATTTTTGGCTCTCTATTCTGTTCTATTGATCTATATATCCATTTTTGTGCAAATTACATACTGTTTTAATTACTACAGCTTTGTAGAATAACTTGAAATCTGGGATTGTGATACTTTGAAGTTTTTTCGTTTTCAAGATTGCTTTGGCTTTGTGGTGTCTTTTGTGGTTCCAAACAAATATCAGAATTGTTTGTTCAAGTTCTGTTGGTATTTTGATAGGGACTGCATCAAATCTTTAGATTGCTTTAGGTATTATCAACATTTTAATAAGATGCTCTTCCAGTGCATGAGCCTGGAGTATCTTTACGTTTTGTGGGGGCCATGACTGATATTTTTAAGAAGCAAGAAGCTGAGCAAATTTAGCTTTAGATCAATGTGCAAATGACTCACATCACAATCAACAAGAGATACCAAAGTCTGTTCCTGACTCATTCCAAACTCTCTTGAGAGCTGTGTGGAAGGCTTCAGACACTCGCATAAACCTAATAATCTCAGCAATTACTGTGCACATGAGTAGCTTGAGTCATCCTGGCTCATGCAAGATGAAAGGACTGAGGTAACAGCCACATTTTTAAGGCACTTTCAGCTCTTTCTTTCAAGCAAAATTTTTGTTTTTTATTGGTGGTGTTTTATAGTTTGGTGGGAGGGGGTGTTTTGTTTTTACCATCATTGTTTCTTTCCAGGTTAGAAGGGTAGTTATTACAAAATCCATCACAAAGATAAAGAATCTCAGGACCAGCTAAACTTTACCCAGTATGATATGATTATCAAATGCCAGAGCCTGTCTCTTAATAAGAACATCTCTCCCCTAGGGTGCCTGGATGGCTCAGTGGGTTAAGCCTCTGCCTCTGGCTCAGGTCATGATCTCAGGGTCCTGGGATCAAGCCCCACATCCAGCTCTCTGCTCAGCAGGGAGCCTGCTTCCCCATCTCTCTCTGCCTGCCTCTCTCCCTACTTGTGATCTTTCTGTGTGTTTCAAATAAATAAATAAAATATTTTTTAAAAAGAAAAATAAAAAAAGAACATCTCTACCCAAGGAGGAGGTGCTCTCCTCCTTGTGAACTGTTTCTGATCTTTCAAAACTCAACTCAAATGTAATATCCTCTAAGAACACCCTACCCCAGGAAGAAATAGTCACTCTCTTCTGTGTCCTCCCAAATTTAGAGAAATAGTGGCTCAGGTATAGTTGTTCTGGTTGGAGGGGCCTTTTATACACACAAAGTGCTTAATATAGTGTCTGTGTGTGTGTGTGTGTGTGTGTGTGTGTGTGTGTGTCTCTCTCTCTCTGTGTCGGCCTCATTTTATTAACTAATTCATTATTGATATGGTAATTTCATTTTGCTTTACTTTTTTATTCAGGTGTACTTTATATACAAAGAAATCCATTGATCTTGAGTATAAAGAGCAATAAAATCTAATAAAAAAATACATCCTATCAGATATGGAATTTTTCCAACATCCTGGAAAGGTCCCTCTTGTTCCTTTCCAGTCAATTTCATTCTCTATCCCCCCCAGCCAAGAGACAACTAATATTCTGAAATTTTACCTCCATAGATTAATTTCACCTGCTATGAGCTTCATATGAATCGAATCATACAGTAAATGCTGTATGAAATACTGTATGTAAAAGCATACCAGATTTTCTACTCAGCATGTTTTCAGAATTCATCCACTGGTGTGTTGTAACTGGCTAATACTGACTGGTCCACAAGAGCTGACTGCCAAATTTTAAGAACTGGCTGGCTGTTAAAAACAACTATTATTAAAACTAAATTATATAAACTTACAATTAAGTAGATTATATTTAAAAACAAAGATAATAGTCAAAATGCATTATTCCCTAATCTTTTATTACATTTCACTATTATCTATTCTCTCAAGGTTATTGAGGTCCTCTCTATCTGTGTAATGGTGTGCTGCTGTGCATTTCTTCCCAGTTCTGCGTTCAGTGTCATCACAATGGTAGCTTGAGACTGGCCATAGCAGGAATAATTACACCATGAAAATTGGCAAACACCACAAATATGAACTTTTTTTAACTTGGAGAACCAATTAAGCACTTACAAGCACATCACTAGAAAAACCTATGTTGCTACAGGCATCAATAGTTCATTCCTCTTTATTGCTAAATAGTACTCTATTGTATATTTATGTCATAATCCATTTTTACTGTTGATGGATATTTGTATTGTTTCTACTTCTGTGTGAAGAAAGTAGCTTTGAACACCCTTGTCTAAGAATTTTTAATTAGCTTATGTTCCTGTTTTTTTGCTGTTCCCATTTTATTTTATTTTGTGTTTGCATTGCTTTGGAGATTTGAAGAGAAGGTGGTGTTTGACTTTATAAGTAACTGGCCATTCTGTTGCCAGAGAGGTTGTGCCATGTTCCAATTCCATCAGCAATACACTAGAGTCTCAGGTGCTGCACATTCTTAGTTACATCAGTAACTGCCATTCTGCTAGGGGGTTTCAACATTCCCTGATGACTAATAATGTTGAGAAACATTTCATGTGTTTATTGGCCATTTGTGTATCTTTTATTGTGAGGCTTCTGATCAAGATTTTTGCTGCTTTTAAATTTAGTTTTGCATCTTATTAATATTGAGTAAGAGTTCTTTATACATTCTCCATAGAATCTTTTTGTCCGATATATGTCTTGGGAATATTTTCTCCCCATCTTTGGCATGCCTAACTTATTATTCATGATGTCTTTTGATAAGCAGAAGCTTTTAATTTTACTGAGTTCAATTTATCAATTTTCTCTTTTATGGATTCTGCTTTCTGTGACTTATCCAAGAAATCAATGCTTACCGGAAATTCATGAAGATTTTCTCCTATGCTTACTTCTGGGAGTTTTATAGATTTTTCTTTTAGATGGTGTGTGATCCATCTTGAATTAATTTTTGTGTATGATGTGAGTGAGGTAGGGGACAAGATTCATTTTTTCCTTATAGATATTTTTTCTAGCATTACTTTTCCCATTTAATTCCTTAGTATCTTTGTTAGAAATTATTTGATTATATTAATGTATGTCTACTTATGTTCTCTAACTATTCCTTCATCTCTTTGCCCATCCTTACAGCAATATTATTACACTGTCATTATTGCTGTATATTTTAAAGATCATTAATTGATTGGTTGGTTGGTTGAGAGAAGGGAGAGGGGCTGAAGAAGAGGGAGAGAAATTCTCAAGCACTGAACATGGAGCCCAGCTTGGGGCTCAATCTCATCACCCTGAGATCATGACCTGAGCTGAAATCAAGAGTTGAATACTTCGCCAACTGAACAACCCAGTATTTTATAGTGAGTTTTGAAATGACTTTTTTTGTTTTTTTCTGCTTTCTGTTTTCAAGATTAGTTTGTTTATCCTAGGTCTTTTGCATTCCCATATATTTTTTAGAAGCAGCTTGTTAATTCTAAAACAGAAAGCCTGCTGAAATTTTAATTGAGATTGCATTGAATCTACAGATCAATTTGGAGAGAATTGTCATCTTAACAGTATTGTGTCTTATAACTTGTAAACATATTATATCTCTCCTTTAATTATATCTCTCCTTTATATCTCTTCTTTAAAATCTGTCTGCAATCTTTTGTAGTTTTCAGCAGAAAATTCTACACAGCTTTTACTAAATTTATTCCTAAATATTTTTATGCCATTGCAAATGTTGTGTGTGGGGTTTTTTTTTTTAAGATTTTATTTATTTATTTGACAGAGAGACACAGTGAGAGAGCGAACACAAGCAGGGGGAATGGGAGGTGAAGCAGGGATCCTGCAGAGCAGGGAGCCCGATGTGGGACTCAATCCCAAGACCCTGGGATCATGACCTGAGCTGAAGGCAGACTCTTAATGACTGAGCCACCCAGACGCCCCTGTTGTGTGTGTTTTTAATTTCACTTTCCAATTGTTTACTGCCAGTATATAGAAATACAGTTATTTATATAATAATTTTATGTTCTGTGACCTAGTTAAATTCATTTACTGATTCCAAATTTCTTTTATTTTTTTCACTTTTAGTAAATTTCTTAAATTTTTCTATGGGCATGATCATGTCAAATATGAATAAAGCAGTTTTACTTATTTTCCAGTCTATATCCCCTCTATTCATTTACATTCCTCATTATACCGACAAGAACCTTCAGAACAGTATAGAAAAGACATGGTAGGGCGCCTGGGTGGCTCAGTGGATTAAGCCTCTGCCTTCAGCTCAGGCCATGGTCTCAGGGTCCTGGAATCGAGCCCCACATCGGGCTCTCTGCTCAGCAGGGAACCTGTTTCTCCCTATCTCTCTTTCTGCCTGCCTCTCTGCCTACTTGTGATCTCCCTCTGTCAAATAAATAAATTTAAAAAAAAAAGAAAAGACATGGTAGGAGTGGGTGTCCTTGCATTATCCCCAATCCTAAAGGGTACATATTTAATCATTCACTAATAAGTATGAGGTTAGTTGTAGGCATTTAATAGATGTTTGTTATCAGACTCAGGAAGTTTCCTTATATTTATATTTTGCTGAGAAGTTTTATCTTGAGTGGATATTGAGGATTATCAAATGTCTATTCCAGTCATATATTGGTACAACCACTATGGAAACCATAAATGAAAATAGAACTGCCTAATGATCCAGCAATCCCTTCTCTGGGTATTTATCAGAAGGAAATGAGATCGCAATCTCAAAAATATACCTGCCTGCCTGTGTTCATTGCAGCATTAATTAATTCATAGTAGCAAGACAGGGAAACTGTGTAAGTGTCCATCTACAAATGAATGGATAAACCCCATTTTGTTTTTCCTCTTTCTAGAACCCCAGATACATTTATGTTACACAGCCTGATATTGGCTCATAGGCCGCCAAGACTTTTTCTTTCTTTTTTTTTTTTTAAGATTTTATTTATGTATTGAGAGAGAGCACCAACAAGGGAAGGGGAAGAAGGACAGGGACAGAGAGAAGCAGGCTCCCCACTGACCAGGGAGCCCAATGCAGGGCTTGACTCCAGGACCCCAGGACCCCAGGATCATGACCTGAGCAGAAGGCAGACATTTAACAAGCTGAGCCACACAGGCACCCCAGCTTTTTCATCTTTTAAGCGTTCCTCCCCTTGTCCGTGTTTGCACCTTTTTTGTGGACCATTTGTGAAATTCTCCAATCTTCTCTTTTTCAGTGTCTGACTAGACACTAGACTTCTGTTAAGTCATTCCAGGGACTTCTTCATTTTGCATACATTTTTCAAAATGATATTTCTATTTCATTCTTTTTTATAATTTTTATTTTTCTCTTGAGATTCCAATCTACTTTTAATGTCCTTCTATTCCTTTAAGACTTTGCATGTATTTATAACAGCCACTTGAGGGGTGCATGGGGTGGCTCTGTTGGTTGAGTGTCCAACTCTTGGTTTTGGCTCAGGTCATGATCTCAGGATCCTGGGATCAAGTCCTACATCAGGCTCTGTGCTCAATGCAGTCTGCTTGTCCCTCTCCCTCCCCTTTTCCTCCTCCCCCTCCCCCATGCTCTCTCAAATAAATACAATCTTAAAAAACAAAATAATAGCCACTTTAAATTCTTGGCTGCTAATTCCAACATATCTTTCACTTCTATTCTATGTGTATTAGATGATCTTTCTCCTGATATTTTTCCTTGTGTTTCTGCCTTTCTACTGGTCTACTACTTTTTATCGTAAGGTATATATTGTGGATGCAACTTTATTGAGGGTCTACACTCCGTTGTTCTCCCTTCAGTGGTCTTGAGTTTCATTCTGGCATGCAGTTAATTCACTGACCAGTCAGATTTACCTTATTAAGACTTACTTTAGGGGCACCTGGGTGGCTCAGTGGATTAAGCCACTGCCTTCGGCTCAGGTCATGATCTCAGTGTCCTGGGATGGCGCCCTGCATCGGGCCCTCTGCTCAGCGGGGAGCCTGCTTCCCCCTCTGTCTCTGCCTGCCTCTCTGCCTACTTGTGATCTCTCTCTCTGTCAAATAAAATAAATAAAATCTTTAAAAAAAAAAATGATTTACTTTAGGTTTTGCAAAGGAATATCCAAAACAGCCCTCTGTATGGCAAGAGTTGCCCTATTCTTAAGATACGACCTTCCTGGGTTCTTAGTGAAATGTCTGGAATGCTTTGCAAGGCCTCCCACTCCAGCCTTCCAGAGCTCCAGTATCTCCCAGCACCATGCAACCTCTGCAATTTCTAGTCAGCTTGAAGACCTTTAGGAGCAACTTTTTGCCAGGTCTCATGGAGTCTTGCCTTGCATATGCACAGCTTAAAATTTTCCCAAAGGCTGAAGAGAACCCCTCACAGATTTCTGGAAGTCCTTTTCTATTTCCTCTTTTCAAGCACCCCACCCAGCAAATTCCAGTCAGCCACCAGTACCAGACTCAGATCTGTTCCATTCAGGGACACCATGGAGCTCCTTGTGGATTGGAAAGTGCCCCTCAGCAAAAAACTGAGGTGAACAGGAAGCTCACCTCATACATTTCGCTATTCTCAAGAATCTACCCCTGTGGTTGTAAACCATTGGCTCATATTATTTTGATCATTTTATATTTTTTAATGACAAAAAGATAAATCTTCTGTTATTCTGTCATGGCCAGAACAGGAAGTAGGTATCATCTGACCTTTTGAGAATCAGTTCAAGATTCTCCCTATCTCTATTCCCCTGATAAACTGTGGTTCCCACACTCTCTATTGTACATAATGGTTTATGTCACATTTATACGTATCTCTCACTCTACCTTTTATGCTGTGAGCCCCTGGTGAAAGTGGACATTGATTATCATGTTATGGAATATAGTAAGCATTCAGTAAATGTACTATGATAATTTTTACAATAAATTGGATAAGGACTTTCTCCTTAAACTATGGTATCCCTATTTACGGAATTAACATAAGTGTTCTTACATGAAAATTCTTTGAACCGGCTGACAAAAATGATGGGGAAAAAGTCTAGAGACTGGACATCAAGATTTACACAAAGGGCCACAGATACCGCCCTCAGTCTGAGGGTTTAATGCCCAGGTAACAGCAAACTTGCCCTCAGACAGGAAGGAGTTGAGGGAGGCAGAGCTCTGCTCTGGGACTCCGTACGAGTGGCTGGAGGGAGAGGAAATTTGCTTTCAGTTAAGGCAGAGGGAGCTGTCTTTCAAAGTTGCTCTGACCCAACCCGTGAGAACATTTTCACACTTTTTATTGGAAATAATAGTGACAATGAAACAGCAAGTAAATCTGTCACATAAACTTTGGCACTAAAGACTCCTGAGTCAGACTTTGCCCAACTTCTAATATTTGTCTAGCACTTAGCACTTGCTAAGAAGGTTGTTGTTGGATAAATGATTGAGTGACTTAACAAAGGACTATTTAAACCTGACTTCCAGAAATGAGGACCTCTGCTCAAGGTGTGCCATCAAACAATAAGCACCTCTTCCATTCTGAGGCGACCTTAGAGTCCCCAGAGTGCTTTCCTGGGCAGGATCACCTGACCTGAGGGGAGAACCAAGTGACCTGCCTCAGAACAATGAGATGGCACTGTTCAATTCAGAATTGAACAAAATCTAATGAGCGCAGGGAGGATCCATAGGAGAGCAACTTAAAAAGGGTTTAAACAGACTTTCTGAGGAAAGGTTTTAAGAATAAAGATTATTTCAGCTAGAAGAATGGAAGGTGACTATAAATATTCAAACAATGAAAGACTATCCTACGAACAATGGTAGTTAGCTGTGAGCTGGTTTCACCAAGGATAGAAAAAGAGGGAGTTGACAGCTTTTAAGAGGAAAATATTTCCATTAAATCTAAGGAAGAAATGGGAAAAACTGCAGTTTGGAACTAATGAGAATAATCTGGCACATACCAATTTAAGGAAGTCTGTGTTTACATGACACAAAATGACGTAGATGTTTTAAGTCAGAAGAATTGTTGGTTATTTTTTAGAATGTTTTTCAGGTCCCAATTCTATGTATGTGGAAACTTCTTTGCAACATAGGGCAATATTTGGACATGAGATTTCCAAGGTTGAGGCTGCCATATAATGAAGTTGCATTTTCCTTGTGTACCATAAGGTGACCACCCTCAGGAGAGACTCACCTTATTCTAATTTCCATTTTATCGTGCATAATAACACTGTGGAAATGTCAATTGAGTCTCTACCATGAAATTCATGAGCATCAGGCTAGCGAGCCTGTAGCTGTCTATGTATTTGTTATGCTCAGAGAAAAATACAGTTATCTACTTTCGCACGAAAATATATTCTACTGAAAAGTGCCTCTCAAGTAGTTGCTAAGAAACAGATTTGACGGTGGGTAATGAAAACAAGAATAAGTGATTTCATGCTGGAAAGGGAGGCAGCACCTTCCAAGCAATGAAATCTAGGAAAAGTGTAACAGTTCAGACCGACTTAGCACTGGGCAGGCCGAACTTTGGAAAAGATTAGCCAAGTCTTTTACATTTCATCCAGATGTTCTGAAACCCAAACATGTTGGCCAGTAATTTAAGAGCAGCTTAAAATAAAAAAAGTCTGGGAGACAAAACACCTGCCAGGTTTTAACATAACGTTCCAATCTGAAGGTTTAAATGAGGAAGTGATCACAGAAAATTCTGTAAGGCCTGAGTGGTTAGGAGGCTTTTCCGCAGAGGCAGTGCGTGGATACTCCCTGAGCAGTGCTGGCATGTTGTCAGGGTGTGAGCAAAGCTGGAGGCTTATAAAGATTTTCATAGTGATGTAGGAATACCAAAGGCTTTATCTGGGGACCAGAGAGCTTTTCATGTGGGAGCTACAGAGCAAGTTGGAAGCGGACACAGGAAGCCTTCACTTGTCCCCTCTTCTCCCCATCTCCTCTATCCCTCCCCAAACTCATTGGCAGCTTCAGAAAACAGAACAGTGGGGAATCCAAAATACTCTTGGGAAAACCCATTGGACATCCCACAGAAGAACTTATGTAAGGCCAGTTACGTGGATGTGGGACTCTCAAATGCTCACCTCCCTCAGGGCTGGTCCAAGCTGTGTAGGGAGCTTAACTGTCAGCTTAGAGTGCTGCTCCCGGGAATGGAAGAAGCTTGATGGGGTGGGGTGGGTGGGCCCCAACACTTAATTACTTAGTGTCTGCCCATCAACACAAAAACTTCTGTTTATTTAAAACACGTGCTAAACCTATACAGTATGCTTAATACCATGCTGTTGAAGCAGGGGGTGTGCTAAGTTCAGGGACACCACTACCAGTGTAGTGGAAGAAATGGAAACACACGACTAAAATAATTAGCCCATTGCCACAAGAGAATTGTCTCTCCCTGTGCTCTGGGCACTCCTGGGTAGTCTTTTGGAGCAGGAAAGTCCAGAACTGTGGAAGGTAATTTCGAAATGAATGCTCAGCCCCCTGAACTCAAAATCAGTTCTCAAGATCCTCTTTAACAGTCACTGCCATAAAGGGGTGCCTGGGTGGCTCCATCGGTTAAGTGTCTGACTCTTGATCTTGGCTCAGGTCTTGATCTCAGCGTCATGAGTTCAAGCCCTGAGTTGGTCTCCAAGCTGGACATTGGAACCTACTTAAAAAAAAAAAGTCATTGCCATAGGAACACCCTCAACATTCAAATATAGGGATCAGCATTTCATCTAAGTGATAGAATGTTGCAGCTTTTAAATATTTTAAGTTTCATCTTTATTTTTTACACATATATATTGTGTATATATAATTTATATATATACACATACATATATATGTATGTAAGTGTAGATACATTTTTAATGGACAGGAGAACTGTTCAAGAATATAAAGTAGGAAAAATTATAACAATAAAAATTATGTATGTGTATATCACAGTTGTTTGGAGTCAGTGTCAGCCTGTAGCTAGTGATGCCATCGTGTGGAAATCCCTATGAGCACTCACCTGGGCCTATACTACTTTCTGGGAGCCCCACAGAGCCAGTGATGGGCCCAGACCAGTCCTCTGGTTCTTATTATGATTCCAAGTCAACTTCAGCATTTACCATCAGAAAACTTTGAAAAATAAAAATCTATTACTCACAAATTTTGGGGGGGGGGGGGGCACATGGCATGCCTGGGACCACCCACAAAGACCTCTGAGAAAGCATGGTGGGTAGCAGGGGTTCTGCCTTTATTGAGGTCCGTGATGTGGTGCCTCCAGAAGGGAAAGGCAAGCAACTGCATGTTTTCCCTTTCCCAAATTTCTAGATATAGTTGACTCATTGTGTTGTTCTACCACAGCTGGTGGAGGTCCAGAAGACCTGCCCAAGTATTCAGTGGCTGCCAGTGGGCTTAGTTGCTCCTGGCTCCCATGTTCCTGCTTCCCTCCACCCTCATATTTATATTACTTGTTTTGGTCTAGAAATGAAATTAACATCTGTTCACAGCACCCCCCCCCAAAATATCCATTCACACAATGCAGCCAAAGCCTCCCTCCACATCCAGATTCCCCAGCATTTCTGAATTCCTTGTGTCAGAGGACAACAAACCCCCATAGCCCTATCTCCTCCCTCCTTCCTGTATCAAGAGACAAGATGTTCTCCCACGCTGGATCCAGAAAATGTATCTGTTAATTTTTTTCTGTGGGGGGGGAAAAACAGAAAAAGAAAAAAGAATTTCACCAAATTCCAAAGAGGAATTCTGATGCCAGCTGTTACTTTAATTAAAAAAAAAAATTTTTTTTTTCAACATATTACACACTAAAATGCGAACAGAGGAATTCCGAGGTCCCCAGACTGCGGAAAATTATTTTCTTTGTGATTGTCTGTATTTTCCAAACGTTCTGTACATTTCTTATCAAATAAAAGATCCAAAAGAAAAATGGTGTTATTGTTGAAAGCACTCTCTTCTGAAGAGGATGTGGAGACCCCTATAGGGGAGGAAAGCCAGGGGGCCACCTCAGAGGGTGCTCCTTTGGGGCCGGTGAGCCCAGCAGGCCCTCCCCTGACACCGTGGGATGCCTTATTAGCACTCTCCATTCTCCAGGGTCTGTTAAAGCGGCCCTGGCAAAGATTCCCCCTTGCACCCCTTGTGAATGATCTTGTCTCAGCCTCCTTCTTCCCTGCTCACCCCTGCCGACAGAGAGAGAGAGAGGCTGTGGCATTCTGGGATACAAGCCTCTGCCAGGAAGGGGGTCCTGGCTGCGGGGAGGGTGCAGAACAAGGGAGCCGATGGGTGGGGCCCCGCTCCCTAACAGGCAGCTCGAACCTCCTGGATTCATTAACCTTAGTTCTAATGAGTGCAGCTCCAGCGTTTTGCTGCCGCTCAACATCACAGCTGCTTAATTGCCTGAACAGAGCAGTTTGCCTATTTGGGGCTACAAATTAAAAGGTCTTGTTTCAGTTTGTGTGTTTCCTAAATTTTAATCTAATTTGCAGCATTAATCCTTTCCAAGATTCATTAGCACAGAGACCGGCTGTTTGCCAAAGCAAGCAGCCCCACCTTGGGCTTCCCCACCGCTCTTGCTCTGCAGCCCAGAGGAGCCCCAAATCTGTTGGAAAGGGGAAGATACACTCTAGCAGAGCTGGGAGAAATCTCTTTCCTGGAGAGCCCTACTCTGGGGAGATAGCTTCCACCCCATCACTCACACCCAACACCACCCTCCATGAGGGCCTGCTGGAGCTCTTGACCTCCAAGGCTCATCTTTTCTCTTAGCTCTCCTCACTTGATCACGGCCTCCTACTACTGCTCTCTGCACATTCACTGCTTGCACCAAACCTCTGCTCCAGCTGGGAAAGGGGTGGAGGTAACCCTGTTCCCTGAACACCCCCTGAACTTTACTAGCCTCTGAGACTTGGCTCTCCTTGGGCTCCACCGTTCCCTTGCAAGCAGCCACTGAAAAGCCTCCTCCTTGGTCAACCTGTCTCAAGCCCCAGCTCTTTAATAAAAATTGCCTCATTGTTCCAAGGCTGGTCACTGTCTGATGACTTGATGACTCATCCAAGGCCATCTCACAGCTCATCTTCCTGATGGCGCCTACTCTCAGCTCCCCCACTTTCAGATATTATTACAGTGGGGGTTAGGATTTCAATATATGAATCAAGGGGTGAGGGGTGTGGGTTCAAACATTCAACCCTAGCAGTATCTAGGACTCAAACCGTAGGATTGCTAAGCACTGGTTTGGTGCTCTACACTGTCTCCAGTGGAGGAAAATGTGCTGTTTCCTAATTACCACACATTTGTTGGCTTAAAAGAGAAATTTATTCTCTCAAAATTCTGGAGGCCATTAGTACAAAATAAAGGCATCTGCAAAGCCACACTCCCTCTGGAGGCCTTGGGGAAGAATGCCCCCCTGCCTCTTCCAGCTGCTGGCAGCTCCAGCGTGTCTTGGCCTGTCTTCATGTGGCCTTCTTGCCTGTATGTGTCTGACTCATTCCTTGTCATTTCAGTGGACACTGTCATTGGGTTTAGGGCCACCCGAAATCCAGAATGATCTTATCTGAAGATTCTGTCAGTTTAATTGCATCCACGAAGGCCCTGTCAGTTTAATTGCATCCACGAAGACCCTATCTCCAAATAGTCACATTCACGGGCACTCAGGGTTAGGACCCAGATACATCTTTTAGGGGTCACATTTCCACCCCTGGCAGAATGGCCTCTCACCTGGCCGATCTTCTACTTTGAAGCAACACAGAGAAGACTGTGCAAAAGACATTAAATCCCTGATAACCCAAGAAAGAGGGTACCTCCTTCTCTGAAAGTGACCCTGGAAAATCCACACTACAGACAGAGCCTGGTTTGTTTTTAAGCTCCACCAGCACCCTGAGGCTCAGAGCAGGGAGGTAGAAACGGATGGCAGCATTTCCCTTGAATTCTCTGGAGTTAACAGAGATGAAAGGGAGAGAGATGAAGGTTGAGCAAACAGAGTGTAAAGATTTCTTCCCATTCACTCTCCCCTCTTCACTTCCACTCCAACCACACAAACATCACCAGAACAGAGACAAGGCAGAGTAACTGGTAGGTAAATATTTGACAGATGAATGCATAGATGAATTTGTAAACACACTGATGTTTCTTTTAAAAAGCCATGAATTTCTCTAACATGTAATCAGATGCAAAAGAAGCAACAAGGCAGATAATTTAATTTGACCAGTATTTAGTAAATGCCTACTTTGTCTTCTAAAGTTAGGATTGAAGGGAGACACAACAAATATGAGAGCTTAGTCCAGTGATGGTGGTGGAGCTGGTGATAACACCATCAGTTAATATTCATTCATTCATTCATTTATTCATCCATCCATACATTCATTTATCCATTCTTCACATGGGCCAGGCAATGCCTGGACATTGTCAAAAACATTTTGGCAAATGTGTGCATCTTTATTAATGCATTACAAATTAAGATCTAATAATTACCATAATTTCAAAATAGCAGGAAGCATAAATGATACTTGGAGGAACATGCAGCAACTGTGATATGAGTACATCTATGGTGCATCTATTGCTGAAAAAGTCACAGGTTCTGCTCCTCCTCCTGGGTCTGTTGCTGCATTCATCACTGCAGGAAATGCTGATTTTAGTCAGAAGTTAACAGAAATAAAGAAGTAGTTTTCCCATCCAGATTTACAAACACTTGATTATTGTGAGCTCCTGAGTTTAAAGTCACAGGTACAACTACAACAGCAGAGACTGAACTCTGCTGCAGCTTGGAGCAGGTGCCCCCATTGGCCTGCCAGGGCCATCCCTATGACATTTTGAAGCGTCGTATCGACAAATGGAGGTGGGGGTGGAGGGGGCAGGCTGAAAGACAGACACCCTATGTCTATTACACTGGAAAATTGCTTACACTGAGCAAAGACTCGGTTGATCACACACGTGTAATTCATTCCATTACTGTTAACAACCTAAATGTGGCTTCAGGCTGGAATATAATAAGAAATCAGGATACATGGCAAAATGTGTTCATTCCCTCTTCTCAACTAAGTACAGGGACGAATGCATCTTAGAAACAATTAAAATCAGCAGGATGGAAGGTGAGGAAGAATTACTCAAATGCAATTAATAGTCATTAATAATTAATAACCATTCCACCCACACACTAGGATTCTACCTTTATTGTTAATAAGCTAAGGACTCAAGGGTTACATATTTTTCTGCGTGTATTTGTTCATTTCTTTTCAAGCATTCAGTAATTAATCTCAAATTAGGCTTCACCATGAGTGAGTCTCCAGGAGAGATGCTTATTCTCTCATAACATTTCCCAACGTGATCCTAATACACCCCCAGTCATATCCACCACTTCGCCATACCCACTTGAGTTCCAGAGAAGTAGAAGGTCTTGCCTTCTCCCAATTCGAGGGATAGAGTTATGCTAAAAACTATTCACTGTTTACCTGAGGTTCTAATTTAACTGGGTATACTCTATTTTTATTTATAAAATATGGCAACACTACCCGGATTACAGTTCATACTTTCAAAGGTCCTTGTCCTTGTCACACTATCCTTTCCCTTAGGATGCACTCCATTGTCCCCTTAGGAAATTCAGTCTTAAAGAACCACCTCAAACACCCTTTTCTCTGTAAAACCTTCCCTATTTTCCTCAGGTAGGTCATCCTGAAATATTTTCTTCTCTCTATTAAAGACTTAAACAGTGAATGGGCTACCTGTCTCCCCCACTGACTGTGAGCTCTTTGAGGGCACCACTGGGTCTGCGTATCTTTGTATCTTCATGCCTTGTATGCAGTAGATACTTAATAAGTGTTGAAGGAATGAATTAATGAATTTCTTTGTAAAGGAACCACTGCTGTTCTTTTTGACAGCCTTCCTACTCCTATTTTCCCCTCGCCACACTGATTCCTCTCCTTAAAACAGTATTTTTCAAACCCCAGGCCATTCCTTAGTAAGAATAAAAATTAGAGGGCCAAAACCAGCATGAAAAAGAATAGAGTGGAGGACATTAAATGTGGTGGTGTGTAGCACCCATGGAAGCTAAACCTTGTTAAACTTGAGTTTCAGGTGCGTGTGTGAATGTGAGTATGTGTGTGCACTAGGTTTTGTCATGAATGTATTTCTTACTGTAACTGATGGCCAAGATAGTAGGACAGTCTTGCTGGGAACATCAGGATTAGCTGTGAGTCTCTGTTAACATTTCTTGTGATTTCTTGGCACTCCCTTCAAACATCTTCAATGGCTCCCCATCTCATACATTGGAGACCTTCTATGATCTGGCCTCAACCTCCTGCTTAGCCTTCTCTTCCCACAACCAACTCCGTAAACCATCCACGCCAGAGAAATGCCTATTGCACACCCGTCCCACCCCCTTAAATGGACAAGATACACCCTTTCCTCCACAAAGTCTGTTCATTTTCTTCCCCAGTCAGCTCACCCCTGTCATCCCTTAATGGCCCCTCTCTTCACTGTTTTATTTTCCATAGAATTAGCCCTGCTTCCTTGGACTTCCAATCCAAAGCAAACTCCTGCTTCCTTCAACCTTCTACAAAATCACCTAAAACAAACCAAATCCTCTAATACATCCTTTCTAATTCCCTCTTACTGAGAAGCCCCTCCATTCCTTATGGCGTGCCCACTCGGTTCCACTACTGACTGATGTGTTCCTGGTGGTCTTGGGCTAGATCGCACTGCCAGTGGCTCATACTGGTAAGTACAAACCTAATGTTAGCTGTAAAATACTCTTAAGATTTTTGTACCACCACAATTCTTAGCTTTTCATGTGGTAAAAATTATCTGAATTGTGTGGTGAATGTTGTTTGCACAGAGTAAGAAGTTGGTTGTGTACACAGGTTAGGTTACATAGGTCAGATTGGCATGAAGAGTGTCAGGCCAGCTGCAACCTGAAAGTTCTTTTAATTAGCTAAAACTTGTTCTTTTGTTTTAATTAACTAAATCTTGTTCTCTTTGCACACCAATGACAAATAGCTCAAAATTCCAGCCCCGTTACTCCATGACTAATGTCAATAAGCCACAGAAACCTGAAGCCACCAAATATACTTTTTAGTGTTCTGGGAAAACTACTTCAAAGCCTTTTGGAGAGGGATGCAGTGTATAAATACATTTCCAAATAAATCATGCTGTACAGTTGTGTTTCACCTCATAGATTCCGAAGTTCTGTGACATCAGTTACTTTCTGGTGACATCCCATCCCACCAGTCATGACTAAAAGTGGCTTATGTAACATTTGTGCTCATCATGAAATGAATGCACATGAGCCCAGGAAACAAATGTTTCCTTTTCCAAAAACTCCTACATATAATTCACAAATGCCAAAAATCAATTTATAAGCATATATGTAATCTGTTCAGTCTACTCAAATAAATTCTAAATTTCTTTCAGTATCTCCCCTCCTCTCAATAGTCTAGAGCATAGTAGAGATTTAAGAAATAAATTGAGGGGCACCTGGGTGCCCAGTAAGTTAAGTGTCTGCCTTTGGCTCAGGTCATGATCCCAGGGTTCTGGGATTGAGCCCTGAATCTGGCATCCAGCTCAGCTGGGGGTCTGCCTCTTTCTCTCTCTCACCCTCTGTCCCTCCCTACCACTTGTTCTCTCTCTCTCAAATAGTAAAATCTTAGAAAAATTTAAAAATAAAAAATAAATTGATACCTATTTAAAAACCAGGTACTAAGTATCTATCTACTACATACATATTTTTATTTGATTTTCAGAGCTGGGTGCCAGCAAGTTTCATATGAGGAAATTAAAATTAAGCAACATTTCTGTAATATTCCGAATTGTGTGCCCCCACTCCCAGATTCATATGTTGAACATATTAACACCCAATATAACATATAACACCCAATGTGAGTATATTTGGTAACCGGGCCTTTAAGAAGGTGATTAGGGGGGCGCCTGAGTGGCTCAGTTGGTTAAGCCTCTGCCTTTGGCTCAGGTCATGATCTCAGGGTCCTGGGATCAAGCCCTGCATCGGGCTCTCTGCTCAGCGGGGAGCCTGCTTCCCCCTTTCTCTCTGGCTGCCTCTCTATCTACTTGTGATCTCTTTCTATATATCAAATAAATAAAATCTTTAAAAAAAAAAAAAAAGAAGGTGATTAGGGATGAATGAGGTCATAAGGGTGGATCTTGATCCTCCAAGACTAGTGTCTTTCTAAGAAGAGGAAGAAACACTAGATCTCCTTCTCTCACTCTCACACCTTCTCTCTCTCTCTCTCCACACACAGAAGAAAGCCAGGTAAGGACACAGTAAGAAAGGAGCCATCTGCAAGCTAGGAAGAGAGGTCTCCCCAGAAGCCAACCTTAATGGTAACCTAGTCTTGGACTTCCAGCCTCCAGCACTCTGAGAAAATAGATCTCTGTTGTTCAAGCCACTAGTCATCGGTATCCTGGTCAGCAACCCAAATAGACTCACACAAATTCTAAAATCAGATAATAAACAGTGAAGATGGTATTTAAAATCAAATTTATGGAGACCAAATCTAGCGTTCTTTCTAATGCACCATGCAAAAGTGTGTCCTAAATGTTTCATATCCGACTTTAGACCAAGTTCTGAACTTCCTGGGAGCTCAGAGAGGTAAAATGAAACCTAGCTACTCGGTACATAGCTCAAGTACAGTGGTTAACTAGTTTCCCTAGAAGTGACAAGAGGCTGGGGCTGTAGCTCAGACTGCTGAGTTCCAGCTGGCCTGGCTTCAGGGAGTTCCCCCAACACTTACTCTTACTTTCATTTTAACTTGACCATGTGGCAGCAGTTCTGAGGCCAGAGGCTGTAGCATGGACAAGCAGGGGTGCAAGATTTGTTCAGTGTCAGAATCTACCCCAAACTTTCTTCTGCTTTTCTTTTATACTTTCCTCATTGGGAAGGGACCTGAGGCTGGAGATGGAGACTTGACCAGCCAAGATCCACACTTGGTCATCAGGGTGAACCTCTCCTCTCCATTACTTTTATTTTAGCTCTTATAAGAACCAAAAAACTGGATATTCTGCTCTTCTCTTGTTACTTTGCATTCCTTATGCAGCCAATGAGCTAATCCCCTGGAAGTTGCATCCATCATTTCTAATTTCCATTGGTAACTTTTTTTTTAAGGTTTTATTTTTATTTATGAGAGAAGAGTGGGAGCAGGGGAAGGAGCAGAAGGAGAGGGACAAGCATACTCTGAGCTGATCTGGGAGCCTAACATGGGGCTCAACCTCACAACTCTGATATCATGACCTGAGCCAAAACCAAGAGCCAGATGTTTAAGCAACGGAGCCACCCAGGTGCCCCTCCATTGGTAACTTCAACTTCCTGTAACTAAAGACAGCTGCCATTCTGTGCTATGGATGACCATGCATGCCATCCAGAAATCAAAAGTCAAGATCCTTTGTCCTCCCAAACTACATGTTTCAGTAAGTCAAGATCATTCTAGAATACCACTTCTCCTGACATTACTTGCTGTTTGCCTAAATGGGAGGTTTGAGGGTACAATCCTTCAGAGTGCCAAGTCTCCCTCCAACTTCTGACACCACCTGCAAAGATAGAGTCCAACTACAAAGTTAGAGGGCATGATTTCCATGACTTTCCTCACTTCTGACACCGACTGCAAGTTCAGGGGGTTCCCAAAACCACCCTCAGTCTTGTTCATACATTCAAAGGACTCACAGAACTGACTGAAAACTGTTATAGTCATGGTTATAGTTTATTACTGAGAAAGAATACAGATGAAAATTAGCCAAACAAAGAGACACATAGGGAAGAGTCTAAAAAGTTTCCAAACACAAAGCTTCCATTGCCCTAAAGACATATTACCTTCCCATCACCATTGCGTGACTATACACATGGAGCATGACCAGGGAAATTCACCTAGTCTTCAGTGTCTGGAGTTTTTATGGGGGCTTCCTATGAAGGTATTAATGATTGGCCATGGAGTTGAACTCAGCATTCAGCTCTTTCCCCTA
The DNA here is from genome assembly GCF_030435805.1 of Mustela lutreola. Lineage (NCBI taxonomy): Eukaryota > Metazoa > Chordata > Mammalia > Carnivora > Mustelidae > Mustela > Mustela lutreola. The sequence goes on from NC_081293.1 coordinate 36,548,593, forward strand.
CCACAGGAGTAGGGCTGATATCAAGGGGCTCACCAGGAGTCACTGGCCACTATAAATAAAAAGACATCCCTGTCACTTGGAAAATTCCAAGAGTTTAGAGTTTGCCTCCCAGGAGCCAGAGACCAAGGACACACCTCTCTTTGAGCAAGACAAGTTCTTTACTACACATTTTTCACCTGCTTATGCCTCACAGATATGCCTTACAAAGGTGGTTACAGAGAAAAGTAAAAATAGTAGCTACACTCATTATGTATTAACTGTCAATGTACACTTATTTTTTTCTAATTATCAAAACCCAACAAAGTTGGTGAGTCCCATTTTACAGATAAGAAAATTGAGGCTCAGAAAAGTTGTTTCCCCAAAAACGAAAGTTGCCCAAAGTTTTAGAGAGGGAAAATAACAGATTTGACTGTGGTGACATGCCATACTCTTTGGGCTATTACAACCATGTTCCCAATTACCTTCACTCATTCATTCTATAAACATGTATTTTCTGTCTACTATGTACCAGGAACTGTTCTAGGTGCTGGAGATACAGTCAAGAACAAAACAGACAAAAATCACTCCCCAAATTGAGTAGATAGTCTAATGGGAGGGAAACAGAAAATTAGCAAATAAGCAAAATAGATAGTACTTTGAATGGTGATACTACTATGGAAAAAATAAAGCAACATGTACACTTTGTTTTATCTTTAAACATATCAACTATAACAAGACATCTCTGAGACACATGGGAAATTTACATATGAATTGGTGTTATGTGATACTATTAATTTTATCAGACTTAATGATGGCATGATGTCTGTGTTCCAAAAAATGGGTATTTTCTATTAAAAATATAGACTGATGTATTTATGGATAAGACTGCAAAAATGTTGATAATAATTAATGTTGGATGATAAATATGTGAAGGGCCTCTATACTAATATTTCTAATTTGGGGTATGCTTAAAAATTTACCTAACACAGTTTTAAAAAAAAGAAATTAATGGAAGGGAGTGGCAGATAGGTCTTGCTACACACCTTGCAAGGCCAAATAGGTGTATCAGAGAAGACCTGAGAAGGTGACACTGAAACAAATGCTTGAAGGAGGGTGGGGAGGGGGCTATGTGGATCTCTAGGCAAAGAACATTCCAGGCAGAAATAGGGAGCTAGTGCAGAGCACTGATGTAGGTTTCAGGGTGCCTGGCAGGACATGTTCAAGGAAGAAGTCCAATTGCTGGAAAGCCATGAGAGACTGATAAAAGTAGAAGGTGGCACCAAGCGGTTAATGGAGATGGGATAGGTGGAGAGGAAGGAAATGCTGGGCCATATCCAACAAAGAATTCATACCCAAAATATATAAAGAATACCTACAAACCCATTAAAAAAAAAATGCAGGCAACCCAATAGAAAAATGGCCAGAAGACTTGAACAAGCACTTCAAAGAAAAGGAAATAGCCAGTGAGCATATGAAAAGGTGCTCTACTTCATTAATCATCAGGGAAATGCAAATTAAAACCACAATGCTACACCACCACACACCCACAGAAAGGTTTAAATTAAAAGGCAGGCAACACTAGAAGTTAGTACTGATGCGAATGTAAATTGGTAGAAATAGCGGTATGTACTGAAACTGAAGGTACGCATACCTTTTAGGCAAGCAGTCCCATTTCTCGGTACTATCCAACAGAAAACCATGTAAATGTTCACCAAAGACTGGAATGAGAATGTTCAGAGCAGCACCATTCTTAATCTCAGACAACTGCGGACGACCCAAATGCCCAGGAATAGTAAAATGGAGAAACCAGGGGTGATGCCATGGCATTTAGAATGACAAAGTCAACCAGGTAGATGAATCTCACAAAAACAGTGAGCAAAGGAAGCAGACACAAAGAATACTGTGATTCCCTTTATGTAAAGTTCAAAAACAGGCAAAATTAATCTATGCTGTCAGAAGACAGAACGTGGGTCATGACTGTGGAGAAAGTGACTGGAAAGGAGGATGGGGGTTGAGGACAAACTGGTGATGTCCCGTTGCCTGACCTGGATGCTAGTTAAGTACGTGTGTTCGATGTGTGGACAGCCACCGGGCCACACGCTAATGATGTGTGCACTTTTCTGTGTATTATGCTTCAGTAAAATGATTTTTAAAAATCACTCAGGGGCATCTTGCTTCCCCCCTCCTCCTGGTGAGCCATGATAGGTCCTCCATACAGACTCCCCTTTCCCCCATCCCACACTGAATGAGAGCAACACCAAGCATGAGGATTGTTGCCTGAAAAAGAAAGAAGACGTGCCTTCTCAGCTCACAGCTGATATCTCTAGGGTTCCAGATGCTGAAACTGTCATGGCGAGTTCTCTGGCTCCTAGGTGAGGATCTACTCCAAAGAAACAGGGCAAAACTGTAAACAAGAAATGAAAATATGAGGACAGTCTCTTCCCCTCAGCATCATGAATGTTGATAAGGAGACTTCTTGTATCTTATCCAACAGAACATTCTTACAGAGGATCACAATGCCAGTTAAGTTGTGGTGTCATTCTTAATCAATTGTTCAGAGTTTTATAGAAAGAGAAATTGAATATTTTAAGTGTAGACATTATGAACTCTTTAAAAGCCAAAAATTATTACAGCTTTTCAAACTAGACATGAAAAGCCCACTGAGGCACCCTGCAGGTTTTAATTTCTAGTATGGTAAATATTGATCTCTGTAACCTACATAAACAAAAAGCTCTTTGGGTTCTCAATTTTTTTAAAAGAGTAAATGATCTTGAGATCAAAAAAGGGAGAAAATCACTGTAGATGATCTTCTGCCACACTAGGTCCATTTATTCCTATGACCTCGTACTATTGTTCTAGAACTCCAACAACCAAAGGAATCTCTGGCTGCGCCTAGGGTGCCATTCCTTCAAGCTCAGGAAGCTGCTTTTCAGTGACCTGAAGGACTTTGACCAAGGTTAGCTTGTTTCCTCCTTGGCACTTTGGTCTATTTTGGTTGTTGGGTTGTTTTTCCCCTATTCTTTTTTCTTTTTCTCATTTTTCTTTCATTTTTACTTTTATCATTTTTTATTGCTTTTCATTCAATTATATTTTAGTTGGTTGATATTTGCTTTTTGTCTAGCACTGTATTTTGATTCCATTACAAAGATCAGTTTCTCAGGTGAACTTTGAACTGATTTTCTTTTGAGGTGATTTGGACCAAACCTCTCCCCAGCTTTTCCCAAATGTAAGCTGACCTTAGGTCACCTTGACTCCAAGCACAGCCTCGAGGCCAGGACACTACGGGGCTCTCAGCCACCTCTGCTGAGAGCAGAGGACAGACTCACTGGTACTGACAATGGTCTGGAGGCCACTGGCAAGCATGGCTCAGTTGTGGGGAGGCTGGCCCAGCACCTCCTGCCCCGGGAAGTGGTGGCCATGAAGGTCACTGAGGAGACGCCACAGAGTTCCTCCTGCCTCCAGAGACTTCCCCGCAAAGCAGGAATCATGAAGGCGCTGAAGGATGATCCCAACACAGGGAAATGCTGGAGGAGCCGAGGCTGAGGAAGCTCCCGGCCTCACGAGGAAGGGCGCTGGCAGAGGGGGGGCGCCGAGTACCTAGTGGCTGCCTGCAGCAGGAAAGGGAAGAGGCTGAGGCAAGTTCCATCAGACGGTGTCCTCTGTGCAAATCGTCAGCAGAGGCGTGCTGCCCATCCGGACTTGAAGGCAGAAAACCTGCAATTGGAAGCTGGCGGGAACATCACGATTGCAAACTGGCTTCAACGACAAATTCGCCTTTTCCAACAAGCCCGACACTGTCTGCGGCGGTGCCATTGGGCTGCCCCCAGCTCTCCCAGGGGAGAACCGGAGGGGGGAGTCCACACTCTGCCTTTTGAGGGACAGACGGTCCAGGAGCTGTGGGGCCCAGTACCAGGCAGAATATCGCCCAGTCCCTTCTCACCCACAGAACGTGGAAATCTGCGTGAGAAGTGCGCATTCCCATCCCAGCAAGAGAGGCAGGTTGAGGATGCTGAGAAGGCTCCGTGGATTGCTGCGGGTCATGACCCCGAGGACCCGAAGGCTGTCCTGGAGCCAGTCTGCGACTACAAGGACCCTGGGCAGACTGCGTGCGGGGCGGGGGTGCTGGTCACACGTGGAAGGAGAGATCTAGGACTCACAGGCCGGAAGGCAATGAGGCATCGTCCACACATCTGCTCCTGGGTTTAAGAGACCCGAGGACATCGCACTCCCTGAAACCTGGGCTTTCAGCTAACCCACCCCCTGCAGCTTTCCTCCCCGCCCCCCGGTCTCCGCCACCCCCGGTCTCCGCCAACCGCAAGCCCTTCCCACCCAAACTGCTACTCCAGGGCCGCTCGGAGGAGCTGCCCAGCTCCTGAGGACGCCCTGCTTGACGCCCGGGAGACAGTAGAGCCCCTGTCCTCGCCAGGCCCCTGCCGGCCTGAGGGGAAGGCCCTGCCACTGCCACTGTCCCCACTGCCATCACCAGCCTTTCCAGCAGCACAGATCCGGGCAGGAATCCCTCACTGTGAGGGAGAGCCAGCCTCGGCCAGGCCTCCAGGCAGAAGGGCAAAGGCAGCCTAAGTCAGCCGGGGCCCCGGCGCACGGCCCCTGCTTCTGCCAGAGACCCCGGGCCGCTGAACCAGAGACCCAAGGCCGCTCAGGACTCTGCGCGGCGCCCAGCAGAGCCCTTGTGAGGAGCCACGGCGGCCCGGCACAGCCCTCGACCCACCGCAGGGCCCCGGGGCCTCCCCTTTACACCCTGTGCGGGCGGCGGAGCCCCTCGTGTGCGCCGGGAGCGCCCCCTGTCGGCAGCCCGGCGGCTGCCAGACCCTGCGATTCCTCGCTTGGCGAGACTCGGCCTCTCCCTGCGGCCAGGGCGCTGCCTACAGCGTCCCCGAGAGCGTCTTCGGGCAGTTCCAGTTCACAGCCACAGGCGGAATCTCTGTCCCATGGTTGCCAGGAGGAGCCTGTATGACCCTGAGGGCAGAGGCCGAGGGACGGCACCCGCGCCCCGGGGCCACCGAGGGGAGGAACTGCCCGCGGACGCGCGGCAGGTGGAGGACGGAGGTGACAGCTCCGCGGGTCCCCGCACTGCTGCTGGAGGCGGCCGCCGCTCCACCCAACAGCGGCGCGTGCCTCCGCCTCTTTCCGGCTGCTCCCGCCGGCCCTGTAAGGGGACAGACACAGTGCCAGGGAGAGCACACGAGGCGGCGCGAGCTCAGCTGGGCCGCCCCGTCGCCAAGCTCACCGCGTTAGGCAGGGGCTCCAGCAGCCAAGGCCGGGCGGGTGGGGGGGAAGGGAAGCTTCCCGGGGCACAGGGAAGGCTCCCGGGTGCGGGCTGGAGGCTGTCGGGCCAGCGGCCACCTTTCCTCCCTGCTCCACCGCGAGCTGCGGGGCTCCTGCCGGTGGCCGGCGCTGAGCCCTCTCAGGGCCTCCGCAGGCCGACTTCCACTCCTACCCTTTCTCCGTGTCTTCCCTCCTGGCAAACCAGAAGCCGGTCCTGCCCTGACCTCAGGCCCCTGGGCGGGTGGGCTGGTCCGGCTCTGGGGCATTAGAGGTGTGGGTGGAGCGCTGTGGCGACCTTCCACCCCCAGCCCTCTGCCCCCCTCCTTCCCCAGAGCCGGACACTTCTCCACACGGCGCTGTGAGAAGGGTACTTGTCCCCTTCCTCCAGCCTGTGCCATCACTTCCCCCACAGCCCTCCAGGGCTTGAGTGCTGAGGGGACAGACTGCAGGGCTCCGCTGGGGTCCACTGGGCTGTCTCCCTCCTAACAGGAACACTGAGCATTCTCCGCAATAGCTGAGACTTTGTCTGGAAGCATCTGCTGCCCATCACCCTCTTCCCCTTGGTTTGCACTGATGTGGACGCTCTCTAGTACCACCACAGTGACCTCGTCTGGCCCCACCCTCCTGCCTAATCAGTCTGTCTCCCTGGCTGGCCCTTCCTGAAAACGTGGTCCATCCTTGGGCTGGGGGACAAGCAGGGCAAAGTGGCCCCTGTCTGCCGGCCTCACTGCTGGTGTAGGAATGGTTGGTTATGGGTGTTGGCTGGTGTTGGCTGCTGCATCCCTCAATTTATTTCTCTAGGGTTCTGTTCTTGAGAAATAAGGCTCAGCTCTTGGGCTCCTCTTCCCTCTACTGACTATTCCTGCCCTGTGGAACTATCCAGATGCTCCAATGGGTCCAGGAGGGCATGGCATGGCTCCTGAAGGGGGTGGGGCCAGGGGCACCCCAGCTAGCCCCCCCACCCCCACCCCTAGCATCCCAACTGCACTTAATTTCTCCTCAGGATCAAACACATAGTAAAAAGAATGTTTGGGTGGGGGGAAGGGAAACTTTAAGCCTCTGTAAGACTTTGAGAGGAATGGGAGACATTGGAATCTTCAGAAAATTGACATAAGCTGACTGATTTGTTGTTGGTTTTTTTTAAAGGGGGCAGGGGAGAGGCAGAGGGAGAGAGAAAATCTTAAGCAGGCTTCAGGCCCAGCACAGAGCCTGATGTGGGGCTCGAACTCACAACTCTGAGATCATAACCTGAGCTGAAATCAAGAGTTGTTCACTTAACCGACTAAGCTACCTAGGTGCTCCAAGCTGACTGACGTTTTAAAAAGGATCCCTATGTTGGGAAAAGTGTTAGGGGACCAGGAGGGAAGTAGGGAAACACCAGGAAATACTGCCATCATGAAGGGGTGTGGTGACCATGGACAGGACCAGGGTGATGTGCACAAAGGTGAGGAGGAGGGCATCCCTGTGGCTGGCAGCTTGTACCTGTGGGATTAGCCGGCAGGGTGTGATTTCCTCCGGCCTGGCTCTCTCTGCCTCCCCAGGCCCAGTGTGGCCTTGTGTCCTCTTCTATCTCTTCTCTTAGACCCCCTCTTTCAGCTAATTATCAGAAGATCCAAGTAGCAGAAGCCAAAAGAAGTCATCTAAAATGCATATTAAGAAGTATAGAGCAAAAGGCAAGGTAACACAGAGAAAGAGAAGGCCCTCAGATCACGGTCTCTGCTGTAAGCAACAGAAACCCAACTCGAATTAATCTCAACAGGAAAGGAATTTATGATAATGATCTTGGGTAGATTGCCACCTTGCCAATGTGCATGGAGAGCCAGGTTCCATGGAGCCCAGGGTCGGTGCCCACAACCAGCTAACCCAGCTCTTTAAGGGCGGGCAGCCCCACCTCCAGCAGCGAGCTAAAGGCTCTACAGCTTGCTCCATCCAGCTCTCCAGCCCTGCACCCTGCATCTGTCCCACCCCAGCCCTACTGTCACCACTGCTCTAGGAACTCAATCCAAGTGGAGGCTCCTGGTCCCTACCTCCCTGAGTCACGGGATCCTGCTTCCAGGTCCATGCAAGTCACTTGACCATGGGATAGCTACAAGGGAATCTGGGGAACCAACCGTTAGTCACTGTCATCTCCCCATTGGGGGGCGGGGCAGCCTCTGCATCCCACTATGACCAGTAAGGGAGGGGACATACCAAACATACAAGGGACTGCAGATACTAAGCCGACTTCAAGGAAGACACACACAAATGTCCATAAGAAAAAGGATATCAGATGGGGACCAGAAAATGTCCTAGGATTATAAATGCCAGACTTGGTTTCCTTCTGTGGCTCTAATCCACACTACCAAAAGGAAAACCCAAGAGCAAAATTATTAAAATGTCCCATTCTTTTAGTAAGGGATTTAGCCTCCTGAAAAAATTACCTTAATTGATTAACTTAATTCATTTGGATATTTGTTTGAATATTATTGACATGATAAAATTTCTATTTTAAAAATGTTTGCATGAGGTGCCTTAGTCAATTGAGAGCAACCAGCTCTTGGTTTCAGCTCAGGTCATGATCTCAGGATTGGGAGATTGAGCCCTGGTCAGGCTCTGTGCTCAGGAGGGGAGTCTGCCTGAGATTCTCCCCCTCTGCTCCTCCCCCGGCTCACACATTTTCTCTCAAATTTAAAAAAAAAAAATGCGTGATATATATGTATCTATATAGGCATACAGATACCTATATATATAGATAGAGAGTACACATCAGAACTCTGACAATACCTTTTAAACACCCACCTTTATCTAACTAGAACTGAGCTGAATAAACTCAGAATTCCCAGGTATTCAAAAAAATTAATTACCTTTTGGGTTTCAGTTAGTTTGAGTTGAGTTTCTGTCACTTGTACCCAAGAGATTCTAGAATAAAAAATACATATAATTATTGTAAGTAAATATTACTGATACTTAACTTTTGTTGATTCTATTTAGACTACAGACATAAAGGGACTTACATGAGAGAACTTCAAGTATAAATGTAATAAAAACAGGTGATTATATTAGATTTTTATAAACCTCATTCATATCTAGAGCTATGACAAGTTTTTTATTTTAAAATTTCCCATTGTTCTTAAAGTCTCATTTTTCCTAATGCATGGAGGTGGGCCACAAGCTTGTTTAACAAAAAGAAGAAAGAGGTCCTGATGTATTTGGGAAAAAAGTATTTTTAAGTTCCAAGCAAGACACATTCTATTATTCCTGGAAAGGAACTTGTTTTGACATAGATTTAATATCAGTGTGTGAAAGGATAGATTTTAAAACTTAAGCTATTTATAACATATGTGGGAAAAATGAGGAAGATTAGACTGGTGATTTAAATAAATGCAGTCATGGCATAAAATTAAGGCTCAGCTAAGTATCTGAGTCTAGCACTGCTGCCCTCTGATACTCAATGCACACACACACACACACACAGCAAAATAGTGATTTTGCTTTAAGGGCTGTAGGACACTAGATAAAGCTTAAATAATGCACAAAGAATTTTGAGAGACTTCCCACAATCACCAAAAAATGAACAAGGACACCTACCTCCACTCCCTCTTAAAACTCCACTGAAATAAGAGTAAAGGGGTTGGATTAAAAGGTCAAGCCATAAGGATAAATAGAAGTGGCAGAGAGACAAGAAGAATGACATTGGGGAAGCAAGTCTGCAAATGCAGGTGGAGTGACTCCATAGCTAACACGAGCAAGCCAAAGCCCAAGTCCCTCCCCAACCCCCCCACACCTGCCCTGGGGCAGCAGAGCTATGAGCAAGCTCCTTCCTGCCCCAGGCCCCTCTCAAGGTGTGAAATGGAGGCATCAGGGACCCTGGGGGTGGGGGGATATGGCATGCGGGTGAAAAGTCGAATACAGGAGTGGAATACAGTGGAAGTGTGAATACAGAGTGGTGAGAAGCCCCTTTCCACTCCCACTGGCAGAAGACTGGAGCTTTACTCTCTGGAGACGTTCATCCACAGAAACTGGATTTCAGGGCCTCAGGCCCCCCATGCAGGCAGTAAGCTGTGCTGAAAAACAGGGGATCAAGTGAGTGTCTGCCCACCAGACAGTGGGACTCCCTGGCTTCCTGGTCTACTGTACTCTCTGAATCTTGCTGGCTAATTTAGGGTGCTGCATTCAGACTGCCTCATACTGCCTTTACCACCTTCTTTCTGATTATGTTTAATTCCTACAATGAGGTGATACACACACACACACACACACACACACACACACACACACAAAATGTAGAAAATGAAATATTTCCAATCTATAATGCTATATCCAGCCAAACTATCAACCAATTATGAGGATAGATTGAAGGATGGACCCAACATGTAAATTTATCTCCTAGAGGAGCCTTCTGAAAGATGTATTCTATTGAAATGAAGGGAAAATATGGGGTGGGGTGGAAGCCATGAGGTCTCAAAAAATAGAGGAGCCAATATATGAGAGAAATGAATAGAATTCTCAGGATGAAGGTAAAGGGAAATATCAAGACCTAGAAAATAAGGAGACTGGAGAAAGTGAAACCAGGGCTCCTGGAGTGATGGGCACCTCCAGCAGGACCAGCTTATCCATGAAGCATGACAGACACAAGGCCATGATATGTTTAGGGATTTACAAAAATGTATTCTTTTTTGTTTCCTGAAAATCAAGAGAAAAATTTAACTGTGGACATCCAACCTGGATTATATTCATCTTTATACCAACACAGTATAAACTAATTTTTATTATTTTTTATGGAAGAAGGGGATCGCAATGGCAAAACTGCTCAGGACCTACAAAAGTCATTATGTGGCCCTACCTCCCAGGAAAAGAAAAGAAACTGGATAGATTTATTTGAACACATGGAAAGGTGATTTAGGCAGAATGGGTTAGTGATAGGTAAACAGAAAAAACTAAGTGAAAAATCAAGACAACACACAGTAAAGGGAAAACAAAGTCTATAAGAAAGGAGATGTAACTCTAATATATACAAAATCAACATGAATAATACATTGTCAAAAAAACACTGAAAGCTGATGTAATAAAATATATAGCTCTAGGTCAGGAAGACAGGAGGAGGTGAGGGCCCAGTGATAAGAGAGCCAATTCATCATCATCTCTAGTAGGAGGGAAATAGAAAATAAATTTTAAAATTAATATTGTTAGAGACATATTATAGAAATGCAAAGGCAAATGATAGAAGAAATGGTTAAAAGAGGTGAAAGTGCCTTTGGGAATGAAAATCAAGGGTGGCAAAGGTCAGAACTGGATGCTGACTTGCTTTATACCACTTACAGAACTCTGACTTCGTGAAGGAGAACGTGTGTTATTTTAATGAAATTTAAGATGAAAGGAACTATACCCATTGCTGTGTATTAATATTCTTACTTGAATTTTCTATTTGTCTAAGTATTTATGTATTAAATTTATAAAGCTTAAGACATGCAAAAATGACTGAATTGCACATTCGTTCGAATACTTAGAAACCATAAAAGACATGCTTATGGGATATTACATATTCAGGGCTGTGGAGCCAAAGTGAAATTCTAATATGATTGAGATAAGCACAAATACTACAAATAGACAAGAATGTCTGATTATGAGGAAAAGTGAAAAAGGCTAAATCTAATCAAACAGAAATGCCAAAAACAGTCCATATGTTCATAAGGCAGAATATAAGATAGGTTATAAATCTGAGGTCTCTATGATGAGACGCTGAGGGAAGAGCTAAACGAGAGAATACCATAATATTAATAGCTATTATGATCTGCTAAAATGGCATGTTAAAAAAAAGCCTTGAAGATACTTGAATATCTATTCCTAGAAATTACCAGCCCCCCCATTCAGAACGTTTTCCATGGATTTTTTAAATTCCTAACAACTTTCCAACAGCACACCTATAGCACAAGGCAGTGGATCCATCCATCCATCATCCATGGATGGTTGAGCTGTGTGGTTTTGAAAAAAGAGAAAAGAGAAAATGGCAAAGATACTCTTAGCCAAAACAAAATCAAAGAAAATGATTCTCTCAGACATGAATCAAAAACTTAGAAATGCATAAGGTAGTGTTTTAAAAAGTCCATGTCACTTTATAGAAGTAGGAGGAAAACCTTCTGCTGACCATAGCATACTGAAGACAACAAGCATCCAGGAGCGGCAGAGAAGAGTCGTGATGAAGGCATCAGTGAGCAGTGAGGCCCAAGCTGACATGTTTCAGACCACCCGTCCTACAGCCCCTACAGCAAGTGAGGCACTTTGGGACTTCCCAGGGACTGGCCTGAGTTTAGAGGCCCAGGACATCCTCCAATACTCCCCATAATATTTAAACATGGTCTTCCCTAATAAACTTTTTAAAGCTAGATTGTGAAAGCAAGTCGTTCATATACCTTCTCAGGCCACACCCTCCTCTTTGAGAATCTGAGGGCTGGATAAATAATTGGTAGACCTATCATTTATTATGTGCTTATTAGGGACTTCTGAGGCTTAGAACTAAAGTGTTTCAATAGTTTTAATAGTTTAAACTGTTGTGAACTAAACAGACACTATGCCTACCTTCCCTGAGTTTCTGGTCTATTAACTTATAGAATGAGAACTTGCACAGAATGGAAGGAAATGGGGGGGAAAGTCCAGACTGAGAAGGGAGAGAAGCAGAAAAAACCAACTGCTCCAGCCTCTGGAAGTAGTCATGTGAAAGGAAAAGGAGAACTTGCAGAGAAATCACGGGAACAACATCTCCAGTTTTAAGAATGCGACACAGGTGGGAGCTGGTGAAGAAGCCCATGGAAGGCTATTGCCTCTGCCTCAGAGCCTGGGATTGAGCCTGGGGTTGCTGTTGGTCACCAGCATAGGCAGGAGGAGAAAAGGGCTGGTGGCAAAACAGAGGAGGGCGACGACAAGCTAGAATCCTAGACCAGCACACACGCTGCCCCTTACTGCCTCTAGGCACTACTTGTGGGGAATAATGGCGGCTGCTTCACTTCCACCTCCAGATCTGGCCCAGGTAGCTCTTTTGGCCAACTCTACCATGGAACCATAGAGGCAATGTAGCTCCAGCTTAAGCCAGTTTCACACAATAGAAACTGAGCACTGTCCTATCCCTTCTCAAATTGGAATCCTACTCATCTCTTTGAATCATATTTAACTTTGAATATAAAGTCTGACTTCCACTTAACATGGTGCAAACTATTCCAGATACAACTGAAAACACCCTAACCCTCTCCCGAAAAGACAATATGAAGTTCCCATATGTCACGTTCTCTTTGGGGAATGCCCATTCGTTTTCTTGCTAAACGACACTCCCCTTTTAATAGCCTGAGAGAGACTCTGAACTACTACTAACACACTCACACTCCACGTCCACTAGCAGGAGACTGCGAAGGTTCCTGCAATTACTTAATGGTTTCTGATGGATGTCCACAGCGTAACTGGCTTTCGAGAGGGCGGTATGGTAACGTACCAAGATCCTTAACGGCCGCTAGGGGCTCGAGCTGCGAGGCTGGGGAGGGGCCAAGTCTCCGCCTCCCCCCGCCTCCCCCACCCCCTGCGCCTCCTCGGCACGCTGGCTTCTTCTAGATGTCTTGGATCCCAGATTCCAGCCCCAGCTCCAGGGACTCTCGGAGGAACAGTGGGAGATGTTGAAGCCCCAGGAAAGATTTCTACGCTACAACTCACAAGTTTTCTTTCAAGAACTTTAACCTGATGAAATTGCCATGAATGAGTAGCTTATAAGTGGTTTTTAAAAATGGAAATAACCCAAACACGCAACAGTAAAGGGGTTGGTTAAGTAAATTATTGTACTTCCAAGTGATAAAAATCATAATGCAACCACTAAAAATCGTTTTTTTTAAAAATATTGAATGACAAAGATTTCCGTTATTAAGTTGGAATAAAAACAGACCCCTAAATTCTATTCAAGTTATGAGCACATTTATGTAAAATTATGTATGCAAAGGAAAATGAGGTTGAAAGTATTAACAGGTACCTATATTGAACTGACATAATCGCAAGAAGTCACTAATAATAAATTAATTAATTTACAGAAAGGAATTTATTGTGAGGAACAAATAAAAAAATAAACTGAAGAAAATATTTGCAAAACATAACAGATAATCTCTTTAATATGTAACCAATTTTTTCAAATCAATAAGGATTAACCAATAGAAAAATGACATTTAGAAAAGGAAACAAAACGTTTTTAAACATAGAGTGTTCCATCCTACTCATAGTAAGAAAAAACCAAATTGTGGGCTCCCTAAGTGGCACAGTCCATTAAGCAGCTGCCTTCAGTTCATGATCCAGAGGTCCTGGGATCAAAAGTCCCACATTGGGCTCCAGGCTCAGTGGGGACCCTGCTTCTCCCTCTTCCTCTACACCTTTGCTCTTGCTCTCTCTCTCTCTCTCAAATAAAATTTTAAAAAAAGAAAGAAAAAAGAAAAAAAAAAACAATTGAAACCAAATCCAAGTACCATTTTTCAATCTGTAGCCTTGGCAAAGATCAGAAAGTTTAACACATTGAGTTGTCAAGAGTATAGGAAAACAGACACTCTGATATATTGCTGGTGGGAGTAAAAATTGCTAAAACCTCCCTGAAGGGAAATAAGCAACTCAAAATTTTGAATGCATGTGTCTTTGAATGCAACAATTTTACTTAAAAGAATTTGTCCCACAGTTATACCCAATCGTGTGGTAGTGACATACATAGAAGGACATGTACTGTGGCATTTTTCATAATAGGTAAAAACCAGAAACAACTGAGCAACTTGTTAAACTATGGCACAGCCATAAGATAGAATATTCTGTGATGTTTAAAAATAGTAAGGTACCTCTTAATGTGTTTACATGGAAAAATCTCCAAAACACATTACACTAAAAATGCAGGATATGTAATGGTGTAATCGAACCCTACTATTTTGTAAAAATAAAATAAAAGATGTGTGTATGCATATGTGTGTATAATCTGTGTAAACTCCCACACGCCTGCATGGGCATAGACCATCTCTGGAATGATACAATAAAATAACTGATAAATTTCTTCCCTATAATGTTGAGGGCAGGGTAGACAAGCTCCCAATAGCTAATTAATTCTTGTTCTTTACCTCCAACTGGCTCTTTCTTTCATTTCTTCATTTCCAAAAGGTACTACCACTTATCACACTGATTATGTCCAAAAAAGTGGGAATCAGGTTTGTTTCTTCTCATCACCCACCCACCCCCATTAAATCACTCATCAAATCTGGTTAATTTTATCTCCAAAACGTATCTCAGTTTTGTCTACTCCTGTGACAGAAGATGCTGGTTGTCCCCAGTGTTTGTTGTTCCCTTTGTTCTTAGCCACAGAATCCTGGCTTTTCAACTGGTCCTGTAGTTGCTCAGAATAATTATCTTATGTCTCAAACTCTTCTTGCAACCATATGAGGCCATGTGACTAAATTCTGTTGAATGAGCTATAATATAACTAAAATTATCATGTGTAAATCTAGAAATGCCCTCAAAGAGAAGGGATATACCCATTTCCTCCCTTCCTCATTCATGTTGGCTGGAATGAAAACATCACAGGAGTTGGAATAGTCATCTTGGACCAAGAGATAGAAGTCATATGTTGACAAACAAGATGAAGGGTTCTAGTGGCTGCTATTTGTGAAGCCACCAGTCTAACTCTAGGCTATGTGCAGATTTTAATTATGTTAGAGAAACAAATGCATATCTGCCCAAGCCACCCTAATATAGACTTTCAGTCACAGCTACTCCTAATCCCACATAACAAAAGTTCTCTTTCAACCATAAACCCCTTGGTCCAAGCCCCATACATCTCACCTGACCTACTGCAATAGCATCCTGACCATTCCAGCCACATCCAGTCTTGACCTCTCTCTCCATTCAATTCTACACACTCCAACCAAAGCTGTCTTACAGAAATATACACACGAACAGGAATATTTTATTTTATTTTTTTTAAAGATTTAATTTATTTATTTGACAGAGAGAGATCACAAGTAGGCAGAGAGGCAGGCAGAGAGAGAGAGGAGGAAGCAGGCTCCCTGCTGAGCAGAGAGCCCGATGTGGGACTCGATCCCAGGACCCCGAGATCATGACCTGAGCTGAAGGCAGCGACTTAACCCACTGAGCCACCCAGGCGCCCCAAACAGGAATATTTTAAATCCCGTAACTGCAGACAGACTGGAGTGATACCGTTTTAAAAGTTTTTCTTCTCCTTGTTATTAGGTTTGTTAATGTGTTAGGAAGAAACAACAAAATCTCATGTAGGCTTTTTCTAAAAATTTCAATGTTCTTTGTCCAGATTTTAGATTCTCAGAATAAATGCCTTTTACAGATAAAAAAAAATATATATATATACACATGATTAAATCACTCCTTTGTTTAGAGTGCTTTAATGGATTCCCATTGGTTTTAGGACAAGTTTGAAATTTCCAAGGGGACCTATTCCATCTTACATTGTCTGGCCTATTAAACTTTCAGCTCATCCCTTGCCACTTTCCCTTCTCATTCTCTGGGCCTCGATTACATTAAAGCTGCACATATCCTGTACTCTCTACTGTTGTGTTCAGCTTAAATCTTTTCTTCTGAGTCCCCACTGGCTAATCCCTAATAATCTCTCAGGTCATCAATAAAATATAACTTCCCCTGGAATTATAGTGAAAAGTTATTACTGTTCTTCCTCATGATATCTTGTACTTTTCATTATAGCCCCTATCTCATTTCCACCTACATAAGTATTTGTGCAATTATTCATTTAATGTAGAGGTTTCACATGGTGTGCCTACAACGTATTCCATGGCCTACAACATTGTTGCGGTGTTTTTCATTAAATTTAAAGAACTTTAGTCAATATCTCCTCTTTGGGTTTGCCACAGGTTCTACCAATTCATGTCATTTCATCAACTCAGGTCCATTTCTTGTGTCTTCTAGGCTTTTGTACCTTAACCTATTTCCCTCACTAGATTGGAAACTCCATTAGGGAGAAGATGATGCCTTTCTTGGGGCACCTGGGTGGCTCAGTTGTTAAGTGTCTGCCTTCAGCTCAGGTCATGATCCCAGGGTCCTGGGATGGAGCCCCACCTCAGGTTCCCTGCTCATCGGGAAGCCTGCATCTTCCCCTCCCACTCCCCCTGCTTGTCTTTCCTCTCTCGCTGTCTCTCTCTCTGTCAAATAATTAAAAAAAAAAAAAAAAAAAAGATGATTCCTATCTCCCACAATATTCTATGCCTCCCATCTTAATATGCTTGGGACATATTCAGGTGCTATAGAAATCCTTGTCTAATAAATGAAAGCAATAAATGATATGCTCTTGCCACCATTATTAGGGGCTTTTTTTCTTTAAGTTTTTTTTAAATCAGATACAATAGGGAGAAGAATCCATTTGGTAATTATTGCAAACCAAATTTTGAAAAATTTAGCACAAGATTCTGACCTATAAAGCAAACTTTCACCTTCTTTTCTACTATTGAAGTAAACAGAAAGTAAAATTATATGTTTACATTTTTGAAAGTTTTAAGATGAAGTTTTGAAACAAAAACATTTCATCTGGACCAATCTAATTCTGCTCTCAAAGAGTTAGCCATCTCACTGTCAGTGACCCTGATTCCCCGTTGGCTTTTTAAATGCAAGATGCTCCAAAGTGTATGTCTCTATAGTCTGTCCTTACCAATGGCAACACCAAAAATAAATCCAGATCACACTGCTGAAAATTCTTATCATATCAAACATATAGTATATTAGTATAACTTAGGAATGTCTAATTTCTGTAAATAATTAAAAATAAAGATACAAACCATAAGTGACTCTTAATCTCACAAAACAAACTGAGGGTTGCCGAGGGGAGGGGGTTTGGGAGAAGGGGTTGGGATTATGGACATTGGGGAGGGCATGTGATTTGGTGAGTGCTGTGAAGTGTGTAAACCTGGTGATTCACAGACCTCCTGTACCCCTGGGGATAAAAATAGATGTTTATAAAAAATAAAAAAAATTATTAAAAAAAAAATAAATAAAGATACAAAATAACCATCCCTGTTCTGTCCAGATGTTTAATTTTTATCTTATATTTCCTCATCCCTCAAAACGGCACAAGTTTTCTCATTCATGAGGTTATGAAAGCCTAAGACTCTTCTAAAGCCCTGGGCTGCTTATATTTTGAGACAGAACATGGAACTGAATCACTTCTAAAAATTAAGTTCCAGGTTCCCTACCCCTAGTACATCATTATACATCATTATACACTTCACTGCTTTGAAAATTACTTCTTACATCTTCACACATGCGCGCACACACACACACACACACACACATTTTGTTTCACTTGATGAAGACTACAATCTTCTTAATGTGTCTATGCATTTCAGAGTTATCTAAACTCTAGATGAAAATACTAGAATCCTTTTTGAAATTTTACCTGTACCATGAGAATAAAAAAGACAGAGAGGGGAAAAAAAGTCAGCTAATCTTAAAATGTAATGTTCAAAATAGAAATTTAAAATAGAATATAGTTTCTTTAACAAAGATTTGGATGGAAAATGTTTCCATAAGCAAAACAGTAAGAGTATTTGTTTCCTAAAACAAAGTGATGTTAATGAAAGCCAATCACACACTTGGCAAAACTGATGTCTTGAAGGTTTTTTTTAATCAGTATAATATCTCACCAAGTATGAAAACCAAAACATCAGACCACTAATTTTGTTCTATGATTATTCAAGTAGCTAAATGGTTTGGTCCAACATTATATATTTTCCTATTTTTTTTATAAACATATATTTTTATCCCCAGGGGTACAGGTCTGTGAATCACCAGGTTTACACACTTCACAGCACTCACCAAATCACATACCCTCCCCAATGTCCATAATCCCACCCCCTTCTCCCAAACCCCCTCCCCCCGGCAACCCTCAGTTTGTTTTGTGAGATTAAGAGTCACTTATGGTTTGTCTCAATTTTCCTCAGCCTCCTACTTACTATTCTTAGTTGAATTGATTTGAAGACGAAAAGCAATCATCTTCTCTAACTTGAGCTCTCCATTTTAAAATATCTCTACTGGACTTTTCCTTCAATTTATTGGAAAGACAAGTCACATTGTCTCAAAGTTATGAATTGTGTGCTGCTGTGGCTATTTCTTTTTTGCTGAGAGCAATCTGTCCAACAACCCTGTGCCCTTCAAAAAATGAGTTTCCACAAAACTCAAAGTTCTCTAAATTAGCCTTACAACAGTTTTGAGATGATAAGTTTTCCATGTTTCCATTAAACCTCTCAGAAAATCCAAAATTATTTGACTCCATCATTGACACAGTCCCTGATAATAATAATAACCACTAGTATGTGTTGAGCACTTACTCTCCTGCAGGTGCAGAGTTAAGCAGTTTATATGCGTAATCTCATTTTATCTTCCAAATAACCCACTATTCATCAAGAATTTTTTGGTTGCAAGTAGCAAAAATCCAACTTAAAATGTTTTTACATGTAAGTAAAAGAAGAATAAGCTTGTCTTGGAGTGTAGTTGGCTAAAGATGTGGCTGGATCCACATCCTTAGGACACTGTTCTCTCAGCTGTATTTCCCTCTAAAATGCTTTATTCTCAAACTATCCCTATGTTATTATGAGATGAATGCCATTATCCCCATGCTTACATCCTACCAACAGAACAGCTTGCTATGATCTGGCTTGTGGGCACACGCTCCCCTTCCACCCTGGCAAATTCATAGGTTGAAGCCCTAACCTACAATGTGACTGTGTCTGGAGACAAGACCTTTGAAGGTAACTAAGATTAAGTGAGGTGACCAGGGTAGAGCTCTAATCTGATGGAATTGGTGTCCTTAAAACAAGAGATGCAAAAGAAGTCTTCTATCATGCGAGCAGGCAGAGAGAAGGCAGCCACCAACATGCCAGGAAGAGAAGTCTCACCATAAACTTACCATCCTGGTACCTTGATCTTGCACTTTCAGCCTCCAGAAATATGAAAAATAAATTATAGAAGGGTTTTCCCCAAACCTCAGCAAAGTCCCAGAACTGATTCTGATTGGTCTTGTTCAGGTCACATGTCCACCACTGAACCAATCACTCTGGGCAGAGTTTTCATTACCTGGCCTCAGTCCCCTGCAGACCCTTTGAGCTGGTATGTGAGATTAGTCTTACTTGAACCTATTTGGGAAAGTTAAGGAGTGATTATTCCTGAAGAAAATTATTACCAAAAGAAGGAGAAAATGATGCAAAGAAAAACAAAAACAAAATGGGAGCAGTTAACTTCCAAACACTGTGGAGAAGGTACTGCTTATCTCTCTCTTTTTCAAAGATTTTATTGACTTATTAAGAGTGAGAGAGCATGAGCAGAAGGAGGAGCAGAGGGAGAGGAACAGGCAGACTCCCCATGGAGCATAGAGCCCAACCTGGGGCTCAATCCCACAACCTGAGCCAAAATCAAGAGTTGGATACTTAACCGTTGGAGCCAACCAGGGACCCTTTATCTTATTTCTATAAGAGGAAACAGGTTGAGCAAAGTCAAGTGCTGAAAGACTTGCTGAAAGGCCCATGGATGGACCTCGGGCTCTTAAAACTCTGAACTGTGAGTCACTCCATTATTTAACCTTGATGATGAAGACCTTAAGAAATGGCGTACTATGCTATTTCCACCCTCTTCATGACCAATGTGTCCCACTTCCCTTTATCATAGGGAAATTTAATGGAATGCTAAGTAAGTGATATGCCTCTTTCTCCGTAATTTTTATCATAACTTGAAAAAAAAAAAAAAAAACCTCCAGCCAAAATTAAAACAAGAAATGATAATTTCCTGGATTGGATCAATGGCCCACTCAGCCCAAGAGCATCTTTTTTTTTTTTTTTAAAGATTTTATTTATTTGATAGAGAGAAATCACAAGTAGACGGAGAGGCAGACAGAGAGAGAGAGGGGAAGCAGGCTCCCTGCTGAGCAGAGAGCCCGATGCGGGACTCGACCCCAGGACCCTGAGATCATGACCTGAGCCGAAGGCAGCGGCTTAACCCACTGAGCCACCCAGGTGCCCCAGCCCAAGAGCATCTTCAGCAATACATTTGGAATGTAGTTTGCCTCTGTTTACAGTCTTACTAGAAACATCATTTTCTAAGCACTTCAGTGTCCTTTGAATCATGACTCTTGTACCAATTTTTTAAAGATTTTATTTTTTTAGTTGACAGAGAAAGAGATCACAAGTAGGCAAAGAGGCAGGCAGAAAATCAACAAGTCAGGAAATGACAGATGCTGGCGAGGATGCGGAGAAAGGGGAACCCTCCTACACTGTTGGTGGGAATGCAAGCTGGTGCAGCCACTCTGGAAAACAGCATGGAGGTTCCTCAAAATGTTGAAAATAGAACTTCCCTATGACCCAGCAATTGCACTATTGGGTATTTACCCTAAAGATACAAACGTAGTGATCCAAAGGGGCACATGCACCCGAATGTTTATAGCAGCAATGTCCACAATAGCCAAACTATGGAAAGAACCTAGATGTCCATCAACATGTGTATCAAGAAGATGTGGTATATATACACAATGGAATACTATGCAGCCATCAAAAGAAATGAAATCTTGCCATTTGCGACAACATGGATGGAACTAGAGCGTATCATGCTTAGTGAAATAAGTCAAGCAGAGAAAGACAACTATCATATGATCTCCCTGATATGAGGAAGTGGTGATACAACATGGGGGCTTAAGTGGGTAGGAGAAGAATCAATGAAACAAGATGGGATTAGAGAGGGAAGCAGGCTCCCTGCTGAGCAGAGAGCCCAATGCAGGGCTCCATCCTAGACCTTGAGATCAGGACCTGGGCGGAAGGCAGAGGTTTTAACCCACTGAGTTGCCCGGGCACCCCTATTTTTAATCTCATAACATTTCTCTTGGCTTACTCTCCATCACAGGAAGTAGTATTGCCCTTTATTTATCCTAAGCATGCTTCACTTAAACTGCAAAGGCGGCAGCTCTCTCTTGCGTTCAGGACTTGGTATCTCTAATGATACCTAGACCAGACAGTTAACCTTAAAGATTTGCAAGAGTTGTACCTCCCCCTGGCCATCTCCTCTTTCCTAGGCTAGATCTTGGGCAGTTGAGTTTATCCTCAGGAAGCATCCTTCCTGTGATATCTTTCCTGAAAAACTGCATTTGGCATTTGAATGTGGCTCCTAATTGGTTAAAGGAGAAGATGCTTCAAGTCAGGGCATCAGTCAAGGTAAGGACTAGGCCATCTCAGTGTCTCCAGTCTAGATCATTAGGAACAGAAATCATTGAGGGGAGGAGGGAATGAAGAAGAAGCAGCGAAGAGGTTGGTAAGAGTAGATGTTTGAGGGAGTTCTCGTCCATTGGATTCATCATAAAGCTAGAGTCCACAGCAACCATGCACATCTAGAGCATGCATGAAAACCCTTCAGACTGTTTAGTTATGAACATCATCAAAGTCTATTATAACCGCAAGGGCAAAGTCCTCTAGTGAGGCCATCAGAAATGTACTCATTGTAGGAAAATGTTATGG
The DNA here is from genome assembly GCF_030435805.1 of Mustela lutreola. Classification (NCBI taxonomy): domain Eukaryota; kingdom Metazoa; phylum Chordata; class Mammalia; order Carnivora; family Mustelidae; genus Mustela; species Mustela lutreola. Next base: position 36,570,363 of record NC_081293.1, read on the forward strand.
GGAAGTACAAAAAAGAAAAGAACGCTTGCTAAGAGTAACTAAATTGTTGAGTGTCAGTCAGCAGGGCAGATAAGTGACTGGTTTCCCAGAACAAGACTTTGTTCCATTAATGTTTACCAGAAAATTACTTAAACATTTTATCAGGAATATTAGTTTCTTCCTAGAACAGAGGTTGCAAATGACTCCATGTAAAAAGATTTCTTCCCACACCAAGTTTGGGGCAAGTTCTCTTTAACAGTAGTCAGAATGTTTAAAGGTAATGACCATGGGATTCTACATGACAGTGTTAAAAACTGGAAGCTGTGTAGCAGATTGGCTCTGAATGTGGGTTTTGCCCCTAGACAGACCTGTGCATTCAACCTTAAACCTTAGTCTATTCGTGTGTAAAATGAGGGTGATCATAACTATCTTCTTGGGGAGGTAATATTTATAAATGCAATTTCATTCTTGTCATTTTCTCTGAATTATTACAATTGATAACTTTTATATTAATCATTTTTATAGTTATAATAAATAACCATATTTATTATTACAAAATTTTCTTAACAGCCAGGACCTATGTTCCACCTACCATGGCCCCTTTCAAGGCCCTAGGTAACTCCTAAAAATATGGAAAAAATTTAGGCAGCAAAATCTTCAGAAATACGGAACACTGAGTTCCCCAGACTACATGAAGGAGACAATTCTGGTGAAGTTTCACATGCAAAAGTGGGCAGAGGATTTGAACAGACATTTTTCCAAAGAAGACATGGAGATAATCAACAGACACATGAAGAGATGCTCAACATCACTGATTATCAGAGAAATGCAAATCAAAACCACAATAAGTTATCACCTTACAGTTGTTAGAGTGGCAGTTCTGAAAAAGACAAGAGAAGGGTGTTGGTGAGGATGGGGAGAAAAGGGAACCTTGAGCACTGTTGTTGGGAATGCAAGCTGGTGTAGCCACTATGGAAACAGTATGGTGGTTCCTCAAAAAATTAAAAATAGAATTACCCAACAATCTGGCAATCCCACTTCTGGGTATGTATCTGAAGGAAATGAAATCACTATCTCACAGAGATATCTGTACTCTATGGTTATTGCAGCGTTATTCTTAATAGCCAAGACGAAGAAGCAACTTAAGTCTCCACTGATGGATGAGATGAATGGATAAAAAATGTGGAATATATGCATAATGGAATATTATCCAGCCATAAAAAGAAGAAAATCCTGCCACTGGCAATAATATGGATAGACTTTGAAGGCATTATGCTAAGTGAAATAAGTCAGAGAAAATACTGGATGTTTTCGCTTATGTGTGAAATCTAAAAAATTTCATTTACGTTTGGAACTCATAAAAAAGAGGGTAGAAGGGTACTTGGCAGAGGCTCCATTCAGGGAAAATGGGAAGATACTAGCCATTGGGTATAAACTACGTTCTAAGATGAATAAATTCCAGGTGATCTAATGTACAACATGGCTAGCTATATTTAACAATACTAAATTGTATACTTGAAATTTACTAAGAGAGTTAATCTCAAATTTTTTCACTATCAAAAAATGGTAATTATGGGAGGTGATAGAGATGTGAACTACTTTACTGTGGTTATCATTTCATAATACAAGTATGTATCAAATATCTCACTGTATGCCCTTAAATTACATACTGTGCAGCATCCCCTTCTGGCAAGTACAAGGAATGGACCCTGGGGAGGAGCACTGGAGCAGAGTTGGGGAGTGGGCTTTCACCCAGGAAGTGCTCCCTTCACCCAGGAAGTACTGTGATCCAGACCCCCAAAGCTGCCGAACAACAAACCCAGAAGAGCTTTGAAGCAGCCACTGACTGCCTTGCCAGGTGCTGAGAGCCTTGTACCTGTGACGACAAAGATTAAGTCTAGGGAAGTCACATCTAGGAGAGGAAAGTGGTACACTGGATATGCAGGCAGGTGTGCAAAATGGAATGCTCTAGATTTCTCTTTCAATAAGATTAAAATGTACAAAATGTTCACATTGTTCAAAACTCCAAAAGTATTTCAAAACCATCTTTCCTTGCCCCTTCACACATTTCCCTTCCCAACTCCCCTGCGGTGGCCACTTTGGTGGGGGCTCTTTCTCCACCTTCCCTTAGGTCCATTCACTGCTTCATTGGAGGTAAACCATGAGAGACTATGGACTCCGAAAAACAATCTGAGGGTTTTGAAGGGGCAGGGGGTGGGAGGTCGGGGTACCAGGTGGTGGGTATTATAGAGGGCACGGATTGCATGGAGCACTGGGTGTGGTGCAAAAATAATGAATACTGTTATGCTGAAAATAAATTTTTTAAAAAATTAAAATTAAAAAATAAAAGCTGATTGAAATAGGAGGGTGACAGCAGAATGAACCACTTTCCATGTGACTTCAGGTGTTGGTGGCTTGCCTGCAATGGGAAAGTTTTGAATGGCAACTGTTCCCAGTATAATCCAGCTTATTTTAGTTGACAAACTTGCATCTACCTGCTTCCAGGCCTCAGACCCCTAGCAAAAGAACCTTAACCTGCCCATCAGCTTGGCTAACCCTTAGGCCTTTTGACTCGAGGCCCCTGACAAGCCTCCCTTTTCTTAGAGCATAAACATTAGAAAATTTGCAGTTGTAAATTCTTTCTCTGACTCTGAAATAAACATCTTCTGCAACCCAGGAATCTTTCTCTAGGACCTGGAGCCAGATCCTTGAAACGTAATCACCAAGAAAGATAGGGCCCCTATCTCCCAGGCTCTGTGAGTGGGTAGGAGCCTAACGTCAATAAGCATCAATTAGCAAATACAAATGGCTTAATCACATTGACCGATCTGCCCCCAGCCTCCTCCAGTACTTTCCCCCTTGCTCACCTCAGTGCTTAAAGTTCTTGGGTTTTTGTTTCAGGGAAGGTGAGTTCACTCTCTCCCCTGGTGTATACTGTTGACCCCTGTGCAATACTCCTGAACAAAGTCTCCCTTGCCTGTGTAATTCCATCCAGTGCAATATTTCTTTGACAACCCCTTCTCTTTTAATTAGACTTCCTCTTTTTGAGGCTCTGGATACTGCCTCTTCTCAGAAGACCAATAGAAGTCTCACAGTGAAGTTTCTCAGCTACTCCTTCACAACTTAGCAGCAACAGGCAGAGAGATGGACTGGAGTTCCTTCTTTGTGAGCAGACAATGTGCAGAACAGATTCTAAATTGCATTATGCTTTGCATCTACTTGCAAGGATGCACTCTTCCTTTATTTCTGTCCATCCAAAATGTCCCAGTTACTGAAAGCGTTATTGTGTGTATGTACACGAATGAATTTCCATTGTTCTTGTATCCTATCAGCTGAAATCTTGCAAAGAGACAGCATGAAAGGGAGGAAGGCACACCTGGCTCTGGTCCTGAGTCTGACTCTAACTAGCTGGTTAGGTCTTGGGAAAACCCTTGCCTTTCTCTGGATATGCAGTATCCATGAGGTAAAATGAGTCATGAAGTAAAATGAGACCAAGGATTCCCCATCGTTTTGCTAACTTATGCCCCACTAATTCCAGGTCAAATAACCTCACTCCTCCCTCCCCCCATGAGAGGAACCAAAGCCAATATTCTCTGAGGATAGTTATACAGTCATAGGGAGGGCCCCCTGTTGCTGTATTTATCATCTTCTGTGTGTTTACACATTGCAGTGGTAGAGCCGAGAGTAAATTTAATTGCTATCATTTCTAAGCACAAGAAAAACAGTAACTCCATTAGTGGTTACAATTTGTAAGATTTCATTGGCATACATGTTATTGCTACAGTAAATCTAAAACATAGGCATATTTTTAAATTGTAGTAGCATCATGTGTAATAATGGGAAGGGAGTGATTAAGAGAAATAAGAGATGTGAAATGAATCCAGTGCAGAGATCGCATACTTATTCATGAACCTAGAGTTTGAGTAAACTATCTCAGGAGTGTGAGTGGGGGGTAAATATTCACACTCTTTTCCGCTCCTCCCAACAATTCCAACACTGGTCCTGTATTTTTCCCCAACTCCCCACCGACCTCCCACTTCTGTGCTTCACGACGCAGATGGTAAGAATGGTAAGAAATCAGCAGGAAAGCCTAGATTTCCACAAGAAAAGCAAAAGTTAATCATGAGAGAAAAGAGGAGTCAGAAGAGATGGAGAGAAACGAAACTTGTCCTAGAAGAACATTTGAGGTTGGGAGTTGAGAGAAAGAGTTTTTGGAAGCAACTTGTGTTCCTGAGGAACATATTTTCTTTAAGTAGGTTGTATGCCCAGCATGGAGCCCAACGCAGGGCTTGAACCCACAACCTTAAGATACAGACCTAAGCCAAGCCAAGATGGACCTTCCTAGACCTTTCAACCACATATGGAAACAAAGATTCTCTCCTTGACCAAACTAGTTGGGTACCTCTGAGCTCTTTTTCTAACCTTGGGCATGTCCTTAAGAGCCCAATTTTAGCAAGAATCTTGCTAAGTCTGATTTTGAGAACCTCCCACCCTCCACATTTGATCATTCTCCATATCGAATTAGATTCTTCATCCTCCACCGTTTCCTTCTGGCCAGCCTTCACTAAGAATCCCACCAGGCTGATTTCGCCAGAACCACCCCCCAACCCTTGATGGTTGCTCTTAGTAATTTTCTATCCACCAGCACTCCAGCCCCTCCAACACACACTGTTCCTTACCTATAAATTCCTACCTTTCCTTGTTGTATTAGAGAAGTTGAGCCCAATCTCTCCCTTTTACAGTGAAACCCTACTGCATTAGTCCCTATACCTCTCTCAGTAATCCTGAATAAGGTCTGCCTTACTGTTTTAACAAGCGTCATGGATAATTTTTTCCTTAACAATGGTCAGAGGATCTCAAAGATCAGATCTGGTCATTTTGAGGTCTGCTTGTGATTAAATGTGAATATGTACCAGGACATTTGGTCTGAAACTTGCTTCCATAATCTATTAGGAAGTTGCAAACAGTAGCATATAAATCTCACCAGTTTCGAATATTAAAAACTAAAGACATTTGCCAGAAAGAACCTAATGGTTGTACTGAGGAAGGTAGTTTGGGTCCCTTCACAACATCCATCTCAGTGATGATGCAGACCGAGGGTCAAAATCTTGAAGATCTTTCCAGCTACAGCTTTCCACAGTTTTGCAGTTTATCTAAAATGGGCACAACATCTGCATCCCATGCCTAGAAGCAGTTATATAATCATGAAAGTGCTCCAAATCTTTCAATCTTCATTTTGATATTGATCTTTTCCATCAACAGCAGATAAAGAAACTGACTAGGTTTTTCCAAAGCCAGTAATCCCTGTTTTCAAAGGTGCTACTAAGTAGTGATGAGGTAACTGATGTTAGCAGTCGCTAGGACTCAACAATACGGCCCCCAGGAGACAGAAGTTGATGTGTTCACTCACCTCCCTGTCCAAAGAAGCTTCCCCCCAGAGTCCTGCCACCTGAGTGGAAGTATTGTTTGAAGAATGAGGTTGGTCCACTGCCTTCCTCCTTACTTGTCTGGATTGAAAGCCTCTTGCTGATGCCTCATCCAGCTCTTTCAGTGAAGGGTCCTTTCTCTGGCAGCAGGAGTTCTGCCCCTGCTGGAGAAAACCAGCTGGTGACAAGAAAATGGGAATTTAAACTCTCTTTGGGTACCTGGCACTGAGAGGTGGAGGAATCTACATGAACCTGCGGTCGTGTTTCCATGGAAACAAAGCAGTTTGGACCTGCAGTGTTAACATTAACCAGCACTGCTCCACAGACGAGCTCCCTCCCTCTTTTAATTCAATTTAAACCAATATTTCGTTGAACACCAACTATGGGCCACGCACTGAGCTGCTGCAAGGACAAAAAAGAACACAACAGACATCGTCTTTGTCCTCATGAAACTCCAGTCTGGCAGCCTGGAGTGTGTTCCAAGAGTTCCAAGGTATGATCAGAACATAAACTGAGCCGACTGAGCCATTCCTTGAGGCATATAATACGAAACTCAAAAGCTGAGTAGGAGTAATAGAACTTTGTAAATAAATGCATATACATATGTTGAAGATACATATTTTCAATTTTTTTCACTGCTGGGGTGAATGGTCAAAAACATTTGAAGAACATTGTCCCAGAGCAAATGATCCCCAAACCTCACTGTGCATTAGAATCCCTCAAGGTGCTTACTAAAAGGACAGATTCCCAGTCCTCGCCTGTAATAATTATGTTCGGTAGATTTGGAGTGAGATCCAGGAAACTGTTCAGTAAACATTCCAGGTGATTTTGATGAATCCTGCTCTGCAGATCAGTCCCCTACAAAGCTGATTTATTTCCTCAGCCCTAAGTCCCAAAGGAGGCTTTTATCCAAGGCTAGCCCACATTATAATTCAGGGTAAGGAGGGAATTTTTGGTTTGTTTGTTTCTGTGGGTTTGCGGCATTTGATTATTTTGCTTATCATTATACAAAGCAGCCTCAGTAACTGCTACAATTTCTGGGTTTCCCCAATATTTAACTAGTTCTACTTTGTGGGGGCTTACTTTAAGCAGCTAACCACCGACCTGGACTTCCCTTACCCCTGACCTTAGCCTATAGCTCCACAGACCATTGAAGCTGTCTCTTTCTCGGTGATTTGTCTTCGTCTTTTCCAGTAGGATGACCAGCTATCCCAGTTAGTCCAAGACAAAGAGGTTTACAGGAACTCGGATTTCCATTAATATATTTGAGAAAAGAATAGGTAGGCCAGAATGAGCCAGTCATCCTAGCAGGAAGCTTGGCTTTCAATAAACAGGGTATTGGAAGAGTCAGAATGGTGGGCCTAGTTCATGCTGCCTGGCAGGGCTAGTGTCTTTAGCCTAACCACTTCTAAGCCTTCTTTGTTTTCATCCATCTAATTTCCACCTAGATCCATGGAAACAGGAACAAGAACAAGGCTATTAACTAGAATTTAAAAACCACTTGTCAGTGTTAGCTGCTGGCTGCCTGCAGAGACTTGGAAATGTCAAGTTTTACGGGAGACTCACACTGTTTGGAAGGGAGAAGAACTACTCCACCAGTGTCCACGTTCCTAAGTGTTGTCAGTCAACCCCATCAGATGCATCTTTCTCTGGTTCCAGGTAACTAGGAGCAGTGTGTTTCCAGTCTCGTGGCTTGAAGGATTGTAGTGGACCCAAATGACAAGCCTCCTACAGACTGACCCCATTCCTTGTAATCTGTGTTAAAGCCAGAGTCAGAAAGAGGGTTCTGTGTGAAATCCCTCTCCCTCCAAGTTGAGTCTAGCCCTTGCAGCCCCAGGCTCGCTAGATTACCTAGGAGGAGAGTGTTACTTTCTGCTCAGGAAGGAAGAAATGAGCCAATCTACTATCCGTGTGTTAGGACCTGCCATAGCTATTTTAAAGCCCAATCTCCCTTCGTCCTGGACTCATCCCTAGGGAGGAGGCATCCGCAATCCTCTGTGAGAAATGAGGAACTCGATGCACAGAAACTTTGCATCGTCCCTGTTATGCAGCTAGAAGATAGGGAGCAGAGAGCCAACCAGCGTTCTCTGAGCGGCAGCTTCTCCCACACCTGCCACTCTCTGCTTCTCCCCACGGGGTCTCTGCTCCTTTCCCATGTTCAGTTTAATTACCATGGGGCAAGCAAGCAGGGAACTTTTCAAAACCCAGATCTTGAGAATGGAAGCTCCCAGATCTCTTGCGTCTAAGCAGCACCTGGGTTCTTAGGCAGCTGGAAAGCATGCAGCCACTCTCTCAGCTTTGCCTCCCAAGGAGCGGCCCGTTTGGGTCCTGTTTCCTGATGCTGGCGGGGACTCGACATTCCTTCCTCAAGCGTGATCTTCCCCTTGCTGAATCCCAGGCTCCTCCCAGCCCTCCCAGCTGCTCTCCTAGCTGTTCCAGCTGCTGGATGTTTCCAGAGGGCTCTAAAATGTTCCTCTGTATCTGAGGTTATTCACATGAAGAGCCCCAGCCATTGTGCTCCTGCTTTTGATAAGGCTTAAGAAAAACCGGTGTTTCTATTAGATTGACTGGTGTATGGAAAAGCTGGTTGGCCTATCTGTGGTCCACACGCCATGCATTGTTCACCAGGCCCTAGAGTTTAGTCAGGAATCAATCTATGCAACTCCACAAAATACCACATCCAATAAGATTTCCCTGCCTTTTTCATAAGGTAGAGCTTTGGTCCAACTCTGAAATGTAGGGTTCACCCTCTCTAAGGAGCTCATCCTCTTCCTGCCAGAGGCCAAACTCAGATACCAACTAGGAAACTTGGAAAAAGTCCCCATTTCCACCTCAAAAGACATGACCTGTGCTTACTTCACAAAGCCGCTCACTTCCTTCCAGCATCTTTCTATCTTCTTGTCCAGCAAGACAGAAAGACAAACCAGCTGAGGTCCCCACAATCATCTTTGCCTCCTCCTCCCCACCTGGGATGTCTTTCAAGATTCTGAGGTGGAACCCTAGGGTCACAGAACCCAGCTTGAAAAACCAGTCTTTCCCTCCTCTGCTAACATTACAAAAGGAGCCCTGAGACTTCCTGAAGTGGCACTGCGTGTGCCCATCTTTCTTCTTCTAGCCAGAGATAGGAGCCAGCTCCACGGTCCTCGATCTGGACTCTCCTCTCTGCGGGAGCATGGCTGGGGCCTCGGAGCTGAGGCGAATGTCTGCATAGTGTGGTGAGAGCGTGAGCACATGTGTCCTGAGTCACAGCGAGTGGAGAGCCTTCCCTCACCACCATCTTCTGTGAGGCTCGAGTTAGGGAACTTTGCCATCCTGCCATGCTCTCCAGCGAGAGTTGGGAATGACAATAACAGTGGAAGGAGAAGGGAGTGGGTGGCTCTGTGTTACTTCCATCTGCAGAACTGAGAAAAAATGAGTCGTGTGCATCAGGTGAGAGCTGTTGGCACAGCTGTGGCTTAAAGGTGACAGAAGACATGGGACTGACAAGGAGGGGAAGCAGGTCTCCCGGGCCAGGAGGGAGAGAGCCAGGGACTGATCAGCTGCAAGGGGACCAAGTCTGGCCAAACCACGGAGTACAAGCTGGCTGTACTAGTGGGCTCAGCATCAACATCTTTTCTTCGAACTGACCTAAGGAGAGAAAGCACGGGACGTAACTTAGCACAGAGGTACAATATAGTTCAGTGCAGCATTCTTTTCAACAGCAAAATCCTGGGAGCTCTGAGGACCCGATGACCAAGGAAAGAGGGCAGGCTAAAAAAATTACAGCACCAGTATCCAAGAGAACATCACAGTCTTTAAAGAAATTGAGGAAAAATACTGAATGGAATCTGAAGATGTTCACTATATATTGTTAAATTAAAAAGCAAGGTACAAAGCAGTATTATTTTCTTCTTCTCTTTTGTTGAAGAAAAATATATAGACATAGAAGAGCAGTCCAAAAGGGTATCACAGATATTCATTTCCCCCACCCACCCCAGAAATAGATTTGATATTACATAATATATAATATAAATATGATTTTATGTATACTTTGTTTACTTTTTAAGAACTTGCATACATTTAAACTTTCTGTATTAACAGAAATTACAAAATAACCCATGGAAGAAAAATATGTTTTTTAAAAACCAAAACCAAATAAATAACTGTCTTTTAGAGCCAGGTCAAAAAGGTGGCATTTGTTCAAACATGCACCAGAGGGTTTTCAATAGCAGAGAGAGAAGGATAAGGCAGTGGGCTCAAAGCCCTTGCTGTGAGCCTTAGGGTGGCAAAGAAGAACTTTTGCTAAGCCGTGCAAAATACTAGAGAAAAGAGCGGGAGAGACTTGGGTACAGAAAGGGGCAGTGAGGTAGAGGAGGGATGAGCAGAGCTTAGTTGAGCTATTAGGCATGGCAGGGAAAGAAGGGAGAAAAGTCAGGGAATCCTGCAGAACAAGAAATGGCCAAATCTGCTAATAGCCTCGGCACGTGCTTGGGTGAAAATGAAACTAATGTCCAAAATGACCTACATCAGACAACAGCTGACCTGGGGACACATCGTGCTGTGGGAGGAAGCTGCATCTCAGGAACACCTTTCTGGGAAGAACACATGTTATGACTTTATCATCCGACACTCTGCAAAGGCAGAGGTTCTTATACATAGTAACATCAGCTAAAAGGATTCAAAGATAACAAATAGAGGAATTATGTTTTAGAGAATCCATTGAAAGGACATAAGTAGTGATGAAAGCAGGTAGGAAGGAACAGGAATTGTGAGCTGGAGCGATACTCACTGAGGTCTTTTTTAAAGTTGGAAGCAATAACATGCCTGTCACATAGCAGATTCCAATAAACGCAGATGTGATTCCTTGTACACACGGTTTAGCTCTCCTACTCAGGAGGTCCTTCTATGGTTTCCTCTTATTCTCCCTCCAGAGTGTCTACCAGGTACATTGCCTTATCAGTAGTAAGTGCTCAACAGCATCTGCTGGAGAAATAAAAATTCTATTTTGTACTTCTTAATGCCACCTTTATTGATAATACTTGTTTCTCCTTATCTCTGCAGCCTCTGCCACTCTAACTAGGGAAGGACAGGTGTGATCAGCCACCAGTGGGATCCTCACTCTCTGTGAAATGATTCACTTGGACACCCAGACTGTCCCAGGTGGAAAGGAGTTTAGAAATCAAGTCCTGCAGTTTTGAAGCTGTGCTCACTTCTACCACATTGTGGTGGGGAGTGACCCATACTCCACTTCAATCAGCAACACAGCTTTTATCTGTTTTGTATTGTGGGCTTTCTAATAAAATTTCATTTGGGCAGTTTTTGAAACTAAGTGAAATCTGAAAACCACACACTTGGAAACCCTCTCATTTCACAGGGAGACAACAGCTGAAAGATGGAGAGCTGTGGGACACCTGCACGGCTCAGTTGGTTAAGTGTCTGCCTTCAGCTCAGGTCATGATCCCAGAGTCCTGGGATCAAGCCCTGTGTTTTTTAAAAGTCAAAAGATGTATCATATTGAATTTTTTAAAATGTACTTTTATATATCTTATTACTTTTAAACAACACCCCAAAAGACTAAAATTAAAATGAGTCAGGGGCACCTGGGTGGCTCAGTCTATAAGGCTTCCAACTCTTGGTTTCAGCTCAGGTTGTGAGCTAAGGGTGGTGAGATCAAGTCCCGAATAGGGCTCCAAGATCAGCATAGATTGTGCTTAAGACTCCCTCTCCCTCTGCCCCTCCCCCTTGCTGTCTCTCTCACTGTCTCAAATAAATACATCTTTTTAAAAATAAATGAACATTTAAAAATGATTCAGCTCCCTGCTCAGCAGTGAGTCTGTTTCTCCCTCTCCCTCTGCCTGCTGCTCTCCCTGGTTGTGCTCCCTCTCCCTCTGCCTGCTGCTCTCCCTGGTTGTGCTCCTTGCTCTCTAATAAATAAATAAAATCCTTAAAAAAAAAAAAAAAAAAAGATGTAGAGCTGTGGCTAGAAACCAGTTCTTTGGACACTTTGTCCAAAATTCTTCCTCATACATCAAATAGCCCCTAACTTGGGGTATGTGTTTCAATTCGCTTTCACATAGAGTTGCCAGCTAAAACACCTGATGTCTATTAAATTTGAATATCAGATAAACAAAAAAAATTGTTTTAGTATGTCTCAAAATTGTTTTAGTGTGTCTCAAATACAGCTGCACTTGTCCAGCTGTCCAAACACCAGGCTCCATAAATGCTTCATCTTAGAAGCTGCTGCAGCACCTGGGCCCTCAGTGTTTTGCTATCAGGAACCTATTACTTAACTCTCAGTTTGAATGACAAAAACCCAGCCAGTAAAGCATACTCTCCATGAGCTATTCCAGATGGAGCCAGGATCCAGCAGCCATCACCACAATAGCCCTGGCCACTCACTGAGGTAAAACGAGGAACTTCTCAGGGTAAGTGGAAAGTGCGACCTGTCAGGGTTACCCTGAAGACCACACCCTGCTCCTGTTCACAGTTCAGTAGGTCAAGTGGCTGTGCCCATCTGGGACTGACGAAAAGAATGTCTGTATGTAAGGGAGTTGTCACATCTGCACTGCTGACGTTTAAGGCCAATTGGACAATCAAACCATAAATCATCAGTCGCTTTCTTGTCTCAGGGATCAAATCAGATTTCTTCCAAGGCAAACTGGTATGCCTATTTTGCCAACTCAGTTCTCCTGGGTTCTTTAAACAGCCTCTGAATTCTGTGAAATTCTCCTTCATGAAATCCTCCTATGGACCATCTTCAATATTCTAGCCTGTGAATCACAAACTGCCATTCTGCTTAATCAAAGTGTAGAACACTTAATGTTTTACCAGTTCTTTTTCCAAATAGGTATCTTTGTCATCTACCTTTAAGATGAAATTAGACTGTGTTGATGAAAACACCTGTTGTCTATTACTCATTGGTATACTGTTTCTATCCTGTTGACTGTGTGTTCAGCCACAGCAGGATTCTGTGTGCTTTAACTGGGGTGTAGCCTGAGGAAACCACAGGCTATGTCGAGCAAGGTGAGATGACATCCTGGACGTTCCAGCGTCAGTCTGTTGAAACCACGCTATAGCCACGTGCTATGTCAAACTATGCATTTTGGCTTGGAAAATGTGGTTAGGGCAGGAATGTTTTGTAGATTGTGTGGTATTTACAATTAGGCATTTGACATAAGCTTTTTAGAAATAACCAAAAAAGGATGTTGAGCTTCTAAATTCTTAGCTTTGTCAAAAGCCGACAGGGTTTCTTTAGAAAGATTAAAAGGATAATAACTAGAAAGGAAAATGTCTAATGTCAATACGATAAATATATATTTATGTCTATGGGCCAATATAATTTTCAGTGATGGATCAGTTAAGAATAAATTCGTCTGCAAATCATAAGAAGCCTCCCTTTCCCACATAACAAGTTCAGAGACAGGCAGTCCTTGTTAGCACAGGAGCTGCCCACTGCGACCCAGGTTCCTCCTGCCCGTCCTCTCTGTCCTCACACTTGTCCTCACACTTGTCTCTTAGGGATGGTGATTTCTGGTTGGCCCACCTCCAAGGTTCATGTCCCTAAGAAGACAGGGGGAAATGGGTAGAGTCAAGGAAGAACAGGAACTTGTTTTAGTCAGGAAGAGAAGCTCTCCAGTGACTTTCACCTACCTTTCACTGACCAGCTCCGGCTAAAAGAGGACAGAGATCAAGTTTGTAGCTTGTATAGCTTCCATGCAGAACCTGTTCAGAGGTAGGAGAAATCAAAATTAGAAACTGTCAGTCAGGTATTTCAGACAAGAAAAAGTCTAAGTCACATTATTAGATCTACCTATTTCCTAAAATCTTGTGAGCATATTTTAATCTAATTTACACATGCTGATGTTGATTTCTATTTGCATAATCCTTAAGGTGATCTTACGTCAAAATTTTCCACTCTATACAAGCAATATTACCCTCCTTTTTTATATGGTCTACTTTATCAAAGTGAGCTAGGAAAAGGATTAAAAATATTTCCAGATGCTAGCTCAGGTAATAGGGTGACTAGGATATATTTTTAGTTACATGTTATTTTTTAAATTGGTTCCTGAAATTTCCCCCAGCGGTGCCAAGAATATCTGTGGTGGGAAAGCAACGGTATCATGGATAATTTTACCTATCTTGCCACATGTTTGCCCTGCTTGGTCCAAACATAAATTGGAGTTGGTACAGATGTAAAGTCAGAGAATGGGTTTTGTGTGTGTAGAGCCTTTTCCGCAGAGAAGTGCTTTGTCTCCATCTGGTGGACAACCTTGTCTTTGCAATGTCGGTGGTGGTTCTCAGGCCCGGCGGCACCTCAGGATCCCCAGTGATGCTTGCAAATAATCTGGATCCCCAGGCCCCTCCCCAGACCATTTCAGTTGGATCTGGGAAAGGATACAAGCAGCAGCACTTCTGTTTTTCTGAGATACATAATTCTAATATGCAATTAGGGTGAAGATCCCCTGAGTTAGAAGCTGCTCTAAATTGGTGATGATACTAGAGAATCATCCCTCCTGCAAGATTGCCATAAAGGAGAAAGGGCAATCTATGAAGGTAAATTCTAGAATGGTCCTGAGGTCTTTTACACCTTCCAGAGGGGAAGTCAGCAAGTTGATGCTAAGAATATAAGAAAGCTAAACTTAAATTACTTCCTGTGTGACTCTCCCTATGAGACAATGTGCTGAGCAAATACATAATAAGACCTCTCCCCGGGCAAACCTCAGTCTCAATCCGATTCTAATGGTTTAGGTGTTTACAGAAGATTTTTACACATTTTCCCATTTAATTCTCTTAAGAACCTATGAAGATGGGTAGTCCATCTTCCCATGCGTGTTGGCACTCATCTAGCAACAAAAAGCCCTAGCATATCCTTGGTGCCCACTCAGACCCTGTTTTTCCCTTCATCTCTCATTAAAACTTTAACTCCGCTAAACACTGTAATGTATAATTGATATTTCCTACTACAACTTAAATTTGCTAACCAAAAAAAGGTGGGGGGGGTAAGTATGTGAGGTGATGGATATGTTAACTTGATGGCTGGGGGATCCTTTCACTATGTATACATATATCAAGTCATCACTTTGTACATTTTAAATATCTCACAATTCTGTCAATTAGATCTCAGTAAAGCTGAAAAAAAAATCTGAGTAAAGACAACGTAAGTATTCTGTGTAATATTCTTATTCATGCAAGTTTTCTGTAATCTTGAAATTTACAAATGCAAAGTTTTTTGAAAGTATTTTTTAGAAACTGACTTTATTAAGATCTTTCTCAGCTTGGCTTTTTTTTTTTTCCAACTGATTACAGATTTTACTTCATGTGCACTTGATGACCTTGAAAGAAAAATACATCAAAGGCATATATACACTTAAAGTTCTTATTCAACATGTAGCATGGAAAAATACATCTTATTTATTACTTTTTACACATTCCAGAAGATATCCAAATGAAGATAGGTTCAAACTGGTCACCCTCTTTAAGTGCTTCTCAAATTGATTCCCACTTACTTGTCATGTCCTCTGATCCCATCTCCTGACCCCAGCCTCAAAGCAATCACTATAGTTTCGCCTTTATTTCCAGCTTTGTCTTTCCATGATAACCAATGTCGTCTTTTCATATGTATATTGATCACTGCTTGTATCTTCTTTAGTGAAGGATCTGTTCAAGTCTTTTTACCAGACTTTTATTGGGCTGGTTATGTTCACATTACAATTTTTTACAATCTTATATTTCTCCCAATCAGTGGCTCATATACATTGTGTTGTTTTCCTCACAATTTTTAAGACTGTGTTGATTTTTCTTTCAAAATTTTCTTTATTGTTGGTTTTCAGTAGTTTGACTATGATCTTCTGAGGAGTAGTCTTTGGATTTCTTTATTGGGGTTTATATCTATCAAAGCCAGTGTTTCTTCATAAAACTTTAAAATGACCATTTTTTACAAGTATATTTTTCTGCCCTATTTTCATTTTTTATCCTTATGAATCTCCAATTACATGTCAATCCATTTGATATTGTTCTATAGGACCCTAAGGCTCTGTTCTTTCTTCAATCTCTTTTCTCCCAGTTTGGGCAATTTAAATTGATCTGTTTTTAAGTTCACTGACACTTTCTTCTGACATTTCCACTGCTAAATCTATCCAGTATCTCTCTCATTTCATTTATTTTACTTTTCTGCTGTAACAACTCCATTTTATTTTTTATACTTTCCATTTCTCTGCTGAGATTCCTTATGTCTATAGTCATTAAGATGACATTTCCTTCAAATCCCTGAACATACACTTAAGAGTTGCTTTAACGTTTTTTGCAAAATTCAACATGTGCATGTCAAGGTTTGTTTTGACTCTGTATCACACATTATAAGAGATACATTACAGAGAATCTATATTGTGTCTTCCTTTGAAGAGTGTTGATTTTTGTTCCAGGAGGCATTCTGATTACTGACTACTTTCAACTTTATGTAGGTTTGGTTTTATACTTCGTATGAATCTTTGGAAAGCACGAGGTATTTCTCAAGCCCTTCTAATTTGGTAAACTCTGCCTCCCTCACAAATCTCGTTGAGGCTTGATTTCAGTCTATATTCAGGGACACTCATTTACACTCTGAGAGCTGAAACAAGAAGGCCACGTCACTTGTTCAACCTAGCTGGGAAGATGCATGTTGGGCAACTCAAATTTTTTGCCACTCTGCACATGTCTGAGAAGGACTACAAAAGTGCCTACCCCACTGAGACGTACATTTTCCCAAGTAAGCAAATCTGCAAATGTAATCCATGAATGAAGATCAACTATGTAGCTATTTTTAGCATAATGAAACCAGGTAACATAAAAAAAATTAGTGCTTAAAAAGTTTTAATGAATTATTTTGATGGAAATTTTCCCTAAACATAGTGTGTCTTAAGACACTAACGATAACTTGTTTCCCTGACTCAAGGTCATCATTATAATACACTAAACAATGATAAAATCCAAAGAAACCTTTAAGGTTTTACATATATAAATGTATACTCTTAGATTTAAAATCCCCAGTTGGCAATAGTTCTTGACACTGCTGCTTTGGTTTTTGCCGGTTACTTTTTTTTTACTTTTTTTTTTTTTTTTTTAATCAAAGCTCAATAAACCTTAGCTGTATGATCTTATGAAAAGTAAATTTTATGGGTCTCAGTTTTCTTATCTATATTAAGAAAATGCATTTCTTAGGTCCCTCCAGATCTAAAATTCTATCTTTCCTAGCTAGCTGTGTCTTTTCAGCCTCTAGATGATTCTTTTCTTCCTGCTTCTGATCTTCTGTGTTCCCAAAAAATAGGAAAGCCAACTCTATTTGCTCACTAACAAATAAAAGACATTCTAATTAAAGACTTGAGATCTTTTCTAAATTATGTGCCCACAAATTCTGGTAACTAAGAGACCTATACACACTTACTCCTGGATCTTAGCTATACTCCAAACAGACATGTAAAATCAGTTGTATTTCCTGCCAAATGAAGTAAAAACAATTCATAAGACACTGTTAAATACAGTAATCCAAATATCTGACCTATGATATGAGTAAAAAAACAAAACAAAAAAATAGCATCCTTCCTAGGAACTTCACTGATCCTATGCCTAGGATAAAAGGAAAATGAACAGAGTTTTTATATAGCTTAATATATAACCTTTTCAAATCACTAAGTTGTATACCTGAAACTAATGTAACATTGTGTGTCAACTATACTTAAAAAAAGAGAAAGAAAAAGAAACTATTATAAAAAGTCTTAGAAAAGTAGACAAATAGTGCTGTTAATTTATTATCTTTATTGAATTAAAATTATACTATGTATAAAACAGCAATGTATACACAGGAATTAATGCATCATAATATATACAATTATCTTTGAAAAGTCAGGACTCAAGTTACAATGATTATGAACATAAAACCTGTATTAAAACATTTTCCATAAGTGATTTATTTAGCTGTTTTAGTTCGGAGTCGTCGTTTGAGAATCTGATGATCACTTTCCTTTACTTTATGTTCCATCAAAATCTGAAATTAATAATTTCATAATATTTTTATAAATAAAAGATTATTTATAATTTAGTAAGATCTATTCATGTGCTTAATAATTGAAATAACAGGTACAATGTTTTTGTCCCTTTAGACTATAAGTATACTAATCTATTAAAAAGCATTATCTAAAGTAATAGATTTTGTAATGATTCTTCCAACACTACCTAACATAGGATTAAAATAATATATACCCTATACTGAATACAGGAATATATAGCTTGAAGTAATTACTGAAATATTTGGAGGCAAGTACTTCAAATACTGTTTAAGAAAAAATCTTTCACAGCAACAAATACAAAAATCCCCCCTTATCTGTGGGGCCTATGTTACAAGTGGATGCCTGAAACCAAGGATAGTACCAAACCCTATGTTTATTGTTTTTTCCTATATACCTATGATATACATATACCTATATATACCTATGATACAGTATAACTTATACCTATATGTATATGATATACGTATACCTATATACCTATGATACAGTATAACTTATGAGTTAAGCACATTATTATATTAACAATTCACTAATAAAACAATTATAACAACATACTACAGTGGGTTATGTCAATGTTGTATGTCTCTTCTAAGTATTTTATCTACTGTACTCTCCCTTCTTCTTATGATGATGAGAAATGATAAAATGCCTATGTGATGAGATAAAGTAAGGTGAATGACGTGGAGGCACTGTGACACAGTGCTAGGCTATTACTGATCTTCTGAAATATATCAGAAGAAGAATCATCTGCTTCCAGACCACAAAGACCACAGGACACTGAAACCAAGGAAAGCAAAACCAAGGATAAGAAGGGACTACTGTAGAGCTCGCTTCAGCAGCACATATACTAAGAAGGGACTACTGTATATAACTTAGAAGAATAGAAAGAGCATTATATTGCAACTAAGAAAAGAAAGAACTTCGATCAAGGGAAGAAATTATACATTAATCAGACAGATAATGAAAAATGACCAAGAAAATAGTATTTCCTATTGACCCTAATTCTTCACCACCTGCCTTCCAGTGTCTGGTATCTGACATCTACTGTTGCAAAAGATCTCTGCCCTGATTTCTCTGAGCCACTTTCTGTTGAAGGCTTCTCCTTAAATTACTTTTCTACCATCCCTTTCATCCGCTAGGCAAATGCAAGCATGATGGAAAATTAGAACTTTCCCTGTAATAGCACAGATTGTTCTGAGTGAAGAGATGAGTCATCAAGTCAGCATGACAAACTACAGTCTTTTCTTAAAAGAACCTGGAAGGCTTAGAGGAAAGGTGGGAGGAAATGACTGAATGTCAATTCTGTATTTTTACCAGGCCCACTTAGGCCAGATTTGTACAACTCTTGTAATAAAGTTAACAAAAAAAATAGCTGTTAGAAGCAAATAAATGACTGAACTAATAATTCTATTGATGGGATTAAAATTTCTCTGATTAATATACAAATGTAAATAGGTGACACCTGTATACATTAATGCAGTACTTATAATTATTATAAATTTAACACATCAGATAGCAAAAGTATAACATTTAAAGCATATTCCAAGAGATCTGATCTAAAGAATAAAAATTCAAACCATTATAAAATTCAGATTGTTATGAATACTCCCAAATTAAAAAGAACATGAACAGTTTTATTTTTAAGAAAACCAAAAAGAGTAGCTTACCACTTGCCCAGATATATCAATAGGAGATGAAATTTCATTTGTGTATAATTTCCGTTTGGCCCGTTTTGGTCGAGACACATTTTCTTTACTTACTTCTACATTTGAGAGCTTTGGAGAGCTCATTGTTTCAATTATCTTCTTTGCTGTGAAGGAAAAATTGAAACAAGATAGGATCAGGAAGGGGGCACCTGGGTGGCTCAGTGGGTTAAAGCCTCTGCCTTCGGCTCAGGTCATGATCTCAGGGTCCTGGGATTGAGCCCCGCATCGTGCTCTCTGCTCAGCAGGGTGCCTGCTTCCTCCTCTCTCTCTGCCTACCTCTCTGACTACTTGTGATCTCTCTGTCTCTGTCAAGTAAATAAATAAAATCTTTAAAAAAAAAAAAAAAAGATGGGATCAGGAGGGAGCAAACCATAAGAAACTCTTAATCTCATAAAACAAACTGAAGGTTGCTGGGGGGTGGGGCTGTTAGAGATACGGTGGCTGGGTTATGGACACTGGGGAGGCTATCTGCTATGGCGAATGCTGTGAAATGTGTAAGCTTGCTGATTCACAGACCCGTACCTCTGTGGCAAATAATACATTAAATGTTAATTTAAAAAAATTTAAAAATCTTGTTTGGATCTAAAAAAAAAAAAAAAAATGTGTGTGTGTGTGTAAATTATTTAAATCCTGAAACAAATAACTTTCTAATTGAAAAGGTATGATCCTTAATAAAGAAAAACATACCAAATTAAAGAGAAAAAGCACTGTGAAAGGACACGACTAGTCAACTCACAAAGAAAAAAATTAACTGTCTCATAAACACATGAATAATGATGAACAGCAAAAACAAAAAAAGCAAATAAATAAAACATCATTTGGCTAATGTCAAAAAAGGTCTGGTAAATTAGAGTACAGCCAATAAAATTCAGGTGTTTTTAATGATTTGGAAAGCCTTACGCTGTTATGCAAAAAAGCCTGGACTATGCAGCAGTACACATATGTAAAGATATCCACAATAAATGTTAAGTGAAAGTAGTTTAGAATTGTGAGCCCTTTGCTTATCACTAATACACACAGACACACACACATAGAGTAAATCAAATTCTTAATAGTTGATTGCTACTGGGAAGTGGAATAAAAATTTTCAATTCTTACTTTGTACATTTGTCTTTCAACAGGTACATATTAATTTTAATAGAAAACATATTTCCATCTGGGAACCTCCTGGGTAGAAAATCCTTGTACATATAATATCAACTGTATATTTTTAAATAGAAAAAATATTGAAGGAAATATGCTAAACTGAAAATCTACTTGTAAAGTGTTAATTTATCCTTGAAAGACCTGAGCTGCCCAATGTCAGAGCAACCTATTAAGTCAATAAGCCACAATGAAAGTAACACTTAAACCTTTAACTACTTACTGCAATAATAGAATAAGCAAGAGGCAAAACGTAAGAAAGTGCCAACTCCCACCCCCACCTTCTGTCTTTCCCCACGTGTGGTCCAGGTCAGGAAGATCAGCACAGAACTGGGGGGTCACCCCCTGCCGAGGGAGCACTGAACAAAAAGCTCTTGCACTGCAGTTTTATGGATCTTGGGACTGGAGGCCAGAGGAAGGGCTAAGAATGGAAAAGTAAAGTCAGAAGAGATAGTGTCTTCAAGCTTCCCTCCCCTTTCCTGCCATAAGAAGGTCTTAGGCAGAAGTGCCTGAGGAATCTCTCCGCTTAAGGGCCCTGGTAAAGAGGCTCTCAATGAAGGCACCTTGGCTAGAACTGCAGATATGGATCAGGGCATTGCTGGCCAGGGTCCTGAGTCCTTGACTCCTTTCAGAAACTGCTCTCCTTTGCTGTGGGGAGGGCGGTTTTCCCCATGAGGCCTAACAGGTAAAGCCTTTGTAACTGCCTATGGTCAGCCTAAAAAGAAGATTTGGGCCAGTAACACCAAACCCCTCATTACAGTGTGCCAGCCCAATACTAAGAGCTGAGAATAGGAACCATACAGACATGCTGCGCTTATGAAGTTTTTTTTTTTTTTTTTAAGTCTATAAGCTTTATTGATACTTTGCTTTTACAGTTCACAAGGCATTCCACAGTAGTGCAAAAAGTAAGAAAACAAAAATCATAGCTTAACTAATTCAATTTGCACTTTGAAAAGATCACGGGTGGCCACACACTGGATGGACAGGAGATAGATAAGAGGAAAAAGTTGGAAAACCAGTGAATGAAGGAATGAAATAACGGTGATTATCTAGGACAGATTTTTAAAATTAATACCTGTTTTTTCCCCCTACATTTCCAAGTGATCAACAACAGACACAGTGTAGTTATAATACAAAATAGGGGTATCTTCTACTCCTAGAAATAACTTTTAAAAACCCCACACTAGGGGCACCTGGTTGGCCCAGTCAGAAAAGCATTTGACTCTAGATCTCAGGGTTGTGAGTTCAAGCCCCATGCTGGGTACAGAGATTAAATAAATAAACTTAACAAAACAAAAGAACAAATAAACAACAATAACAACAGCAGCAAAAAAAACCAGGCACCTGAGTAGCTCAGTCCTTGTGTCTGCCTTCAGCTCAGGTCATGATCTCAGGGTCCTGAGATTAAGCCCTGCATTGGGCTTCCTGCTAAACTGGAAGCCTGCTTCTCCCTCTCCCACTCCCCCTGCTTGTGTTCCCTCTCTTCTGTCTCTCTGTCAAGTAAATAAATGAAATGGAAAAATATAAAATAAAATAAAGACCCACACCAGGTATACAGGAAGGGAAGAGCTATGTTATAGAGCTGAGTCAACCAAATAAGGAAGTCAGTTACCATATGGGTACTTCCCTGTCGTTGAAAACCTATTTTCTTTTACTATGTAAGTGCTAATCAATATAATTTAAATAAAATACTTATGGATCGAAAATAACAAGTCCTGCCTCTCCACATTCAGACATTTAACAGTTTGCTGTTTGTCCCTTCTATGTTTATACTAATTACGCCTTTTAAAAAAGTACATATTTTTTGAAAAATATATACAAATGGGGTCTGGTAAGTTCCCAAGCTGTGCACTAACACTAGAGCCAACTCACAAGAGCATATTGAAATATTTTAAATATTCAAAGAAAACAGTGACACACAATAGCTCAAGATAATTCATAGTTTCAAATGATAACATATTACATTTCTTTTGATGATGATGTATCTTTGTAACCCTGATTTTCAGAAGCTGAGTTTTCAGTGGTTGTTTGGCCTTAGTACTAATGGATAAAATATTAGGTGTTTCTCTGGGTACAGGGGAACAATGAAAACAAACAAACAAAAAAATCACTTACTGAGACATTAAGGGCACTGTGAACGAAGAAAGTTCGGGGACCTCTGTTTAAGTTTTTACAGAAAGTGTATTCAGACTTCTACTATCCCCTGCTTTAGTTCCTTTCCTCCCCCATTCTCCTCACTTCTAGTCTCTAATTTATCTAAGTGCTACCATTGAGGCAATCTCCTGAAAATCTACTCTACTGCCTGTCCCTTTCCCCAATGCATTCTCCACACTCTCCATGTCAGATATGTACTGTTAACCCAAAGTGCCTGCATATGCGCTACACTTTCCTGGTACTGTGCCTCTGTTAAAACTGTTCCCCTCCAGCAGATGTGTGTGTGGGTGTATGTGTGTACATATACATGTATGTTTGTGTTTATGTATATGTGTACAGAAAAAGTATAGGTCTTAGTATGTGTTTATACACAGGTAGTTAATAAAGTTAATGCTATATTATAAAGAAAAAAGCATGAAGCAACTAAACCCAATAGATATTTACAGAAATACATATTTTTGATATATATGGATTGATAATGTTTGTCAATGCATAGAAAAATATACCATTAAGAATATATACCATAATATAGTGGTTACCTCGAGAGGGTGTGATCCTGCCAGGATTTCAATACCCAAGCTAATCCCATCTCTTCCAAAAATTAAAATTTTCCCTTAGCCTCTGAATCAAAATAGCTCTCTTCCCTCCAATACTACCACAGCATTTTGCTTGAACCCTATAAGTACATGAAGCAAGCCGCTTTGAATTAATTTGATCCTTGAAGAACACAGAGCTTTGGGGTTCTGACCCTTGCATAATGTCAAAAATCTGAGTTCAACTTTTGACACTCCAAAAAGTTAACTACTAATAGCCTACTGTTGATCACAACTCTTACTGATTAACACACATTTTGTATGCATTATATAGTGAATTCTAACAATAAACTAGAGAAAACAAAATGTTATTGAGAAAATCATAAGAGAAAATACATTTACAGTAATGTACTTATCAAAAAACATCCATGGGGCACCTGTGTGACTCAGTCAGTTAGGCCTTTGAATTTTGATTCTGGCTCAGGTTATGATTTCAGGGCTGAGAGATTAAGCCCTCTGTCGGGCTTCACGCTGAACATGGAGCCTGCTTGGGATTCTCTTTCCCTCTACCTCTGCTCCCACCTCTAAAAACAAAAGAAAACAAAAACCATCCACATATACGTCAACCTGTGCTGTTCAAAACCGTGTTGCTCAAGGCTCAACTGTACTCACACATGGTTCATTCTCTTCCACTCCAGTGAACGTCTAAGCATCACACCCTCTCATACTCTCCCATAGTAATCAAAATAAGACAATGTCTGTTAGAACAATGGTAATCACTGTTGTTGAGTTTACACACTAGTCGGATATTAGAAAACATCTAACATAAAAGGTCATTTAGTTTTCTGCAAACCTTTTGATTGAAGAATTGTTGGAGAATGTTGTAAGAAGTCTCCAAATTTCTGTAGTGTTCCTTCTTTTTTCTTAGTGGTCACATTTGTACTAACTGTGGACGCCTGACTCCGTAAAGAGTATGTTTTCTTAGATGATGGACGTGTAGAAACCTAAAAAACAAACATTTTTTGTTACTGTCAATGAGAAATGTTAACAGGAAACAGTTGTAACCATAGCTGAATAAAAAGAGGCCACAAATTCGCAGGCAAGGAACTTGGGAGTAAGTAAATGAGAGGAGGGTAAAAGAAGCAAGGCATAGCAAGATGGGTGTGACAGGCTGATAAGACGGATTCCGAAGTATTGAAGGGCCTGCTGCTGGCCCAATGCTGAAGGCTATACTCTAAGCCAAGTTAGATGAATAAGAAATGGAATATAAATGAGTTATAACTGGACAAAAGTGGATTTCTGAGTAATTACTGATCAACTTTTACATCTTTATTTTTATATTCTACTTTATAAATGTAAGTTAAGAAAATGGTCAATTCTGAACACATTTAAAGACAAACCTTTTGTTCCTTTTTGACAGAAGAATTTCTATGCTCAGAAACAGGAGACTTCAGATTAGGTCTGGGTGTAGCATTCTTTTTATTTTCACATTTCACCAAGTCCTAAAATTAATGAATTTCAGTACTAGTTAATTCCTAACAATATTTTCTTTGTCTAGGCTTTTAAAAAAGGGTGATTTTTTTTTCTTTTGAAGATTTTATTTATTTATTTGACAGAGAAATAGAGATCATAAGTAGGCAGAGTAGCAGGCAGAGAGAGAAGGGGGAAGCTGGCTCCTGGCTGAGCAGAGAGCCAATGGAGGCTTGATCCCAGGACCC
The DNA here is from genome assembly GCF_030435805.1 of Mustela lutreola. Classification (NCBI taxonomy): domain Eukaryota; kingdom Metazoa; phylum Chordata; class Mammalia; order Carnivora; family Mustelidae; genus Mustela; species Mustela lutreola. The sequence continues at coordinate 36,595,042 of NC_081293.1, forward strand.
TGAGATCATGACCTGAACCGAAGGCAGAAGCTTAACCCATGGAGCCACCCAGGCATCCCAAGATGATGGTTTTTAACCAAGGGTGATTTTGACCCTAGGAGACATTGACAACGTCTGGAGATATTCTGGGTTGTCATTGCTGGGGTAGGAAGGTGTTTACTGGCAACTAGTAGTAGAGGCCAGCAATGCTCCTAAATACCCTTATAAATGCATAGGAGAGCCTTCCAAAACAGAGGTGTATAAACCCAATATCAATCATGCTGAACTTGAAAAACCCTGACCAAAGTTATGACTTTTTCTCCCAACTTTATTGAGGTATTATTGACATATAACATAGGTAAGTTTAAGATGTACAATGTGAGGATTTAATACACACATATATGGGAACATGACTGAAGGTATGAATTTTTCACACACATCATAAATAATGAAATTACATAAGCTAAATAAGAAATAGTAGAAGGGATACATCTTTTATTTGAACCCCATTTCTAAAATATAGCAATACATCTACTCTTTCCCCAACTCCCAAATCATGCAGAGTCTCTATGTTTAAGAACTCTTACTGAAATCTGGCAGCATCAAAAACAAAACAGAACAAGAACAAGTAAAAATCTTCAGTATAAGAACAGGCAAAATGTTAAAATCAAGAAATATAATCTATCTTCCCTACCTAAATAGGTATGACATATTACTTTTTTTCTCCCATAGAACTTCTCTTAGGACAAAGTCTCTTGTAATATATTAACTGAATCAAACTCATACAAATCGTAGTTGTACCAAAGATTATAAACATAAAAGGGAAAAAAAAAAAAGCAAGAAAAGAAACAAAGAAAACATTATGACTGAACCTCAGAATTCAAGTTACAAAGCAGAAGTCATAAGGGTAATAAGAAGTGGACTTCCTGAAAGGGGAAAGACAGATGGCATCAATGGGAAACAAATGCACAGTAGTAATGAATCATACTTGCAGTGTGCATTGAAGAGGGCTCTAGAGTCTTCACTGGGTTAGAACGTACAAAGCACTACACAAGTGGTTGTCATGAGGACCTTAAAACACTCGGTTTACTAGAGCAGTGAAGAACTAGTCAAATCAGGAAAAACCTTCAATTTCTACATGATTTATCTACACCAATCTGGATATCTATTCTGAAAAACACTTGAGGAGTGTATATGCAAACAGTAAAATGAATAAAATAATGGGTTCTCAAATCCCTGAATACACAACCAATTTTTTCTTTTCCTTTGAAAAAAATGAATCAAGGAAAAGTCAAAATAGATCATAATGAAATTAAAATACTATTTTAATGTTATCTAAAATTTATTAAATATAAATTAAATAAATATTGAATAAAAGTTAAATAAGGCTCTACTAAACAAGCACTAAAGTATTCTAGATGTAGCAGGAAAGATGCTAAATAAATTTCATTTGGCAAATTTATTACCTGACAGAGAGCCTCAGGAGTATGGTTAATATTATTTCTGCTCTTCCACCAGCTTGAAAATATACTACTCTTTAAAGAGGTAGGAAAAAAAAGTTGAAGAAAAGTTATTGTGCTAGAGAGTTTATAATTAGTTTTAAATTTAAAACAAGTTACTTTTTAAAATAAATATTACCATTTATTATGTATCCACCAAATGTGGAACAAAAGCTAAGCATTTTAAACATATTATCTCTAATCCTTTATTTCCAAAAGTAGTAAACCTAGAATGAGAAAGTTTGTGACCAGCCAAACCTGCTTGACTAGGATATGGCAGAAGATTAGCTAACCCTACAATCAGAGAGCTACAGTACAAAGTAGTAAAGAGTTTGTATCCTACCACTAAACAGAGGGCCACATTTTAATATACGAGCTGATAGAAAAAGTCTCTCTTCCAAAATCTACTATAACCATAGGGAACTAGATTTTACTTAAATAACAAAGAGTATACTCGAGCAATTTAGCCATTTGGTTTCTGTAATTTATCAACCCTTTTCTCTTTCACTAGAGGGAAAAGTCACTAAGTTTGAACAGGACTGGTATACTGAAATAGCTTTCCTCTGAAATCTACCATCGATCAACCTATCACAGCTTCGATGAAACAAAGGCTAAGTTTTAAAATAACCCTAAGCTTTTTGTTTAAGGACTATTCAACTACAATAATAGTCTTTTTTTTTTTCAAGATTTTATTTATTTATTTGACAGAGAGAGAGAGACAGCGAGAGAAGGAACACAAGCAGGGGGAGTGAGAGAGGGAGAGGCAGGCTTCCTGCTAAGCAGGAAGCCCACTGCAGGGCTTGATCCCAGGACCCTGGGATCATGACATGAGCCAAAGGCAGCCGCTTAACGACAGAACCAGTAAGGTGCCCCACAATAATATTCTTAAGGAGTACAAAATTTGCCACAAATTATGATTTTGGTCTCCAATAACAGTGCTTATGAACAAGAAGGCTGTATGAAAGTTTAATTATGTATAATAACTAAGCTTAAGTTTTGCTTGTTAAATTTACTCACTAGTTAAGTACTTACCTCCTCCATTTCATTACTCTTCCTCTTCCGGGCCTTGGGAATCTTAACCGTCACGGGTAAAGTGCAACCAGGGTGTTTCACTGCCATTTTGTTTGGGCGTAAAGGTGTAAATTGAATCTCTAAATCAGGTTTTGGAAATCGAGTGGTTTGATTATTTTCTGTTGACACTTCACAAGAGTCAAGAACTATAGAGCCATCCTACAACAGAATTAAAAAGAAAAACAAATCTTATTTGCAGAATATGAATTCATGAATCACCAAGAATTAACTCTTTCAAATACCTACCAGAGACAATGAATTGGAAAAGATTAAAAGAGTGCTGGGTTAATAAACCACAGCAAGGACAGAAAGATGAAGTTATGATCTACTCTTTCCAGGTTTATACATGATATGTTAAAATCCAAGGAAACAGAGGTCAGTATTTCCCAAACTTGTATGATCATAAAATAATTTAGACAATTTGTTTTAAAAAGATTCTTGGACCCTACCACAAACCTACTGCTGAGTTTGTTCGTACTCCATTTTTATTTTGCATCCAGAACAAAGAGCCTCACTAGTCCCACCTGCCTCTTAGTCCTGGCCCCAGGAGGCAGCCCCCGTGATGTGGGAGAGCACTGCTACTGGAGTCAGGGATGACTGGTTTGAATACTAGTTCTGCTCACCTCTTACTCTGGGTTACTTTGAGAAGCTTCCTTAATCTCTTCACTTTTTTTCTTTCCTCTTGTTGACAAAGGCTTATCTACTTCCAGGGTTACCATGAAGAATAAATTATGGGACCTCCTGCATCACAAACCTACTAAATCAGCAATCTCCTAGGAAAGAGTCTAGGATTTTTAATAAGCACCCTAGTTAAGGTAGATTAAATTGGCTTCTAATTCTTTGTTACTCTTCCCATTGAGAAATGGAGTCTCATTCCCCTTCCTTAAATCTGAGTGGTCCTTAAAGACTGCCATGGCCAGCAGGATGTGGTGGCAATAACATCAATGTTCTGAGGCTCAATCATAAGAAGCCTATAACTGCCATCCTGTCCTCTTTGAAAAGTTATTTCCACTCCCCCTTCAAAATGCCGCATTCAGAATGCAGCCACTGTGCTTTGAGAAGCCCAAGCCACAGGGAGAGGCCACATATAGGTCCAGCTGAGCTCCCAGAAATCAACTTTTAGCTCTATGAATGAATCATTTCAGACTTTAAGCAAAACAGAGCATATTAATTTCATAAAGGCAAGAAAAATATACAAACCAGCATAACAAAACCACTCCCCAGAATACACAGTAACTTTTGGAATTCATAGTAAGAATTGGAATCAGGAGGTTTAGAACATAAATTTATGTATATATATATAGTTGTATAAACATACATAAATTTATATATAAATTTATAAAGAAATGTTCCATATATAACTGCCTTTGCAATCAAGATTAATCTTGTTTATGAATTAACTTCAAACTTTTCTTCAAATGATATGAGCTTAGTCTCTAAGGCCAATGCTAATTATCTGAAATTCCACCAAAAACTATCAAAGAAAGGGCAAGAGAAAAGAAATGGCTACTGCTATTTCTCCAGCTTAAGATACCCCTCTCTTCCTATTCATAGCTCAGTAAAATCTATTCACCTCAAGACCCACTATGATGTTAGCTTCTCTAATCCACATCCACAACCACTCAGGAAAAACTCATCATATCTTCCTCTCAGGCAATGTTCCTCTTAGCACTCTTCATGACTCTTAGTCCACAAGAAGAAGTCAAACAAGTAGTCATTTAGGCATCTGTCTTACTACATTCTTTACTCCTTGAGGATGGCGATGCGATCGTGCCTTATGTTTGTCTCAGTATTTAGCAATGTTCCCAACCATTGTTCCCAACCATTTCATTGTTTAAAAACAAATGAAAAAAAGGAATTTTGTCTTCAAAACTTTAAGTGACATAGAATTTTTATCTATTTCATAGGTAATCTAAGACTCTATCTATTATCCAAAGTGATTCATAGAACCCTAAGCCCACTACAGATTAAGGAAACTCACTGTGAATTACTGAGATATGGTGACAAAGTTATTAAATGGGTACAATTTAAAAAAATATATATTGAATAGAATAGACATCTTATGAGGACATCATCCATGTTTTATCTTTTGTAGGATTTCCTATTTCTGACCATCAAGTTTGTTTATAATAACAGATCTGTTGTTTGCAATGAGTATCATTTTGAGAAGAGATTAATACCATTTGGGGATCTAATCTTCCAAAAGAATTTCACTTCTCAAAAGGCTTTAGGTTTTCCTTCCCAAAGCCAAGAGCACATACACATAACTGCACAGCAAGATACTAAACTTGCAAGTGTTATTTACTAATTAACAGTCACTGTAAAGAGGGTAAAAAGTAGACTGAGTTACCAAATGCCCACCTCTACCTCATTCCTAGAAACCTCACAACTTGTTGACTGAGGTTCCATTTCAACTCTGCCAGGATCCATTGAACTCAGATGTGTAGGCTTGATATCGACATTTTGTTCTTCCTAAGAAATATTAAAACAAACCACTGTAACCAAATATATATTAAAACACTTCACCTGAAGAAAAGAAAATCAAGATTTGGGTGGATTAAATCACGGAAGTAATGAAAGACTTCCTCCTCTCATTCTCAGAGACTTAGGAAAGGCTGGGAAACTTGCCAGCCCCTGGCCCTGATTGAAAGAGAAATCTAAAAGACTACTTTCAATTTTCAAAATTTTAAGTGTATTCTCTCATTTTACTTTCATTCCAACTCTCTCAGCTAGATTTGGCAAGAATAATCATTCCTACTTTCTAGATGAGGAAACCGAAACCTAAAGACGTAAAATCACATGGCTAAGATCTGTATTAAGTTGGAAGTGCTGGAACCCCAGCAACCGCTTTGACGACACCATTCTGAAAAACTTGAGGAGTCTTGAGAATGCAACTACAGTATCAGAGTAGAAAAGACCATATTGATAACTAAACCTTTTCCTGCTGCACACCTCATCCCCTCATCCCTTTTTCTGTCATAGGGTATGTTCTATCCCTATATTCTATTTAAGGGATATATAAACAAGTATCAGATTATATTTTTAAACTTCATAAATTCCACCATTCCACCTTGATAAACTTGAAAAATTCCACAATTCCACCACTTGAAAAATTCTGCCTTCTCACAACTGCCATCAAAAGCAGAAGTCATATATATTCCTTATGTCACCTACCCAGATAAAAAAAGGTTGTACCAAATCTACAATATGGAACAACTAGCATGTATTGACATCCACTTTGGTAAAAACTGTGCTAACTGTTTTGCAAATGTTCTCAATTTTCACAACTCTATTAGGAAGACATTACTATCTCTGTTTTAGAGAAGTTCAGATGTAGTAAGTAATTTTCCCAAAGATCCCGAAACCACAGTGACAGCAACACACACCTAGTTTTGCTGTTTCTAGTTTGTGCTGTTTATAACACATGCTACTACCTCTTTTTTTAGCAGTCTTCCTCTTAGGATCATGAAGTCTTTTGTTGTGACAGACAGGCACATACATTTATCTTCCTATTGTCTGGAGGCAGCAAATTTTTAAGCATTGATCATTTATTTTGGAAAGACTAGCTTTAGATGTACCCTGATTCGATTACACCAGGAAGTAGCTATCTGTGAAATGCAATCCTCTCTCCATGCAGGGTTCCCAACCCTGATGTAATATTACAAAAGTAACTCCTGAATGACTCACCATCGTGAGTCACTATCAAAACAATTCATTTTCAAAACAATTCATATCTTTATATAGTCAACTATATAGTTGTTAGGGTGGGCCCAAGTATTTAAATATTACCAAGGGTTCAGGTTGAATCACATTTCCACATTTGAGAGGTAGATGAGGGACTAAATCACAAATTGTTTATTTTCTAATTACGCTACCTGAAAGATATGACCAAAATATTTGAAGAAGTACTATTTCTCAGTTGGTCACTGGCAAATCAATCATAATGATAAAACTCTGAAAACATGACATACATAATAACTACCCAAATAACTCTTCCAACTCTGATTCCTCTGTGATCTATTGAAACTTATTTTTCTATCTCCTGAGAGTTAATCAATTAAATAATTGTGAAAAATTCCTGTGTTCAATTAAAAAAAAGGCACTGAAAGATAAGGGTAAGATTCTACTCACGGTTTCAGGAGGCTCCAACGTGATCTTTCTTAATTGCTCAATTTCATTATGTTTCTGGATATTACTGGAGATCAGTTCCTTCAGCTGTACTTCCAAAGCTGCAACCAGTCGATCCCGTTCTTCTCGCCACTTCTGAAGAGTCTCATCTTTCTCTGCCAGTTGTGCTCTAAGTATTTCCTAACCAGAAAATAAAGAAAACATTATGAAAGTAAGAATTTTTTGAAATTTTTACTAGAAATAACCCAACTATGAATAAAACAAGGAACAAACTACATAGTTAAGGCTAGATAACATATTCACTTGTAAAACAAAATACACAATGCCTTTCCATAGTTACTGCCCACATGCTGTGTTTATCCTTATCCCACCCTCATTCCAAGAATCAGTTTATTGGTCACTTTTTCAAAAAGCAATTATGGTTTGTTTTTATTTTTATTTTTATTTATTTTTTTTTTAAAGATTTTTATTTATTTATTCGACAGAGAGAAAACACAAGTAGATGGAGAGGCAGGCAGAGAGAGAGAGAGGGAAGCAGGCTCCCTGACGAGCAGAGAGCCCGATGCGGGACTCGATCCCAGGACCCTGAGATCATGACCTGAGCCGAAGGCAGTGGCTTAACCCACTGAGCCACCCAGGCGCCCCGCAATTATGGTTTTTAAACTAATGCTAGCATTTCCCCCAGTATTTTGGAAATGAGAGGGTAATACTACAGTCAAGCAAATGACAAACTAATAGGAAAAAACAACAGAGAAATGAAAATTTGAAATATCATTTTCAATGAGTTCTAAAACCATGATAGTAATGAATTAAAGAAAATATGCATCAGACCGAAACATGAGGAGCCACAAAACACTGCTGAAAGAAAAATACATCAATAAATGGAGAGATAATTTGTGCTAATGATCAAAAGACTCCATATTGTTAAGATGTCAGTTTTCCCTAAATAGATCTAAACAAAGTCAAAACAATCTCAATCAAAATCCAGGCAGGTGAGAGTGCAAGTATATGGAAATGGGAAGGCTCACTGTAAAAGTTATATGAAAATGCAAACGATCTAGAATAGTAAAAATTATGTTGAAGATGAAGAACAAAGTAGGAATAAATACACTGTCATTTCAAGCCTACTATAATAATCAAGACAATGTGATACTGGTAGGAACAGAGATCAGTGGAATTGAAAAGAAGGTCTACAAGCTCACGGTCAATTGACATTCTACAATAACACCAAAATAAGCCAGTGGAGGAAAGGACAGTCTTTTCAATAAAGAATGCTGGAACAACAGCCAAATGAAAAAAAAAAGAACCCCAATCCCAATCTCATACCATATACAAAAAGTAATCTTTGGACAAAAGTGCCAGAGCAGTGGGAAAGTTTTTTTGTCAATAAGTACTACCAGGAAAATTAGTAACCCACATTAAAAAATTAGTCTTGATGCCTAACTCACTCCAACACAAAACTCAATACTAGAATCAAAATAGGAAAGGTAAAAACCTATACAGGAAAAAGTGTAAGAGAACACCTTCATGTCTTTAGGGTTAATAAAGGAAAAGATCAGGAAAATGAACTAAAATATATTTAAGAACTCGAATTCATAAAAAGGCATTAAGGGAATAAAAAGTAAACTAGAAACTGAAAAAAGGTACTTGCAACACATGACAAGGATAGGAGGGTTCCCATCCAGAAAGCATAAGAAGCTCCTACATACCAACTAGAAAAAGCCAGATAGTCCAAGAGGAAAAAGGTACAGGGCCCCATAATCTTCAACCTCATTAATACTCAGGGAAAAGCACATTAAAACCATAAAAAATGACCAGTAATACCACATTTTTAAAAATATACAGCAACCCTAATACTAATTAGAGTATAAATGGGTATAACTACTCTGAAAACCAACCTGACATTCTACCAGAGTTCGACACATGTATACCCTATCATCCAACACTTCCATTCTTAGCTAATTATGCAAGAGAAATGCATGCACATGTGACTGAGAGAAATGTATAAAAATGTTTATGGGAGAATTTACATGTAATATCTCAAAGCAGAAAATAATTCACATATCCTCAGTATTAAAATGAAGAGGCCATGGTATATTCATACACTGCAATATTCAGTAATGAAAACGGACTAATTCCAGCTATATGTGACATGAGTAATTCTCACAAACATAATGCTGAAAGAAGCCAGGTACAAACAAATGCGTCCTGCATAATTCCATTTACATAAAAGTGAAAACTGGCCAAAACTAAAGTACAACATTAAGACAGAATAGTTATTACCACTAGGAAAGAAACAGAAGAGGAGCCCCCTGGGGGGGCTGGTAATGTTCTATTTCTTGAAATGGGTGGTACTTAAGTGGACACTGACTTTACAACAGTTCATGGAATTATCGTTAGTTTTATTTACTGTGATTTACTGCATTACATGTGACAATTTTATAAATTAACAATTTATACCTTAATATGGCAGGACATACATCCTAGGTATAACTGCAAAGAAATATATGGGAGAAAGAAGGAAGCTAGCTTTCTCTAGGATTAAAAACTGAAAGTAGGTTTTGGGCACCTAGGGGTTCAGTCAGTTAAGCTTCCAACTCTTGATATTGGTTCAGGTCATGAGGTTCCTCATGGGGTGTAGAGCCTACTTCAGATTCTCTCTCTCCCTCTTTGCCTGATCCTCCCTCCCTGCCCCTCAAACATGCTCTCTAGCTCTTAAAATGAAAAACAAAACAACTTAATGTAGGTTTACTTGCTAGCACTGCTGCCAGAGGGATCACTGACTAGGAAAAGAAAATAGCTCTATTACTGGTTTAGTGCTGGAGTGACGGACAGTGCCAACAGTTTTGATTCCACTTCTTGCCTCTTACTATTGCCTAGGAAAGTATGATGGGCTGTGGGACAAGAGCAGAGAACTAGTAGCAACCTTTCCTGTTAAGACAAATGCAGCATCAGAGAATCATGCTCAACGCATTTTCTGAAGATCTACTCAATCATGTGGAATTGGGACATGAACTATGTTGCCATTTCAGAGCTGTAGTAATGACAAGTTATTAGTCTTCCATGATTTAGCTTATGACAAAAAGAGTCAAGACTCTAAGGAAATGACAGCTAGGGACCACCTGGGTGGCTCAGTTAAGCATCTGACTTTGGCTTAGGTCATGGTCCTGGGATCCTCGGATCAAGCCCCACATTGGGCTCTCTGTTCAGCAGGGACTCTGCTTCTCCCTCTCCTTCTGTCCCTCTCCCGAGCTCAGACTCTCTCTCTCTTTAGCTCTCTCTCAAGTAAATAAATAAAATCTTAAAAAAACAAAAAACAAAAACAAAAACAAGACAACTAATGTAATGTAGTATTATAGATGAGACCCTGGACCCAGAAAAAGATAACAGTGGTAAAATCCATGAAATTCTAATATGTTCCACAAAGTAGCAAACAGAAATACAATAATGTTAATTTGTTGATTTTGATCATTGTACTATTGTGATGTGAGGTGCTAACATCAGGAGAAGTTAGTAGTAAGTACACAGGAAATCTGAAGTAGTTTGGCAACTTTTCTGTAAATAAAATGGTTTCCAAAAAGGTAAAATTATTTTTAAAAATCAGGGGGAAAATCACCCTTAACTTACTGAAAATTAGTATCTTCGTTTTAAAAGGAAGCTCAGCAATTATCTGTAAAATTCTGTCATAAACAAACAAAAATAACCAGCAACGACAATGTGATACTGCCAACTTACTACTACTGAAAGGAGGCTTTTCATTTAAAGACAAAGTCAATGTGTTGCACAATAGCTTTCCTAAGACCAACAATACCTTTTAACTTCTTTTTTCTGTTGGCAACATACGGTGTCAAACAGACTAAGCAGTCAATTAAAACAGGAGAGGAAAAACAAGCTAAGAATTGCCATTAAGAGCTATAGCTACTGAAGATAAAAACTGAGGGGTATTTTTACTTATCGCCTTCAAGAAACTATTTAGCTGACTTTTTTTAAAAGATTTTATTTATTTTAGGGGTGCCTGGATGGCTCAGTGGATTAAGCCTCTGCCTTCGGCTCAGGTCATGATCCTAGCATCCTGGGATCAAGCCCCACATCAGGCTCCCTGCTCAGTGGCGAGTCTGCTTCCCTGGTCTCTCTCTGCCTACTTGTGATCTCTGTCTGTGAAATAAATAAATAAAAATCTTTAAAAAATTTTTTTTATTTATTTATTTTAGAAACAGAAAAGAGCACAAGCATGGGGAGGGACGGAGAAGGAGAGAGAATCTCAAGCAGACTCCATATTTACTGTGGATACCAACAAAGGGCTCGATCTCATGACCCCAAGACCATGACCTGAGCCAAAACCAAGGGTCAGATGCTCAACCAACTGAGCCACCCAGGCACCCATAAATGACTTTTTAATTAAAAGTCCTGATAAAATCAGCTTATGAGGGGCACCTGGGTGGCTCAGTGGGTTAAAACCGCTGCCTTCGGCACAGGTCATGATCCCAGGGTCCTGGGATTGAGCCCCACATCAGGCTCTCTGCTCAGCAGGGAGCCTGCTTCCCCCTCTCTCCTCCTGCCTCTCTGCCTACTTGTGATCTCTATCTGTCAAATAAATAAAATCTTTTTTTAAAAAATCAGCTTATGAGATAACATACACCATATTAATAGAATCTACAGTTCACAATGCAAAATTTTAGAATAGAGTTCACCCTGTAGCAATCAAAAGAAAGAGATGTTTAAGCTCTGTATCTAGATACTAAGATGTAATTAGGCATTTTCCCAACTTGCTAAATGGACTGAAGTAAGTTAAAATAAGAACGTAAGTGAACTTCAAAATTGGGACAGAAAAGTCATCTTACAAACAGACTGTCTTTTAAAAGAGTGAGAAAATCAGGCAACCATGTAAAGACTGGTAAAAATCTCAGGGATAAACTTAACAAACGAATGAAGCTGGTGAAATACATCAAAGATAAAGTACAATTGTTACCGACCACTTCATTTTGTTGTTTTAAATAACGCTCTCTGTCTTCAGCATATTTTTTCATCTCTTTGTTTCGAAGATTCTCAGCTTCTTTTGCCTGAGTGATAAGCATCATTTTTTCTTCTAGCCATTTCTTCCTATCGGCTTTATATTTATGTTCACATTCCTATGTATATAAAAATCATACAAATAACTATCACGTGCTTAAATAATACTTAAGCAACAGTCAACAAATTTATTTTTAAAACATATCATATAACCTATCACTTTTTTACCTTTTTGAAAATTAAAAATAAGTGTTTTTCCTTAAACAATGATAAGATCAGAATTTATTTCGGATTATAAAATGAACACTGCTTGTTTCCTTTTCCAAATGGACTTTCTTTTATAAACCATTTAAGGACTCTCCTTCATCAGTGACCTTAAGAACAAACAAATTCTATTTCTGAAACAGTTATAAAGACCCAAGCCTTCTTAATGCCAGAAAAGAAAAAGCCTTGGTTTGTGATGGTCATTTCTAATTGTATGGTTTTAAAAATAAAATATTTCTGGGTAGACACGATGCCAAGTAAAAAATAACTTGTGCAACAGGACATTCATGAATCTGAGGAACACTGGGAATGGCTAGACTGAGGATATAGCTGATCAGTAATTTCCATTCCAGAATTACAAAGTTTATAATCTATGTGATTAATCATTTGAGAACATAAAATAAACCAATACTCCTAAATATGAACATTCCCAATATAGCTAATATTTTTTCATAAATAATGGAGTATTTACTTTGTTCTGCTTTGGGATTTTCCCAATAGAAAGGGTAAATTCTAGAATATATAATTAATAGTTAACAAAAGAAAGTATTTTTTTATTTGTTCAGTATCTGATTACATATAGCATGAATTTAAGAAAATAATTTAGATGCAGCCAACTTTTTAAAATCACTATTATGCTTTCTTCAATTTCAAAACTAGTTCCTTTTAATAAAACATATAAAATTTTAAATGGTATTTGGTAAACCCCATTAAAAATATTTTCTCCATATGTTGTATTCTATACAGTATTTAGAACTGAACATGGAAAAAATACAAATGCAAAACAGAATATCCTTTATATAATACAGTTTCAAGTATATTCCAGTGTCCAGATACACAACTGTATTCTTTTCCAAATTTATAACTGAAAATTAAAATGATTATATACAAAATACTCTTCCTAACAGTCCTCTTTTCCATAGCAGAATTTGAGAACTAAGAGGTTTAAGGAGTAGAAAAATAGGTACAAACATATAAGAGGTAATGATTCAAGAATTAAATATACAGAATATAAAAGAGCAGACCCGACCACTGTATTTTCATTGGCACTAATAGTGGTTTGTATCTTGGGAATTTCTGCCCCAATGTCATCTCAATGTATACTGAAAAATTATACCTATATGTTAACATTTCCCAGGTAATGTTTCCCCCATATTTAAATTAATTTTAAAGTATTCGCTGAATTCTCCTCTCATAAGAAATACCAGGGCTAGATACATACATACAGCAAATCATACCTGTAACTCATCCTGAAGCTTACTGAGCTTTACACTATGTGTATCTGTGTTATCTTCAAGTTCTCTGTTTGAACTTTGATTACTTTTGGCTTCCAGATCGTTGCACTTTTCCTTCCATTTTTCCAATTCTAATTTGAAAACGTAAATTATTTTTTAAAGCACATGTAAGTTATACTATATAGAGATACATACAGCATAAGATACAGACAAGAATCAGTAGAGCCCAGAAGAAAAACATAAACACAGATAGAACTGAGACAATTCTAAGGGCTGCACTTTGAAGAGTTCTTATAAAATGCCCAGAGAAGAGTAAGTATGAGGACCTCTTAGGAGCTCACTGAACAGTGTTCAGAGTATACAGTATAAACACATCTCAATCTTCATTATACAGGAAATCTCACATGGTTCTCAAAATATCAAAGAAACTGTGATGGTATTCTGAAGGATGGAATCAGAGTATTTACCAAGATAAACATACAAGATGATACTAAGAAGCTGGACAGAGCTGAAACTTAGTTGAAAATTCGTTTTTAATGTCTGGGAAACATTGTAAGTTACCATCTGGTTATTATGGAAGTATCCTTATTCTCTCTTTACTATGCATGATTTTACTTAGATAAAACAATTTTCATCACACTGGAAAATAGCAAGTGATAGGACACTCCAAAAACAAACCAATACTTTTTCACTATGAATTATTATAAATACTAAACCACTTGGGCCACCTGGGTGGCTCAGTCATTAAGCATCTGCCTTCAGCTCAGGTCATGATCCCAGAGTTGGAGCCCCACATCAGGCTCCCTGGTGGGCAAGGAGCCTGCTTCTTCCTCTCCCACTCCCCCCGGCTTGTGTTCCCTCTCTCGCTGTCTTTGTCAAATAAATAAATAAAATCTTTAAAATAAAATACTAAAAAATATTTAAAAAGGAAAGAAATCTAGGGAAATACAGAAAATGTCAAGTGGGTCTGGAGATATTTGAGCAGTCTTGTTTTACCTGTGGCCAGTCTTTCAGCTTCCTCTAACTTAGCCTCGAGCACTCGTTCCTGTTCCACCTGAGTTTGTTCCTGTTCTTCCAGGGTCATTCGCATGTCTTCAATTATTTTTTCTTTAACATTTACATCTAAAAATTCAGAGAGAACATTTTAGAAGCTACTAACATCTATATTAAAGATGTTTTAGTTGACATATATTCCTACATGATTTTGTCTAAAAAGCTATTCCATTCATTGTGACCAATGTAACTAATGACTTTGTTTTTCACAAAATACTGGCCATTACTTAAAAATCAATATTCGTTTAACTGAATATTTCTGGCTTTTTTATTAACATATAATGTACTATTTGCCCCAGGCGTACAGGTCTATGAATTATCAGGCTTACACATTTCACAGCACTCACCATAGCACATACCCTGCTCAGTGTCCATAACCCAGCCACTATCCCTACCCCCGCCCCAGCAACCCTCAGTTTGTTTCATGAGATTAAGAGTCTCTAATGGCTTGTCTCCCTCCCGATCCCATTTTGTTTCATTTTTACCCTCCCTACCTCCCAACAAGCCCCCGCCTAGACTCTCAAATTCCTCATATTAGAGAGATCATATGATAATTGTCTTTCTCTGATTAACTTATTTCACTTAACATAATACCGTCTAATTCCATCACATCATTGCAAATGGCAAGATTTCATTTCTTTTGAAGGCTGCATAGTATTCCACTGTATGTTTCTTAATGTTTTATTTTTCTAAGAATAAACTTTTTGGGTGGCCTGGGTGGCTGAGTCATTAAGTGTCTGCCTTTGGCTCAGGTTATGATCCCAGGGTCCTGGGATTGAGCCCCACTGAGCAGGACTCCCTGCTCAGCAGGAAGCCTGCTTTTCCCTCTCCTACTCCCCCTGCTTGTGTTCCCACTCTTGCTCTCCCTCTGTCAAATAAATAAATAAAATCTTAAAAAAAAAAAAAAGAATAAACTTTATGTTTACAAGTCACTCACTAAAATCAATGCTCTTCTCTTTTGATAAAGTTACATCTTTTGTTGCCCTTACTTTATAAATTTCAAAGGAAAATGCCAACTCAATTGTTATGGTGACTACCTATTCTGCAGTTATTTTAGTACTGGAAGTAGAGGTTTGTTCCTGACCTTTGCACACTCTCTCATACTGTTGCATAGCTTCTTCCACATTTTGATTACTTAACTGCTCCTGCAAGATGAAAAAGCATGAATTCAATGCAAATGTAACTAAAATGAACAGTGGTATTTAACAGTGAAACCTGAAAACAGGGTGCAATGTTGGGTTTGAAATCTCTCTCCCACAAGGTTGACTACTAGTCTCATGCTTCCAAGTTTCTTTTGCCCTGGAAAAAAGGGCTGGGTGAAAAAACTTGACACATTTAATCCACCACAAAGTTTACTACCCAGTCATTTTATTTACTCAATTTTTTTAAGCTACCATGTTCTCCTACACACCAGAAAAAGAAGAAATGAAGAAATGGAGGTTTACTATGCATTTAACATAGGAGGAACAAGGAATGCCATAAAAAAAAAAAAGCCTCTTATCAATAAATTTAAAGGGCAGAAAAATAGGGTCTTCCACCCCCTCTATGTAGGAAGTAGCTGGGGAGTTTGAAAAAAGTAACAGGAGCCACAAGAGGCAAGAGTACATTACGGGCTCTGGAAATCCTCCAATTCTAGTTTTAACCTATCAGGTAATCCAACTTTCACTTCCTATCTCATTTAACATCAACACTATCTCCTTACATTTCAAGTCTTTTCATTACAGAACCTGAAAATCTCAGAAACCTATTATGAAAGCACAGACTGTTTTATTAGGATTAGATTCAGTTAAAAATTAAAATCATGTGTTTACACTTAGTCATTAGTTGGCTTCATTCAAAAGTCAACATGCAAAGAATACAATAAATCCACTTTATAATTGTTGCCAAATCCATTTAACTGATGTCAAGCAAAATTTAACCACTTATAAAGGGATTTTGCTACTTTTTGTAAGACATGAGCTTCATTTTCTTTTTGCTTTTTTTTCTGAAATGGTTTTAGAATTACAGAAGAGTCACAAAGATAGCAAACATATTCCGTATAAGCTCTACTTAGCTTCCCCTAATGTTAACTCTTGTATTACCACAGTATATTTATTTAAAAATCAAGAAACACTGGACCAAAATATGAGCAGTTGAGACTCTATGCTCTATTATTTAAAATATGGAAACAATCATCTTTGTATGAAAAAAAGAAATTAGCACTGCTATAAATAATTTTAATAACACTATAGACTGTATTGGATTTCACCAGTTTCTCCAGTGAATATCGTTTTTTGCTTCTAGGATCTCATATAGGATATAAGACTGAATTTAGTAATCGTGTCCCCTTAATCTCCTCCAATTTGTGAGAAGTCCTTGGTAGTCCCTTTCTTTAATGGCCCTGACACTTTTTACTGGTCAGGTATTGTATACAAACATCCTCAGTTTGGATTTGTTTGATGTTGTCTCATGATTAGACTGAAGTTATGGATTTGGGGGGAAAAATACCACATAAGAGATGTGTCTTTCTGGTCACACAGGTCAAATCAGGAAGCACATGGTATCAATATGATTTACTACTGGTGATGTCATTCTTGAACACCTGGTTAAGGTGGTGTCTGCCAGGTTTCTCTACTGTGAAGTTACTAATTTTTCCTTTCCATACTCTATTCATTAGAAGCAAATCACTATGACCTTATTTAAGTAATTAATTTTTAGATTCCAGAAATAGTCAAGAGAGAATCTGTTATAAAGAACTGATACACTGAGGTGCCTGCCTGGCTCAGCTGGCTAAGTGTCTGACTCTCGATTTTGGCTCACATCATGATTGCAGGATCAGGAGATCAGGGCCAGCATCGGGCTCCAAGCTCAGTGGGGAGACTGCTTGAGATTCTCTTTCTTTCTCTCTCTCTGTACCCTTCCCCCACTCGCACTCACTCCCTCAAATAAATAAATAAATAAAATCTTTAAAAGAAAAAAAGAATAGATACATTTAAGTAGACACTAAAACGTATAACAGAATCTACTTAAACTATTTTTAAAAACAAGACTGTTACCTTGAGTTGCTGAATAGTTCGCTGTTTCATATCTATTTCCTGCAAACACTGGTTTTTCTTTTTCTCCAGTTCATTAATTTTAATCCGCAGTAATTTCTCCTCATCACGCATTACAGAAACCTAAAAAGTAATGTTTATAAAACAAATTAAATATTTTTATAAATACTAAATTTTTGTTGACGTTTAAAATTCATGGCCAGTGGTTCAAAAATTTGTTATCTTTTAAAACCCATTAGAGTGCTCGCTTCGGCAGCACATATACTAAAACCCATTAGAGGGGTGCCCAGGTGGCTCAGTCAGTTAAACATCTGCCTTGAATCAAGTCATGATCCCAGAGTCCTAGGACTGAGCCCCACTTTGGGGCTTCTCCCTCTTCTTCCGCTCATATTCTCACTGTCTCACTATCTCTCTTCCTGTCTCTCTCCAATAAATAAATAAAATCTTTAAAAAAAAAAAAAACCTTTAGAAAAATTATAGATTCTAACATACTGTATGATATGACTTCAAATTATCAGGAAATTTCTTAATACACTAAAGGAGAATGCACATGAAAAGATCATTTTCTTCTAACGATATTTTAAGAATCTCAAACTCTGTAAGTGCTCTCAAAAAAAGAATCAACACAGCTCCTTGCAACAGCAAAACCATTATCACAAAGAAATCAATAAAGATACTCTAAGAGGAAAATACTGGCTCACTTTTCCAACAGTTATTGAGTAACGTGATCCAGTAAAACAAGAAATACTTTAAAAGCAAATAATGGCCCACAGAGGATGAAAATGGAACAGTTACAAGAACAAAAGTTATTCATGTATGTGAAGGTCAGTTGATCTTTTATTTTACTGGTAACCTCGTTCTACAAACTTGTTAGAGAAATCAAAAGCACTATGAACTAGTATGTAAATCTTCACAAAAAATATATATATAATCTACAAACATCTTTATGCCAATTTCATTTCCATCACATCAATTCTAGAGATTTATAAAATGAAGAAAATTAATTGAAAAAAGTTCTCCTTCATAAAGAGCCTGGAAATATACTTAATAATAATAGCTCTGAGTGGTTTGGTTTCAGGGAATTTTTACATTCCTTTTTAGACTTTCTGAAAGTTCCAAACTTACTACAATACATATTTCCTTTATAATCATACATTAAGACTATTTATTTAACTGCTTATTTTGTTTAAAAATGTGGGACTTGTAGTAACAAACACCAACCTTATCAATTTTACAGGTATAAACTGCCAACCAATAATAAATAAAGATCATGTGTTGCATCAATATGCACATAGGGACCACGTCAGTTTCCATCCTGGCTCTACCATTTACTAGCTAAGTGAACTTGAACAAGTTATACCTTACAATACATAATTAAAAACAATGCCTACCCCTAATATTTGTCTGAGAACGAAATGAAATATTATGTATAAACTCAGCATAACTGACCCAGAGTAAGCTATTAGTAGTAGTAGTAGTACTAGCATTGACATTACACATTATTTTGAAAAAGAGAAAACAATCTTTATAACGATTATTAGAATACTAGTAACATAACTGAAGAAGAGATACACTTATAAAAAGTGGGATGAAAAAAATCTCGAAGTTAAAAAGCAATCTTTATATATAGGTGATCCCATAAACAAAAATAAAAACATATAAGTATGTACAGTATTTACATACATTGTTAAGCACAATATATATATATCTCATTAGATAAATTAATCTAATACACTATGTTAAATACAACATAATATATGTATCTAAATAATTACTTTGTGTTTTCATGATCCAGAAGTGTGTTTTAGGGTGCCTGGGTGGCTCAGTCAGTTCAGCATCTGTCTTTGGCTCAGATCATGATCCTGGGGTCTTGGGATGGAGCCCCACATCAGGCTCCTTGCTCAGCAGGGAGTCTGCTTCTCCCTCTCCCTTTGCCCCTCTTCCCTCTCTCTCAAATAAATAAAATCCTTAAAATTATTTTTTAAATTTAAAAAAAGTGCGCTTTAGTGATCTAAAAGTGATCTAAAAGAACACTGACAAGAGCTGTTATATTTAAAAAGAAAAGAGAAACGTTTGGGAAGAAGGCTTTCATTTAAATCTACATTTGTTAAAAAATATTTCCAGGGGCGCCTGGGTTGTTCAGTCATTAAGCGTCTGCCTTTGGCTCAGGTCATGAGCCCCTGAGGGTTCTGGGATTGAGCCCCACATCAGGCTCTCTGCTCAGTAGGAAGCCTGCTTCTCCCTCCCTTTCTCTCTGCTCCTCCCCACTTGTGTTCCCTCTCTCATTCTGTCTCTGCCAAATAAATAAATAAAGTCTTTGAAAATTTTTTTTCCAAATAATATATACAATAAAAAGGTTTAATTAGAAAAAGTTATTATTTAATTGGAAAAAAGAGCTATTATTTAAGTAATTGGTTCCACTTGAGTCAAAGTCAATTATACCATGCCTGAAATGGTTACTGATAATCATGGTGCTCAGAAATAGTATCTTAAACCAGGGACTTTACATGTCTAGAAAGTAAACAATCCAAATCTTTTGAGTGACAAGTGCTTTCCCAAATTATGCCACATTGCTTTGAACTTACTGATTTGACTAAGAATTTTCCTATAACTAATTATAGTTTAAGTCATCTTTACTGTCTTACATTTCTAATCTGATCTAGTACTGAAATATTTGTCACATGACCTGGAAACCTTCTGTATGTAATTACAAGAAACATCACAGTATTTTGCATTGTAAAACAGGGGTACCTGGGTGGCTCAGTCGGTTAAGCGAATGCCTTTGGCTTAAGGTCATGATCCTGGGGTCCTAAGATTAAGCCCCAAATCTGGCTCCCTGCTCAGTGGGGAGTCAGCTTCTCCTTCTCCCTCTGCTTCTCCCCGCCCCCCAACTTGTGTTCTCTCTTTCTGTGAAATAAATAAATAAAATCTTTAAAATAAAAATAAAGGATCGCACAATTAAAAGAAAATATGAGGGTGGTGGGGTTATGGACATTGGGGAAGGTATGTGCTATGGTGAGTGATGTGAAGCGTGTAAACCTAGAG